>NC_067248.2:219265599-219610599 GCF_019359855.2 Lolium perenne
CCATAGTGGTACTAAGGGCTTTGTCAATTTTAGGCCTATAATAGTTTTTTGGCTTAGGCACCTTAGAGACATACATGAACTTTTGCTCCTTACCCACATAAGCTTTCTCCTTAAACTTAAGAGAAGAAAAAGTTAAACCCAAGTTTCCCATAGCTTCTTCAAGTTCACTAATCCTACGGGTTTGATTATCATGAGTAGCACAAGTTTCTAAGACAGCAATTCTCTCATTAATTCCACTTAGAGATTTATCAAGTTTATCAGTGTTATCAAGTAATATTCCCAATTTAGTCTCAATACTTGGAAGATTTTTCTCTATGACCTCCAACTTTTTCATGGCATCTTCAAGAGAGATTTCAATTTTAGCTTCATTAACAGGAGGTATTCCAACTAAACTCTCAATAATGCAACTAGCTTCTAAAGCAGGAGTGCCTAGGAAATTACCTCCCGCAAGAGTATCAAGAACATACATATTCCAGCTAGAGATGCCAACATAAAAGTTCCTAAGGAGGATAATAGTGGAGTGTTTCTTAGTGCACCTATGATGAGCATCACTAATTCTATACCAAGCATCTTTAAAACATTCTCCCCCTTGTTGCTTAAACGAACGAACTTCAACTTCAAGATTACTCATTTTAGCAGTAGTAAATAAAGCAAACTAAATAAAGTAATGCAAGTAACTAATTTTTTTGTGTTTTCAATATAGAGAACGCAAACAAGACAGTAAATAAAGTAATGCAAGTAACTATTTTTTTGTGTTTTTGATATAGAGAAAGCAAACAAAGCAGTAAATAAAATAAAGTAAAGCAAGACAATAACAAAGTAAAGAGATTGGATGTGGGAGACTCCCCTTGCAGCGTGTCTTGATCTCCCCGGCAACGGCGCCAGAAAAAGAGCTTGTTAACGCGTGAAGCACACGTCCGTTGGGAACCTGTTGATCGCCAAAACCCACCGGCGGGCAGCGGCCTATCAACACGGTAGAGCCGGGAAGAGCCTAGAGCTGCGGCTGGCTGAGACCCCTCCGAGCGACGGCCCGCAATGCTCTTCTGGTCACACGCGGCGATGCGAAGTGCAAGGGCGTGCCACCTGACCTATACCTGGTCAGGAAGGTGATGGGGATGCCTCGCTTAGTTCCTGCATGGCATACACGTAAACATTAAATCAGAGCCTCGATCGGCTCTCAGGTTATCCTGTGAATCGGCTCAAAGAGCCGATCCACCCATGATCCGTACGGGGTGCACGAATACTTGGTGATCCTGCTTGATCAAGATAAAGCTAATGAGATCTACGACGATTTAGGGTTTTCACCGCATAATCGGATCATCCTACTCCAGGTTGGGCCTCGCTGCCACGCACGGTGCTCGTAAGCCGATCCTAAACAAGGCCACACAACCAACGTGACGTTGATCATCGGAACATCCTGTTTAGGACTTGCGAACGCCACCCTACGTGCCGCTGGATCCTCCCCCCCTTCGTAAGGCCTAACTATTGCAGATATTAAACTAATCCTTGCAGAGCAAGGAGCAATCGTAACGGATCAGATCTACTAGATGATGAACAAGCAGGTGCCGCCCACGCCTGAGATAGGCGTGAGGGCGGCTAGACATGCGAGGGTTGCACTACGTAAGCATGTTTATACGAAGAGCTATGCTAACCCTAACACATCTATGATAACTACGTTGCCCGCCATCAAAGACGCTTCAGTACGGGCAACGCATGAACAACGTGGGGCTTGTGCTGCCTAGATCGCAAGATGCGATCTAGGCAGCATGTCGCTTACCTGATTGAAACCCTCGAGACGAAGGAGTTGGCGATGCGCCGAGATTGGTTTGTTTTGGGGTGAACGTTGTGTTGTTGTTTATTCCATAAACCCTAGATACATATTTATAGTCCAGCGGACTTTCCAACGTGGGAATATCCCACCGTGTGCGATACAAACTCTAATCTTGATCTTAAAACATAATCTACTATAATTAAAGATACACGGGCAAACTAGCCCAAATTCTCCGTGCAAGGCCGCTTCAGAGATCTTCCACGTGTAGTCCTCTAAGCCCATCTCTCTTACGGCCCACCTCTGGATTTGTCCAAAATATGGTGATAACACATGCCCCCCTGGTTTTGGAAATAATTTTTCCAAAATCATTAAGCTTTCCTTTCGAAGGGTCATGTCGTGGCAGAGCAGAGCTGTTGCAGTATCCGTTATCATTATGCCCTGTCTTCTCAGCTTCTCTGCAAAATTCGATAGCTCAGGCGTCATCTCCTTGGAAACTGTAATGACAGTAAATTTCCACCAGGCTCCTCATTATTTAACTGTGCCGATCGATTAGCTTTCTTCATCTCCTTCCTCTGTTCCAGCGATCGGCACCCAAAAAACCCTCTTCTCCCTCAGCAATGTCTTCCTCTTCCTCCTCCTTCTCAAACCTTTTCCCCTCATTCTCGCCGAAGAAAAATGAGGACAAACCTTCTTCCGAAGTGAACCCCCTCCCCTCCGATGATGAGAAGAAAGAAGGAGAAGCAGCGAAGGCCAAGGCCTTCCCCTCCATCAAGCTCCCGCCGAAGAAGCGCTCCCGCATGTGGGCGGACAGCGAGGATGACGACGAAGAAGAAGAAGAGGAGGAAGAAGATGAATCTTCCTCTTCCGCCGGGTACCGCCAACCAAGCGCTTCCGCTCCTGGGCGGACAGCGAGGACGATGATGATGACGAGGAGGAAGAGGCTCCGGCCACAGGCTGGGGTAGCAGCGACGAGGAGTTCCCCGGGAGCAGCGCCGACGACATCGACGGCGGTGACGACGAGGACAGCGACGATTAGTAGAAATAGGACTAGCAGTAGCAGTGCGCTAGGCACTAGATCCCTCTTTTGAGAGCTATCGGCTCTTTCTTGTAAAGCCGCTCCTCTGACTTAATGAAATTGTTCTTTTGATTCATCTTTCAACTGCCCCAATTTCATTCCTTCCTCCTGCCATGTCAAGACCGATAGCAATGTATCGATTTTTTCCTTCTTTTGGCCGCCCATGAAGCTGGATTCTTATGTCGATTAGCTCGTAGGCCAAGAACTTCTCAATTTCAGGCTGCGATTTGGTATCTGACCATATTTTTTCGCAATCCCAATCCCTTAGCCGATGACTATTCATCGGCTATTTTGAGAATCCAATCCCTGTGCAGCGACAGGACAGTCCAAAACCTGTACAAGCCGACGGCCTCCCTTCCTGATTCCTCTCCATAGCTTCAGCAATCTTCTTTCGCGAACAGAACTGCTTCCAGAGAGGATAACAACGCAGGATCAATCGATGCAATCTCGATGTAGTCCGTTGCCCCCCGAGTCTTCATCAAGGCGAGGACAGTCGTGAGCTAACCACATGTGTCACCATCAGCCTCCGAATCGTAATGCCAGCCGATTCCATCAAAATCGGCTCTCTAAAGAACCTCTAGGGCGAGCTGCCCCCCGAGCCTTCATCAAGGCAAGAATACCGGCGAGGATGCATAAATCGTTGATCAGCTTTCTTCTACCGAACATCGACGTCACTGTAAACCCTTGAACACATAGCCAGTAGGTCTTGGTCCCGTGCAACTGTACTAGAGTCGATGGCCGCGCATCGGCTTTGCTTCGTGCGAATTTTTTTTTTATTTGGCCGATTTTTCTCCTTAATCGGCCCCCAATGTTCCACTGCACGCAAGTCTGCACATGTTTATCTGCACACGTTCATCTGACTACATGCCCTCGAGCCGAATACGCCAAATGATTGCAGATATCGGCTTTCTTGGTAAGTCAGGGCACCGCACTTGCACGTCGACTTCACAAAGATTCATGCTGACTTCCATCCGCCGACGTGGCCGCTGCCCAGTAGATCGTTGCTGACCATAAACAGAATATGTGCAGAAGATAATTTTGGCCGATTGCGGGAATCGGCCTCCACATTGCTTGCTCGATGAAGGTTTTGTAATGTTCCTCCATAAAATTTTTGGGGGCCGATCACAAGGATCAGCCTCGCACGGTTTGCTCATTGGTTTAATCTTGCTACTCGGTTAGGCTGGATAAAACCAACCCAACCTCTGACTTGATGCGCCTGCTGTCATCCACCTTGAGTGCATCGTATAATTGTGGAGCACTAAGCTCTGTCGGCAAGACGAGCACCATGTTTGTGCCAGCCGATGTTTCATCATCGGCTTTCTTTTGCTTGGGACGCCACTCCATTCTCCGTGGACGACCCTCTTCATCCAGGGCTCGCTGAATCTTCGCAGCCAGATCAGGCCGTGCCTTCCTTAGCGTATGCAAGTATAACCTTTCGGCTTCCTCCAGGCCGCGCAACCGCTGAACCCTGTGTTTCTGTGAACGGCTGAGTCCGTCAGGGCACCACCTTGGACGGTGGTACCTGTCTTCTTCTTCTTCTAGTCCCTCGTCTTCTGAATCCTCAAGATCTGCCCAACGAGGTGACTCAGCGCGTTTGCTTGGTGGTGGGAGAGGCCCTAAGCGCTCAAACACAGACACGTTGGCTGCCTCCTTCTTCTTCTTGTTGCATTCTGGGCAATTGCCGATTGTGGGCAATCGGCTCATTCCTGAATCCCAGCAGTGTCTGAAGAAAGGGCAATCCCGTCCGGCGTTGTCATCTTGCTCCCTTGGCCTGTCCGTGGCACGGCGCTCGTGCTCCTCCTCATCGCGATCCCGCCGACGATGTCTTCTCGGCTTCTCTAGCCGCACGATCTCCTTCATCATCATAGTTGGACCGTCGGCGTTGGTCATACCGACTCACATATTTGTTGAGGAGGTGATCGAGAGAGGTCGCTGATATCTTATGTTCTTCACTTCTCCCTCTGTGACGTAGCGCTTGCCATCATGATGGAGCCGATCGCGTGGAGCGGCCTCTTCTGTGTCCTTGCTATGAGAGCAGCTGCCCTCATCTCCATCTTTGCCAGAGTGGTTCCCAGGCCCTACCATGTTGATGCTGAACGTGGGACCTGGCTGGCAGCCCTCGGGGTAGATGACTTCTACCATGTTAACGGCGGGGAAGGGCTGGGTGTCTACCTTCATGGCGTACTGGTTGAAAATTAAACGCCCCTTCTCTATCGCCGCTTGGATGTGCCGACGCCACACCTGCGGTCGTTGGTGGCATGGGAAAGCGAGTTATGGAATTTGCAAGACGGCTTTCCGTTTAGCTCTTGCGCCGTAGGGAACTTGAGACCTTCAGGAATCGTCAAGCTGTTTCTCCTTAAGCGGGAGGTCGAAGATTTGTTCAGTCTTGGTCACGTCAAAATCAAATCCCCTGGGCGGCCCCGGCGGCTTTACCCATTTGCGGGATACGGGGTTCCTCCCCGAGTCCACTCAGCCACTGCTACTTCTTGGTCTCCCGCAGCACTTCACCTTCCTCTGTATCGACCATGACTATCGCACGCTTGAACTTGTCTTGGTACAGGTCCGGGTGGCGCTGTTCATATGCCGATAGTTTCTGAACCATGTGCGCCGGCGAGGATAATCTGCTTGGGAGGCCATGTCCTTGAGCTGTGTTGCAAGGCCAGCTACGCCAATTCGATCGTTTCCTTTTCAGTTATACGAACCGAATAACATCGGTTCCTAAGATTCCTGAAGCGCTGGATGTACTCTGTCACCGTTTCTCCGCGCTTCTGACGTAGTTGTGCTAGATCGGCAATGCTAGACTCGGAAGCTTCTGAATGGTATTGCGTATGGAACTGTTCTTCCAATTGCTTCCAAGATTGGATGGAGTTTGCTGGCAAAGAGGTATACCATCCAAAAGCCGATCCTGTGAGGGACTGTGAAAAGAGCCTCACGCGTAGCTGATCCGACACTGAAGCCGGTCCTAGTTGTGTCAAATATCGGCCGATGTGCTCGATGGAGCTGGAGCCATCCGATCCACTGAATTTGGAGAAGTCAGGGAGCCGATATTTAGGTGGCAGCGGGATCATCTCGTACTCGTCGGGGTACGGCTTGGAATAGCCGATTGCCCTTCTTTTTGGCACCATGCCGAACTGGTCTCTCAATATGGTACTGATCTGATCCGCTGTGCTGGCTGCAGGAGTTGCACTCTGAAGATTCGCCGGGGTGGCGTACTTAGCCAGCCATGTTTGCTTTTCTAGCTCTGAGCCAACTGCAGGAGCTGGGCCCTGGAGTTTCGTCGGGGTGGCGTACTTAGTTAGCCACGTCTGCTTCTCAAGCTCTGTTGCCGACGTTCCTCCTGCTTGCGCCGGAGTCCCTGACGTTGTGGCCTGGTTCGAGAGTGGCCAGTTGCCACAATCTGGCACATACGTGCACGCGTATCCTTGAGGGATCTCCTTGGGCGCCTCAGCCAAGAACTGGTAGTCACTAGGGTCACCACCGATCTTGTAGACGACGAATGCCGGTGTAGCCGGCACTTCAGCTGGTGCTGCCAGCGCATATGGCAGCGGTGGACGGGACTGGAGTGGCAACTCTCCTTGGTGCGTCCCGAGAGCTGGTCCTGACGGCGAGTACTGGTGGCTCATGATCTCCTGGATCACGCGCAGAGCGAGACGCTCCAACACGTTGACCAAGTTTTCAGAGTGGCGGTGTAGCGAGTGAGCCACCAAGTAGTTGATCTCCTGCCGAAGGGCCCTGGTGCGTTCCTCCGACGGGGCAGAGAGATCTATCCCATCGAGTGCACCTTGTGGTGAGAACCCCTTCCATCTGATGCCATGGGTACGGGTTCTCTGAAAAGAGCCGATGAGGTCGGCTTCGAGGGTGGCCTTGATCTCGTCATGTTTCTTCTTGAGCTCAGCAGGCAGCTCCTCGTAGGTGACTGGCGTGCCGTCCGCCGCCATCTCAGATGTAGATGGCGATGTGGTTGATGTAGATGATTGTCCCACCGGGCGTGCCAGAATGTGTTGATCGCCAAAACCCACCGGCGGGCAGCGGCCTATCAACACGGTAGAGCCGGGAAGAGCCTAGAGCTGCGGCTGGCTGAGACCCCTCCGAGCGACGGCCCGCAATGCTCTTCTGGTCACACGCGGCGATGCGAAGTGCAAGGGCGTGCCACCTGACCTATACCTGGTCGGGAAGGGGATGGGGTTGCCTCGCTTAGTTCCCCGCATGGCATACACGTAAACATTAAATCAGAGCCTCGATCGGCTCTCAGGTTATCCTGTGAATCGGCTCAAAGAGCCGATCCACCCATGATCCGTACGGGGTGCACGAATACTTGGTGATCCTGCTTGATCAAGATAAAGCTAATGAGATCTACGACGATTTAGGGTTTTCACCGCATAATCGGATCATCCTACTCCAGGTTGGGCCTCGCTGCCACGCACGGTGCTCGTAAGCCGATCCTAAACAAGGCCACACAACCAACGTGACGTTGATCATCGGAACATCCTGTTTAGGACTTGCGAACGCCACCCTACGTGCCGCTGGATCCTCCCCCCCTTCGTAAGGCCTAACTATTGCAGATATTAAACTAATCCTTGCAGAGCAAGGAGCAATCGTAACGGATCAGATCTACTAGATGATGAACAAGCAGGGTGCCGCCCCCACGCCTGAGATAGGCGTGAGGGCGGCTAGACATGCGAGGGTTGCACTACGTAAGCATGTTTATACGAAGAGCTATGCTAACCCTAACACATCTATGATAACTACGTTGCCCGCCATCAAAGACGCTTCAGCACGGGCAACGCATGAACAACGTGGGGCTTGTGCTGCCTAGATCGCAAGATGCGATCTAGGCAGCATGTCGCTTACCTGATTGAAACCCTCGAGACGAAGGAGTTGGCGATGCGCCGAGATTGGTTTGTTTTGGGGTGAACGTTGTGTTGTTGTTTATTCCATAAACCCTAGATACATATTTATAGTCCAGCGGACTTTCCAACGTGGGAATATCCCACCGTGTGCGATACAAACTCTAATCTTGATCTTAAAACATAATCTACTATAATTAAAGATACACGGGCAAACTAGCCCAAATTCTCCGTGCAAGGCCGCTTCAGAGATCTTCCACGTGTAGTCCTCTAAGCCCATCTCTCTTACGGCCCACCTCTGGATTTGTCCAAAATATGGTGATAACAGAACCCCAAGAGGAAGGTGTGATGCGTACAACAACAAGTTTTCCCTCAGTAAGAAACCAAGATTATCGAACCAGTAGGAGTCAAAGGCCACGTGAAGGTTGTTGGTGGAGGAGTGTAGTGCGGCGCAACACCAGGGATTCCGGCGCCAACGTGGAACCTGCACAACACAATCAAAATACTTTGCCCCAACTTAACAGTGAGGTTGTCAAACTCATTGGCTTGCTGTAAACAAAGGATTAAACGTATGGTGTGGAAAATGATGTTTGTTTGCGAAGAGCAGTAGAGAACAATGATTGCAGTAGATTGTATTCAGATGTAAAAGAATGGACCGGGGTCCACAGTTCACTAGTGGTGTCTCTTCAATAAGAAATAACATGTTGGGTGAACAAATTACAGTTGGGCAATTGACAAATAGAGAGGGCATAACAATGCACATACATATCATGATGACTAATATGAGATTTACTTAGGACATTACGACAAAGTACATAGACCGCTATCCAGCATGCATCTATGCCTAAAAAGTCCACCTTCGGGTTAGCATCCGCACCCCTTCCAGTATTAAGTTGCAAACAACAGACAATTGCATTAAGTATGGTGCGTAATGTAATCAACACAAATATCCTTAGACAAAGCATTGATGTTTTATCCCTAGTGGCAACCTCACATCCACAACCTTAGAACTTTCTGTCACTGTCCCAGATTCAATAGAAGCATGAACCCACTATCGAGCATAAATACTCCCTCTTGGAGTTACAAGTATCAACTTGGCCAGAGCCTCTACTAGCAACGGAGAGCATGCAAGATCATAAACAACACATATATGATAGATTGATAATCAACTTGACATACTATTCCATATTTATCGGATCCCAACAAACACAACATGTAGCATTACAAATAGATGATATTGATCATGATAGGCAGCTCACAAGATCTAAACATGATAGCACAATGAGGAGAAGACAACCATCTAGCTACTGCTATGGACCCATAGTCCAAGGATGAACTACTCACACATCAATCCGGAGGCGATCATGGTGATGTAGAGTCCTCCGGGAGATGACTCCCCTCTCCGGCAGGGTGCCGGAGGCGATCTCCTGAATCCCCCGAGATGGGATTGGCGGCGGCGGCGTCTCTGGAACTTTTTCCGTATAGTGGCTCTCGGTGATAGGGTTTTCGCGACAGAGAGTATAAGTAGGCGGAACGGCAGAGTCGGGAGAGGCACGAGGGAACCGCCCCATAGGCCGGCGCGGGCCCCATGCTGGCCGCGCCGCCCTATGGTTAGGGCGCCTCGTGGCCCCACTTCGTATCCTCTTCGGTCTTCTGGAAGCTCCGTGGAAAAATAAGACCCTGGGTGTTTGTTTCGTCCAATTCCGAGAATATTTCCTTTGTAGGATTTCTGAAACCAAAAACAGCACAAAACAGGAACTGACGCTTCGACATCTTGTCAATAGGTTAGTGCCGGAAAATGTGTATAAATGATGTAAAGTGTATATAAAACATGTGAGTATTGTCATAAAACTAGCATGGAACATAAGAAATTATAGATACGTTTGAGACGTATTAGACCTCGCCGGAGAACGTGTAGCAAAAAACGTATGCTATTATAGCAAAAACCAAGAACACGAGTAGCAAAAGTGACTTTGTGGGAGACTCGCTGAAAACCTGGGACCATGAATTTTATGTGAATATAGCAAAAACACATAACGAAAATAGCAAGAAAAATATAGGTATGTAGCCTATTGGCCAGAATGAAATAAAAAAGGGCCATCGTTACTACCCACGGCCACCGCGTTGTTGCGAACAGTCGTCGCCGCTGCTACTATCGACTGCCGATTGTAGCAAGGTCGGGCATCGCCGCCACTGCTACCCACGGCCGACGCCATTGCTGCGAACGGCCGCCGCCGCTGCTACCCATGGCCTCTGTGACTGCTACTACCGGCCGCCAGTTGCAGCACCATCGAGCGCCGCCACCACTGGTAACCACGGCTTCCGCGGCTGCTACAAACGGCGGCCGCCGCTGCTACCAATGGCCTCCACAGTTGCTGGGAACGGTTGCCGCCGGTGGCGCCACACATGTAGGATCCCCTTGTGCCCTCGGAAGCGGACAGGGGATCCGCGCAGCCGTTGGGGAGGCGACGTCGACGTCGAGGCCGCCGCAAGTACGAGAGCCAGAAGCTCGACCGACGGAGCTCAGCGTGGGCGCATACGAGGGCACACCAACTGGAAGGGAGGAGGCGGCCACGCGAGGTGGGAGAGGAACGGCGGCGGCGTGTGATTAGGAGGAGAGAAACAGCGACACTAGAACTGCGAGGAGAAAAGTGGCGGGCAAATGGCTGGTGCTACGGAGGCGCTTGGCTAGGGCGGCATGTGCGGCGTCTGCGCAGGTACCAGCAGCTGCTGCGTGAGCAAAAGCTGCGGCAGGCGCCCCCGGCGCGGCTACCGGCAGCGGCTGCGCGTGGGAATCGACATGGGGAGCCGAGGATCGTGGAGGAATCGGAGTTGGAAACCATCGAAGCGGAGATATTTTCCTCGGGAAGAAAGAGCTGGGTGGAGATAACGTGGGCCCGGCAGAGACACGCGTCGCGCTGCATCTGGAGGAACGAAGACGCGATCGTCCGGGGAACCTCAGCGTTTTCCTTATTTGTACCCTTATTTAGTTATTTGTATGTGTTTCTCTGTGTGATGGTAGTTTCTTGACTCAGTTCGTCAGATGAATGTCAGTTAGAACATGATCCATTAGCCAGGATTCACTGGGTGTTCATTTTTTTGTTTGGCTCGTTGTAGCACTGATTTCCTAATGTGTTACCTATATAAAAATAATACTCTTTGGTAATTAGCTTAGAATTAACTACAAGCTGTACGTGTAATTTGTCACTTTACAAACAGTAACCAAGCATGGTACGTTTCTTGCTATACGAGTAATTTGACACCTTACAGGATCAGCGTCTTTTGTACTGCAATTGAAGTTGGATCTGCATTTGTTTTTTTCTCTTATAGTAGTATACTGAAACTCAACATCGATCAACATCTTTTGAACTGATATTGAAGTTAGATCTGCATGTGTCACCTATGCACGGAATATATGATGTTTGGCTGCTAGAATATATGATGTTTGGCTCCATATTATATAGATCAGATCCATGATTTAATCCAATGCTCAATCAAATTTCACCTACAGATATTATTTCCATCTTTCTTAAAACTTTCCGTCATCTTTTAGGGAATGGAAGCAATACTGGAGGAAATATGAGCCATGAGAACGTATTAATGATGATGAGGATGACATCTATGGCAATTACTCAGATGGTCTCTTTGTCAAGGGTGATAATGACGATCATGGTGATGAGCATTAAGAACCATGCGGCGATAAGCATGATGATATCATGTGATGATGGTGATTATTAGTGATGAGTCTAATGACCTTTAAGGCATGCAACAACGTGGAGTTCTGAAGCTTGTGGGCAATTTAGTTATGCAAATTTAGTTACTATTAGTGCATATGGTACTTCCTTGATGGATAATATACTTTCCGAGACTATGCTAAATATGTAATTTAGTCTTGTGTGATTTGTGGTTGTGTAAATATGAGATATTTTCATAATATATGCTAATATTCTGAAACGCTTGAATCGTTCTTTCCTATTGCGCAACACCACTACGTGAAAGAAAAACCATGAGGGTGATCATGACTCAACTATAGGAATCCCCTACATTGCGTATGAACCGTCGATAATCATACTAGTTCTACTCTTGGTTATACTAACTTCGACGGGTCAACTATATTGTCGACTATAATGAAAACCGATGGGAGGGCAGAACCGTCGAAAAGAAATACCTGACGAGGAACCATCGGCCATAAGAACTGTCGAGTTACTAATGGGCGGATGGTGATCAAAGCATGTCCGACGGTTCACCGTCGGCTTAGTACCGTGGGAAAATATATTACCCGACCGTACCGTCGGCTATGAGAGTAATGGCCGACCGAGCATAACCGATGGGAGATATCCGACGGTAGACCGTCAGTCATAACAATATCCTACGGTGAACTAAAATATCCGACGGTAATTGGACCCTCGGCTAAAAGGGGATATCTAGTCCTGGCGCCGTACCTGGAGCACCATCACCTTGCACCGCCGCCGCCACAACTCCTTATCGTCGTAAATGCAAAGTCGTGGCCTCCGACCACCGACACAACTGAGAGAACCTCGGATCACACCATCCTCAACAGATCACAGCAACCTCCAGCCACATCCGGCAAGGGCTCGGCCGCCCACGGCGGTTGTCAGCCGCTCCAGCTGACAGCAATGGAACTCCAGAGGCAAATAAATCCAGATGTGATATTCATGTCTAAGTCGCATTTGGATAAAGCGAGGGCAGAAAAGTTAGCGAGGAAGATGAAGTTTGCTGGGCTCTTTTGTTTCATGAGAGCGATGGCAGAAGTGGCGGTTTGATTCTGGTGTGGAAAAAGGAAATCAAGATTTCAGTTAAATACATCAGCTCAAATTTCATTGATGTGGTGGTGGATAGTGGGAATGAATGGCGGCTCATGTGCTTTTATGGAGAACCAAAGAGGGAAGATAACCATAAATCATGGAATTATATTTGTGATCTAGTCGGATGAATCTGTCGTGGATGATTCTTGGTGATTTTAATGAAATTCTTTTTTCTTCAGAAAAAGAAGGTGGGGCTCCTCAAGGCCAACGTTATATGCAAGCTTTTCAAAACTGTCTAAATAAGTGCTCTTTGGAAGATCTTGGATACACGGGAGATACGTTCACGTGGGGACGAGGTCGTCTCACGGAACTCCTAGACCGGGCTGTTGCTAATGGTGAATGGAACAACCTAGCTATTCCCAAATGATGTTGTTGCTAATAAAGGAGGAACAAAGGGTGATCATCGACCAGTCACAGTCGATACTTATTTTCTTTCTGGTGTTCATCTTGCAAATGGGCTGAAAGTTCGCAGATTTGAGGCCTGGTGGCTAGAAGATGAGAATTTGGACGCAGTGGTGCATGTTGTATGGGATAGTGCGGTGGGGGCCCTGATGGAGCCCACTCTCATTGATACGTCTCCAACGTATCTATAATTTCTTATGTTCCATGCTTGTTTTATGACAATACCTACATGTTTTGTTCACACTTTATATCGTTTTTATGCGTTTTCCGGAACTAACCTATTGACTAGATGCCGAAGTGCCAGTTCCTCTTTTCTGCTGTTTTTGGTTTCAGAAATCCTAGTAAGGAAATATTCTCGGAATTGGACGAAATCAACGCCCAGCATCTTATAATTACACGAAGCTTCCAGAACACCCGAGAGGCACCAGAGGGGGGCCACAGGGCCACCAGACGCCAGGCTGGCGCGGCCAGAGGGGGGGCCGCGCCCCCCTATTGTGTGGCGGCCCCGTCAGCCTTCCGACTCCGCCTCTTCGCCTATTTAAAGGTCCCTGACCTAAATCTTCGATACGAATAAGCCACAGTACGAGAAACCTTCCAGAGCCGCCGCCATCGCGAAGCCAAGATCTGGGGGACAGGAGTCTCTGTTCCGGCACGCCGTCGGGACGGGGAAGTGCCCCCGGAAGGCATCTCCATCGACACCACCGCCATCTCCATCAACGCTGCTGTCTCCCATGAGGAGGGAGTAGTTCTCCCTCGAGGCTAAGGGGCTGTGATACATCTCCGGCGTATCGATAATTTCTTATGTTCCATGCCACATTATTGATGTTATCTACATGTTTTATGCACACTTTATGTCATATTCGTGCATTTTCTGGAACTAACCTATTAACAAGATGCCGAAGTGCCAGTTCCTGTTTTCTGCTGTTTTTTGTTTCAGAAATCCTAGTAACGAAATATTCTCGGAATCGGACGAAATCAACGCCCAGGTTCCTATTTTCACCGGAAGCATCCAGAACACCCGGGAAGGACCAGAGGGGGGGCACTGGGCCCCCAGACCATAGGCCAGCGCGGCCCAGGCCCTGGCCGCGCCGCCCTATGGTGTCGTCGCCCCTTCAGCCCTCCTGCGCCGCCTCTTCGCCTATTTAAAGCCTCCGTCGCGAAAACCCTGACAAGTTCGACAAAACCCACAGAAACCTTCTAGAGCCGCCGCCATCGCGAAGCCAAGATCTGGGGGACAGGAGTCTCTGTTCCGGCACGCCGCCGGAATGGGGAAGTGCCCCCGGAAGGCTTCTCCATCGACACCGCTACCATCTCCACCGCCATCTTCATCACCGCTGCTGCTCCCATGAGGAGGGAGTAGTTCTCCATCGAGGCTCGGGGCTGTACCGGTAGCTATGTGGTTCATCTCTCTCCTATGTGCTTCAATACAATAATCTCATGAGCTGCCTTACATGATTGAGATTCATATGATGATGCTTGTAATCTAGATGTCATTATGCTAGTCAAGTGAGTTTTACTTATGTGATCTCCGGAGACTCCTTGTCCCACGTGTGTAAAGGTGACAGTGTGTGCACCGTGTGGGTCTCTTAGGCTATATTTCACAGAATACTTATTCACTGATGAATGGCATAGTGAGGTGCTTATTTATATCTCTTTATGATTGCAATGTGTTTGTATCACAATTTATCTATGTGCTACTCTAGCAATGTTATTAAAGTAGTCTATTCCTCCTGCACGATGTAATGGTGACAGTGTGTGCATCCGTGTTAGTACTTGGTTTATGCTATGATTATGATCTCTTGTAGATTATGAAGTTAACTATTGCTATGATAGTATTGATGTGTACTATTCCTCCTACATATGCATGAAGGTGACAGTGTGCATGCTATGTTAGTACTTGGTTAGTCGAATTGATCTTTCATGCACTCTAAGGTTACTTAAATATGAACATTGAATTGTGGAGCTTTTTAACTCCGGCATTGAGGGTTCGTGTAATCCTACGCAATGTGTTCATCATCCAACAAGAGTGTAGAGTATGCATTTATCTATTCTGTTATGTGATCAATGTTGAGAGTGTCCACTAGTGAAAGTGTAATCCCTAGGCCTTGTTCCTAAACATCGCTATCGCTGCTTGTTTAATGTTTTACTGTGTTACTACTGCTGCAATACTACCACCATCAACTAAACGCCAGCAAGCTATTTTATTGCAGAGTTGCTACTTCTCAGATAGATTCATACCACCTGTATTTCACTATCTCTTCGCCGAACTAGTGCACCTATTAGGTGTGTTGGGGACACAAGAGACTTCTTGCTTTGTGGTTGCAGGGTTGCATGAGAGGGATATCTTTGACCTCTTCCTCCCTGAGTTCGATAAACCTTGGGTGATCCACTTAAGGGAAAACTTGCTGCTGTTCTACAAACCTCTGCTCTTGGAGGCCCAACACTGTCTACAGGAAAAGGAGGGGGAAGTAGACATCAAGCTATTTTCTGGCGCCGTTGCCGGGGAGGAAAGGTAAAAGGTACTCACACTCCGGATCTCGGCTACTAAGCTATTTCCCGCCGTTGTAAGTACTCAAAGCTATTTCCTTTAGATCCTGCAATTGCATCTTTTTGTTTCTTGTTTACACTAGTTTGGCATAATGGACAAGAATGAGCTTCTATTTCTATTTCCTGATTTAAAACATGGATTGTTTGATGCGAAAATTAAAAAACCTATGGAATCTTATTTGCATGCTGGTAATAATATTAGTATGAACGCTTTGAACACCATTGTTGATAATAATATAGAAAGTTCTAAGCTTGGGGAAGCTGGTTTTCATGATCTTTTTAGTCCCCCAAGCATTGAGGAGAAAATTTTCTTTGATGATACTTTGCCCCTATTTATGATAATGATATTGGTCTTTTAGTACCGCCTGTTATGGAGGATAAATTTGATTATGATTACAATATGCCTCCTATATTTGATGATGAGAATAATAATGATAGCTACTTTGTTGAATTTGCTCCCACTACAACTAATAAAATTGATTATGCTTATGTGGAGAGTAATGATACTTTTATGCATGAGAATAAGAATGCTTTATGTGATGGTTATATTGTTGAGTTTGCTCATGTTTCTACTGAAAGTTATTATGAGAGAGGAAAATATGGTTGTAGAAATTTTCATGTTACTAAAACACCTCTCTATGTGCTGAAATTTTTGAAGCTACACTTGTTTTATCTTCCTATGCTTGTTACTTTGCTTTTCATGAACTTGTTTATTTACAAGATTCCTATGCATAGGAAGCATGTTAGACTTAAATGTGTTTTGAATTTGCCTCTTGATGCTCTCTTTTGCTTCAAGTACTATTTCTTGCGAGTGCATCATTAAAACTGCTGAGCCCATCTTAATGGCTATAAAGAAAGAACTTCTTGGGAGATAACCCATGTGTTATTTTGCTACAGTACTTTGTTTTTATTTTGTGTCTTGGAAGTTGTTTACTACTGTAGCAACCTCTCCTTATCTTAGTTTAGTGTTTTATTGTGCCAAGTAAAGTCTTCGATAGAAAAGTTCATACTAGATTTGGATTACTGCGCAGTTTCAGATTTCTTTGCTGTCACGAATTCCGACCTGCCTCCCTGTAGGTAGCTCAGAAAAATATGCCAATTTACGTGCGTGATCCTCAGATATGTACGCAACTTTCATTCAATTTAGGAATTTTCATTTGAGCAAGTCTGGTGCCATTTTAAAATTCGTCAATACGAACTGTTCTGTTTTGACAGATTCTGCCTTTTATTTCGCATTGCCTCTTTTGCTATGTTGGATGAATTTCTTTGATCCATTAATGTCCAGTAGCTTTATGCAATGTCCAGAAGTGTTAAGAATGATTGTGTCACCTCTGAACATGTTAATTTTTATTGTGCACTAACCCTCTAATGAGTTGTTTCGAGTTTGGTGTGGAGGAAGTTTTCAAGGGTCAAGAGAGGAGGATGATATACTATGATCAAGAAGAGTGAAGAGCTTGGGGATGCCCCGGTGGTTCACCCCTGCATATATTAAGAAGACTCAAGCGTCTAAGCTTGGGGATGCCCAAGGCATCCCCTTCTTCATCGACAACATTATCAGGTTCCTCCCCTGAAACTATATTTTTATTCCATCACATCTTATGTGCTTTGCTTGGAGCATCGGTTTGTTTTTGTTTTTGTTTGAATAAATGCTTGTGTGGGAGAGAGACACGCTCCGCTGGTTCGTATGAACACATGTGTTCTTAGCTTTTAGTATTCATGGCGAAGTTTCTTCTTCGTTAAATTGTTATATGGTTGGAATTGGAAAATGATACATGTAGTAATTGCTATAATGTCTTGGGTAATGTGATACTTGGCAATTGTTGTGCTCATGTTTAAGCTCTTGCATCATATGCTTTGCACCCATTAATGAAGAAATACATAGAGCATGCTAAAATTTGGTTTGCATATTTGGTTTCTCTAAGGTCTAGATAATTTCTAGTATTGAGTTTTGAACAGCAAGGAAGACGGTGTAGAGTCTTATAATGTTTACAATATGTCTTTTATGTGAGTTTTGCTGCACCGGTTCATCCTTGTGTTTGTTTCAAATAACCTTGCTAGCCTAAACCTTGTATCGAGAGGGAATACTTCTCATGCATCCAAATACTTGAGCCAACCACTATGCCATTTGTGTCCACCATACCTACCTACTACATGGTATTTCCTGCCATTCCAAAGTAAATTGCTTGAGTGCTACCTTCAAACAATTCAAAATTTATTACCTCTGATTTGTGTCAATGTTTTATAGCTCATGAGGAAGTATGTGGTGTTTATCTTTCAATCTTGTTGGGCAACTTTCACCAATGGACTAGTGGCTTCATCCGCTTATCCAATAATTTTGCAAAAAGAGCTGGCAATGGGATTCCCAGTCCCAAATTAATCAAACTAAATAGACACTCCTCCATGGTATGTGATTGTTGGACGACACCCGAAGGATTCGGTTAGCCATGGCTTGTGTAAGCAAAGGTTGGGAGGAGTGTCATCATAATAAAACTAAAATAAAAAGGCACTCCTTCATGGTATGAGATTGCTGGCAGGCACCCGAGGATTCGGTTAGCCATGGTTTGTGAAAGAAAGGTTGGAAGGAGTGCCACCCAAAAATAACATAAAATGGGAGCCGCTCTTTGAAGGTTTGTATGGCAAGGGGGTTAGAGTACCCGCTACCATTCGTTGACAACAACATACACCTCTCAAAACTTTATTTTTATGCCCTCTTTATGTTTTCAAAACCAAAGCTCTAGCACAAATATAGCAATCGATGCTTTTCCTCTATGGAGGACAATTCTTTTACTTTCATTTGTTGAGTCAGTTCACCTATTTCTCTCCACCTCAAGAAGCAAACACTTGTGTGAACTGTGCATTGATTCCTACATACTTGCATATTGCACTTATTATATTACTCTATGTTCACAATATCCATGAGATATACATGTTATAAGTTGAAAGCAACCGCTGAAACTTAATCTTCCTTTGTGTTGCTTCAATGCCTTTACTTTGAATTATTGCTTAATGAGTTAACTCTTATGCAAGACTTATTGATGCTTGTCTTGAAGTGCTATTCATGAAAAGTCTTTGCTATATGATTCACTTGTTTACTCATGTCATATACATTGTTTTGATCGCTGCATTCACTACATATGCTTTACAAATAGTATGATCAAGGTTATGATGGCATGTCACTCCAGAAATTATCTGTGTTATCGTTTTACCTGCTCGGGACGAGCAGAACTAAGCTTGGGGATGCTGATATGTCTCCGGCGTATCGATAATTTCTTATGTTCCATGCCACATTATTGATGTTATCTACATGTTTTATGCACACTTTATGTCATATTTGTGCATTTTCTGGAACTAACCTATTAACAAGATGCCGAAGTGCCAGTTCCTGTTTTCTGCTGTTTTTGGTTTCAGAAATCCTAGTAACGAAATATTCTCGGAATCGGACGAAATCAACGCCCAGGTTCCTATTTTCACCGGAAGCATCCAGAACACCCGGGAAGGACCAGAAGGGGGGCACTGGGCCCCCAGACCATAGGCCGGCGCGGCCCAGGCCCTGGCCGCGCCGCCCTATGGTGTCGTCGCCCCTTCAGCCCTCCTGCGCCGCCTCTTCGCCTATTTAAAGCCTCCGTCGCGAAAACCCTGACAAGTTCGACAAAACCCACAGAAACCTTCCAGAGCCGCCGCCATCGCGAAGCCAAGATCTGGGGGACAGGAGTCTCTGTTCCGGCACGCCGCCGGAACGGGGAAGTGCCCCCGGAAGGCTTCTCCATCGACACCGCTGCCATCTCCACCGCCATCTTCATCACCGCTGCTGCTCCCATGAGGAGGGAGTAGTTCTCCATCGAGGCTCGGGGCTGTACCGGTAGCTATGTGGTTCATCTCTCTCCTATGTGCTTCAATACAATAATCTCATGAGCTGCCTTACATGATTGAGATTCATATGATGATGCTTGTAATCTAGATGTCATTATGCTAGTCAAGTGAGTTTTACTTATGTGATCTCCGGAGACTCCTTGTCCCACGTGTGTAAAGGTGACAGTGTGTGCACCGTGTGGGTCTCTTAGGCTATATTTCACAGAATACTTATTCACTGATGAATGGCATAGTGAGGTGCTTATTTATATCTCTTTATGATTGCAATGTGTTTGTATCACAATTTATCTATGTGCTACTCTAGCAATGTTATTAAAGTAGTCTATTCCTCCCGCACGATGTAATGGTGACAGTGTGTGCATCCGTGTTAGTACTTGGTTTATGCTATGATTATGATCTCTTGTAGATTATGAAGTTAACTATTGCTATGATAGTATTGATGTGTACTATTCCTCCTACATATGCATGAAGGTGACAGTGTGCATGCTATGTTAGTACTTGGTTAGTCGAATTGATCTTTCATGCACTCTAAGGTTACTTAAATATGAACATTGAATTGTGGAGCTTGTTAACTCCGGCATTGAGGGTTCGTGTAATCCTACGCAATGTGTTCATCATCCAACAAGAGTGTAGAGTATGCATTTATCTATTCTGTTATGTGATCAATGTTGAGAGTGTCCACTAGTGAAAGTGTAATCCCTAGGCCTTGTTCCTAAATACTGCTATCGCTGCTTGTTTACTGTTTTACTGCGTTACTACTGCTGCAATACTACCACCATCAACTACACGCCAGCAAGCTATTTTCTGGCACCGTTGCTACTGCTCATATATATTCATACCACCTGTATTTCACTATCTCTTCGCCGAACTAGTGCACCTATTAGGTGTGTTGGGGACACAAGAGACTTCTTGCTTTGTGGTTGCAGGGTTGCATGAGAGGGATATCTTTGACCTCTTCCTCCCTGAGTTCGATAAACCTTGGGTGATCCACTTAAGGGAAAACTTGCTGCTGTTCTACAAACCTCTGCTCTTGGAGGCCCAACACTGTCTACAGGAAAAGGAGGGGGAAGTAGACATCAGGCTGTACCGGTAGCTATGTGGTTAATCTCTCTCCTATGTACTTCAATACAATGATCTCATGAGCTGCCTTACATGATTGAGATTCATATGAGCTTTGTATCACTATTAATCTATGTGCTACTCTAGTGATGTTATTAAAGTACTCTATTCCTCCTCCATGATGTAATGGTGACAGTGTGTGCATCATGTAGTACTTGGCGTAATTTATGATTGTGATCTCTTGTAGATTATGAAGTTAACTATTACTATGATGGTATTGATGTGATCTATTCCTCCTTTCATAGTATGATGGTGACAGTGTGCATGCTATGTTAGTACTTGGTATAATTGCAATGATCTATCATGCACTCTAAGGTTATTTAAATATGAATATCGAATGTTGTGGAGCTTGTTAACTCCGGCATTGAGGTGCTCTTGTAGCCCTACACAATTAGTGGTGTTCATCATCCAACAAGAGAGTGTAGAGTGGTTTTATTATGTGTTCAATGTTGAGAGTGTCTACTAGTGAAAGTATAATCCCTAGGCCTTGTTCCCAAATACTGCAATCATCGCTTGTTTATTGTTCTACTGCATCTGTACTGCCTGCAATATTCCCACCATCAACCACACGCCAGTTGTAGCAGCAAGCTATTTTCTGGTGCCGTTACTACTGCTCATATACATTCATACCACCTGTATTTCACTATCTCTTCGCCGAACTAGTGCACCTATACATCTGACAAGTGTATTAGGTGTGTTGGGGACACAAGAGACTTCTTGCATTGTGATCGCAGGGTTGCTTGAGAGGGATATCTTTGACCTCTTCCTCCCTGAGTTCGATAAACCTTGGGTGATCCACTTAAGGGAAAACTTGCTGCTGTTCTACAAACCTCTGCTCTTGGAGGCCCAACACTGTCTACAGGAAAAGGAGTGTGCGTAGACATCAAGCTATTTTCTAGCGCCGTTGCCGGGGAGGAAAGGTAAAAGGTACTCACACTCCGGATCTCGGCTACTAAGCTATTTTCCGGCGCCGTTGTAAGTACTCGAAGCTATTTCCTTTAGATCCTGCAATTGCATCTTTTTGTTTCTTGCTTTTATATCACTAGTAAGGCATAATGGAAAGCAACAGTGAGCTTTTAAAATTATTTCCTGAGTTAAGACATGGATGGTTTGATGCGAAAATTAAAAAACCTATGGAACATATTAGTATGAACACTTTGAACACCATTGTTGCTAATGATATGGAAAATTCTAAGCTTGGGGAAGCTGGTTTTGATGAGCTTGATATTTTTAGCCCCCCAAGCATTGAGGAGAAAATTTTCTTTGATGATACTTTGCCTCCTATTTATGATGATTATAATGATAGTAGTCTTTTGGTGCCGCCTGTTATGGAGGATAAATTTGATTATGATTACAATATGCCTCCTATATTTGATGATGAGAATAATAATGATAGCTACTTTGTTGAATTTGCTCCCACTACAACTACTAAAATTGATTATGCTTATGTGGAGAGTAATAATTTTATGCATGAGACTCATGATAAGAATGCTTTATGTGATAGTTATATTGTTGAGTTTGCTCATGATGCTACTGGATATTATTATGAGAGAGGAAAATATGGTTGTAGAAATTTTCATGTTACTAAAACACCTCTCTATGTGCTGAAATTTTTGAAGTTGAGCTTGTCTAGTTTTCCTATGCTTATTGCATTATGCCTACATGACTTGTTTATTTACAAGATTCATTTTCATAGGAAGCATGTTAGACTTAAATTTGTTTTGAATTTGCCTCTTGATGCTCTCTTTTGCTTCAAATACTATTTCTTGCGAGTGCATCATTAAAACTGCTCAGCCCATCTTAATGGCTATAAAGAAAGAACTTCTTGGGAGATAACCCATGTGTTTATTTTACTATAGTAATTTTGTTTTATATTTGTGTCTTGGAAGTTGTTACTACTGTAGCAACCTCTCCTTATCTTAATTTATTGCATTGTTGTGCCAAGTAAAGTCTTTGATAGTAAGGTTCATACTAGATTTGGATTACTGCGCAGAAACAGATTTCTTGCGGTCATGAATTTGGGTTGAATTCTCTGTAGGTAACTCATAAAAATCTGCCAATTTACGTGAGTGATCCTCAGATATGTACGCAACTTTCATTCAATTTGAGCATTTTCATCTGAGCAACTCTGGTGCCTCTAAAAAATTCGTCTTTACGGACTGTTCTGTTTTGACAGATTCTGCCTTTTATTTCACATTGCCTGTTTTGCTATGTTTGATGGATTTCTTTGTTCCATTAACTTTCAGTAGCTTTGTGCAATGTCCAGAAGTGGTAAGAATGATTATGTCACCTCTGAACATGTGAATTTTGATTATGCACTAACCCTCTAATGAGTTGTTTTGAGTTTGGTGTGGAGGAAGTTTTCAAAGGTCAAGAGAGGAGGATGATACAATATGATCAAGAAGAGTGAAAAGTCTAAGCTTGGGGATGCCCCCGTGGTTCATCCCTGCATATTTCAAGAAGACTCAAGCATCTAAGCTTGGGGATGCCCAAGGCATCCCCTTCTTCATCAACAATTTATCAGGTTTCTTCTCTTGAAACTATATTTTTATTCGGTCACATCTTATGTACTTTACTTGGAGCGTCTGTTTTTTTTTATTTTTGTTTTGTTTGAATAAATGCATGCTTGTGTAGGAGAGAGACACGCTCCGCTGGTTCATATGAACACATGTGTTCTTAGCTTTTAATGTTCATGGCGAAGGTTGAAACTGCTTCGTTCATTGCTATATGGTTGGGAACGGGAAATGCTACATGTGGTAATTGGTATAATGTCTTGAATAATGTGATACTTGGCAATTGTTGTGCTCATATAGATTATGTTTAAGCTCTTGCATCATATACTTTGCACCTATTAGTGAAGAAATACATAGAGCTTGTTAAAATTTGGTTTGCATGATTGGTCTCTCTAAGGTCTAGATATTTTCTGGTAAAGGTGTTTGAGCAACAAGGAGGACAGTGTAGAGTCTTATAATGCTTGCAATATGTCTTTTATGTGAGTTTTGTTGTACCGGTTCATACTTGTGTTTGTTTCAAATAACCTTGCTAGCCTAAGCCTTGTATTGAGAGGGAATACTTCTCGTGCATCCAAACCCTTGAGCCAAAAACTATGCCATTTGTGTCCACCATACCTACCTACTACATGGTATTTCTCTGCCATTCCAAAGTAAATTGCTTGAGTGCTACCTTTAAATTTCTATCCTTTGTCTTTGCAATATATAGCATATGGGAAAAATGACCTAAAAACTATTGTGGTATTGAATATGTACTTATGTATCTTATTTCTTATTAAGTTGCTTGTTGTGCGATAACCATGTTCCTGGGGACGCCATCAACTACTCTTTGTTGAATATCATGTGAGTTGCTATGCATGTTCGTCTTGTCTGAAGTAAGGGTGATTTATCATGAGTTGAATGGTTTGAGCATGCATATTGTTAGAGAAGAACATTGGGCCGCTAACTAAAGCCATGATCCATGGTGGAAGTTTCAGTTTTGGACAACAATCCTCAATCTCTTATGAGAATATTATTTGTTGTTGAATGCTTCTGCATTAAAGAGGAGTCCATTATCTATTGTCTATGTTGTCCCGGTATGTATGTCTAAGTTGAGAATAATCAAAAGCGAGAAATCCAATGCGAGCTTTCTCCTTAGACCTTTGTACAGGCGGCATAGAGGTACCCCTTTGTGATACTTGGTTAAAATATATGTATTGCGATGATAATTCATGTAAATCCGAGCTAATTAGGACAAGGTGCGGGCACTATTGGTAATCTATGCATGAGGCTTGCAACTTGTAGGATATCTTATACATAATACATATGCTTTATTACTACCGTTGACAAAATTGTTTCTTGTTTTCAAAATAAAAGCTCTAGCACAAATATAGCAATCAATGCTTCCCTCTTCGAAGGGCCATTCTTCTACTTTTATGTTGAGTCAGTTTACCTACTTCTTTCTATCTTAGAAGCAAACACTTGTGTTAACTGTGCATTGATTCTTACATGCTTGCATATTTGCATTCATCATATTACTTTGCATTGACAATTATCCATGAGATATGCATGTTGAAAGTTGAAAGCAACCGCTGAAACTTAATCTTCCTTTGTGTTGCTTCAATGCCTTTATTTAGAATCTATTGCTTTATGAGTTAACTCTTATGCAAGACTTATTGATGCTTGTCTTGAAAGTACTATTCATGAAAAAGTCTTTGCTATATGATTCAGTTGTTTAATCATTGTCTTTACCATTGCTTTGAATCGCTGCATTGATCTCATATGCTTTACAATAGTATGATCAAGATTATGTTGGTAGCATGTCACTTCAGAAATTATTCTTTTATCGTTTACCTACTCGAGGACGAGTAGGAACTAAGCTTGGGGATGCAGATACGTCTCCAATGTATCTATAATTTCTTATGTTCCATGCTTGTTTTATGACAATACCTACATGTTTTGTTCACACTTTATATCGTTTTTATGCGTTTTCCGGAACTAACCTATTGACTAGATGCCGAAGTGCCAGTTCTTGTTTTCTGTTGTTTTTGGTTTCAGAAATCCTAGTAAGGAAATATTCTCGGAATTGGACGAAATCAACGCCCAGCATCTTATAATTACACGAAGCTTCCAGAACACCCGAGAGGCACCAGAGGGGGGCCACAGGGCCACCAGACGCCAGGCTGGCGCGGCCAGAGGGGGGGGCCGCGCCCCCCTATTGTGTGGCGGTCCTGTCAGCCTTCCGACTCCGCCTCTTCGCCTATTTAAAGGTCCCTGACCTAAATCTTCGATACGAATAAGCCACGGTACGAGAAACCTTCCAGAGCCGCCGCCATCGCGAAGCCAAGATCTGGGGGACAGGAGTCTCTGTTCCGGCACGCCGTCGGGACGGGGAAGTGCCCCCGGAAGGCATCTCCATCGACACCACCGCCATCTCCATCAACGCTGCTGTCTCCCATGAGGAGGGAGTAGTTCTCCCTCGAGGCTAAGGGGCTGTACCGGTAGCTATGTGGTTAATCTCTCTCCTATGTACTTCAATACAATGATCTCATGAGCTGCCTTACATGATTGAGATTCATATGAGCTTTGTATCACTATTAATCTATGTGCTACTCTAGTGATGTTATTAAAGTACTCTATTCCTCCTCCATGATGTAATGGTGACAGTGTGTGCATCATGTAGTACTTGGCGTAGTTTATGATTGTGATCTCTTGTAGATTATGAAGTTAACTATTACTATGATGGTATTGATGTGATCTATTCCTCCTTTCATAGTATGATGGTGACAGTGTGCATGCTATGTTAGTACTTGGTATAATTGCAATGATCTATCATGCACTCTAAGGTTATTTAAATATGAATATCGAATGTTGTGGAGCTTGTTAACTCCGGCATTGAGGTGCTCTTGTAGCCCTACACAATTAGTGGTGTTCATCATCCAACAAGAGAGTGTAGAGTGGTTTTATTATGTGATCAATGTTGAGAGTGTCTACTAGTGAAAGTATAATCCCTAGGCCTTGTTCCCAAATACTGCAATCATCGCTTGTTTATTGTTCTACTGCATCTGTATTGCCTGCAATATTCCCACCATCAACCACACGCCAGTTGTAGCAGCAAGCTATTTTCTGGTGCCGTTACTACTGCTCATATACATTCATACCACCTGTATTTCACTATCTCTTCGCCGAACTAGTGCACCTATACATCTGACAAGTGTATTAGGTGTGTTGGGGACACAAGAGACTTCTTGCATTGTGATCGCAGGGTTGCTTGAGAGGGATATCTTTGACCTCTTCCTCCCTGAGTTCGATAAACCTTGGGTGATCCACTTAAGGGAAAACTTGCTGATGTTCTACAAACCTCTACTCTTGGAGGCCCAACACTGTCTACAGGAAAATGAGTGTGCGTAGATATCACTCATGCAGAAGACGGCGAACGATGAACTCCATGCTTGGGATCGACGTGACTTGAAGGGGTCTTGAAGGAGAATTGATCAGCTGAAAAAGAAACTAGAGGAAGTAAGAAGAGGGCCAATAGATGATGAATCTCTGGCGATGCAAACAAATCTTTTGTTGCAAATAGAAACTTTATAGGAACAGGAGGAGGTGCATTGGGTTCAGCGAGGCAGAGCCAATTGGCTAAAACATGGTGATAGAAACATGAATTTTTTCCACAATTTTGCTACTGCTAGGAGGAAGAAGAATAATACTATTTAACATCTGATTGATGAAGCGGGTACGAAGTGGGATGATCCCGATGGAATGAGTAACTTGATAAAGTTCTACTTTGAGGGGCTATTCACATATGAGGTAGATGAACCTATCGAGGAGGTTGTTGATAAAGTACAACTGAAGGTAACAACTGAAATGAACAATGATTTGCTAGCTCCATTCACGGCCGAGGAAGTTAAAATGCATTGTTTCAAATTGGCGATTTCAAAGTTCTGGGTCCAGATGGGTTGCATGCTATCTTTTATAAGATGTTCTGGCTATGCTCTGAGAGGATCTGACTAAGGAGGTTTTGGATGCCATTAACTCTGGAATTATCCCAGATGGATGGAATGATACAATGATAGTGCTAATCCGAAAAGTTAGTGATCCGGTGGAATTACCCAATATCGTCCAATCAGCCTTTGTAATGTGGTTTGCAAGGTAATTTCAAAGATGCTTGCTAATAGATTGAAGTTAATCTTTCCTGATATTATTAGTGAGAATCAAAGCGCTTTTGTTCCTAGGCGCTTGATAACTGACAATATCCTATTGGCGTATGAGTGCGTGCATAAAATAAAGAAGAAGAGGGGAAAGAAGGGTTTATGTGTACTGAAACTTGACATGCACAGGGCATATGATAGAGTGGAGTGGAGTTTTCTTGAGAAAATGATGATCACGATGGGTTTCAATGCACAATGGGTCGACCTTTTATCCCCTTATGTATTTATTTTTTGTGCAGAAGGGCTATCCGGTATGTTATCTCATGCCAAAAATACCGAAGAGCTCAAGGGTGTGCAAGTGTGTCGTGATGACCCTATGATCACACATCTCCTGTTTGTGGATGATTCACTTACCTTAATGGAGGCAAGTGAGGAAAATGCGGAGAAGTTAAAACATATTCTAGATCTTTACTGTGATAGTCAGTGCAATTGGTAAGTGATGCAAAAAAAAACAGTATATATTTTGGCCCAAATACCCCGGTCGATGACCGGGTGGCTATATGTGAGAGGTTGAACAATGTTACTGAATCTTTAAATGATAAATAATTGGGTTTGTCGGCTATGGTTGGAGCGTACAGGAGTGACTGTTTACAACATCTCATTGAGAAAGTGGTGTCCAAAATCAATGGTTGGAAGGAAAAGTTACATTCCATGGGAGGTAAAGAGGTTCTTCTCAAAGTGGTCGCACAAAGCAATACTACTGTTTACGATGACAGTATTCAAAATTCCGAAAAGCATATGTAAAGGAATTACATGATGCTATTTCGTAGCTTCGGCGGGGTGATGATGATGATCACAAGAGAATGCACTGGATAGCATGGTGGAAGATGTGTATCCTGAAGGGTAGAGGTGGAATGGGTTTTCGTGATCTACATACCTTCAATATGGCAATGCTAGCAAAACAATGTTGGAGATTATTGAAGAAACCTGACTCACTATGTAGTTCTCCAAGCAAAGTACTATCCTGATGGCAACTTAATTAATGCGAAGCTGAAACCGGGTAGTTCTTTCACCTGGAAGAGTTTAATTGTAGGTCTTGCAACCCTAAAGAGAGGGTGTATATGGCTGATTGGTGATGAGACTCAAGTTGGTATATGGGAAGATGCATGGATCCCCACGAGCCCTACTCGTAGGATGGTCACACCGTGGGGACATATTGTCCTAAGTAAAGTCCGTGAGCTCATTGATCATATCTCTGAAACTTGGGATGAGGAGCTACTTCGATCACTCTTTTGGGATGTGGATGTAAGCAGAATTTTGGAGATACCAATTGCTTCTCAAGGTATGGAAGATTTTATTGCATGGAATTTTACAAATAATGGACTTTTTACAGTAAAATCAGCATATCATATGGAGTGGGAATATAGATATTGCCGAAGAGAGAGAAGAGCTCTAGGGGTATAAAGATCTTAGATCAAGACAGCATGGAAAAAATATGGAAATTGAATATACCTGCAGAAATCAAAATCTTTGGATGGAGAGCCTTGCATGGTTTTATTCCTTGTTTGGGTGTATTGGCTAATATACACATTGCAACAACCCTGTTTGCCATATGGGATGTGAAGATCTTATGCATACTCTTTTCACATGTCCAAGAGCTAAGTTGGTCTGGATAAAGTTGGGATGCAGTCGATTATTTCTGAAGCCACTAGCTTGGATAGGTTGGGGGCTATTGCCCTGGAGCACATTATTTGTTCTAAGGGAGGCTGGGATCCACTTGGTGGAATTGGACTACTTGAAATAGTTCTGACCTGATCCTGGTTCATTTGGTGGGAACGCCGAAAGCTGGTCCATGGAGAGGATGTCCAAACACCGCAAAGAGCAGCTTTATCTATTGGAGCTTTGGCTACAAACTATTGGAGAGCTAGGAAAAATCCCATTCAGCGAAAGAAAGAGAAATGGAGTCGGCCACCAGAGGCAGAGGTGAAAATCAATGTAGATGCAGCATATAGCGAAGAGGAAGGATGGTGTAGTACTGGTGCTATCATCAAGGATTACCTAGGTAATTTTATTGCTGCCCAAAACAAGGATCTCCCTTTTATTGCCGATGCGATGACCGCTGAAGCCTATGCTCTTCGGGAGGGTCTTTGTTTGGCTCAACAAATGGAATGGAATCGTCTCATTATTCAGTCAGATAACAAATCAGTGGTGGATACGTTGAATGATGGAGGATTCTCAGAAAATGATGCAGCTGTGGTCTTCTTCGACTGTAATATTCTTGCATCATGGTTTTCTAAAGTGTCGTATGAGTATTGTCCAAGGGAGGCAAATTCGGTAGCGCATGAGCTAGCTAAATTTTCTTTTCAGACTATAAGTTCATGTACTTGAGACGATCATCTCCCTGGATTTATTTTACCTTTGCTGATAAACGATTTAAGTGTGTTTGATAATCAATAAAGCTATCCTAATGGCATTCCCTAAAAAAACAGCTGGCTGGTGCATGGACATATCTGTCTTTTGAACCAGTATGAAGAACTTTCTTGCTTCGTTCGTATCATTCATTTATGCAGTGTCATAAACGTATCAAATTTTTTTATGCACAAACATATCGATATTCTTCGGATAGTCTCACATATGTACCTCAGATTTATAAGGTATTTGTATTGTACATGTCAAATACGTTTACCTTCCATAAGATGAGCAGGCACAACAAAGCGTGCACTTATATTGTGCATTAAAGCATAAGCAAATAAACTCAAGGAACACAAATACGAGTTGAGAATTGTATTGTGTCTATGTTGTGATTGGAAAAAAGGTGTCACGGATGAGAGCACAAATATTTGAAATTCTTTCACTAGCAGCACCTAAAATTTAATCTTCACACTGTAGCCCAGTATTGTATCTATCAATATAGATAATTATCTGCCTTTGCCTGGAAGCAATAGGAAGAGTCAACGTCAGTTATTGATAATAAGATAATATATACTTTCTCCGTTGAACAAGACAATAAAATTTTTCAACAGACAAACAATGTAAAGTTTGACCAAACTGTTAGAAAAAACTTGAATCTCTACAACATCAAGTCAATCTTATTAGATGCATTATTAAATATATTTTCATATTTATATTTATATGTTATTATAATTGTCGATAACTTTTTATATAAACTTGGAGTTTGCATAGTTTGACTCTTGACAAAAAATTTAAGCCTTCATGTACTGATTGGAGGTAGTATGAAACTAAAATGATCAATGTAAGCTATAAATTTATGTCAAAGTAAGCTAAAAGGGGGACATATATATGGAGTTATGGAAAGAAAACTCAGAGCATGTAGTTCAAACTGAAATCGGTACAAATTTTTAGTGGATTACCCGCCATTCAAACATCAACGAAATAGATGAAATGCAGAAGGCACCAAATGCACAGTGGCATACAGCATTAGATCAGTAGATAAATTAATTAAAATACCTGAAATTTGTAATATATGTGCATATATTTTTCAATTATATGGCGTGTACAATGCTAATTGTTTTCTATGTTGAAATGAAATCTTGTGTGGTTAAGAGGGATCAGTTTTTCAGCAACTTCGCCGTAAAATATGTAAAGAGACGTCAAATGATTGTTTTCAATGTGGGGGTGATATTTTAAGTGTCTACCCATGGAACTATATATGTCCAAATGTTACCTAATACTCACATGTAATGTTGACACTCTAGCACCAAAACCGACATAGTAATTATCACTTGTCAATGAATACTTTCCCACGTAACTCCTACTATTCTAAAAAAAAAAAAATCGGATTATGTGGAGCATGGTCTTGTACATGAGGATAGAAGCGGCTCCACCTAATCAGTACAGAAAAAATTCGAAGGATGTGAAATAGAGATTAGCAAGAATAAATAAGTGTGTTGAGGTACCTTAAAGCCTATGAAAAAGATTTGGTTGTCCAGCATGGGTGTTGCCTCGTCCAAGGAAGAAGTTATGCTCGACAAGGCTTTCCTTGAACCAATGTCCGAAAATACTCAAACTCCCTGGATCAGATCGAAATTCCTCTAGCAATTTGCCATTGTTGTCACAATGAAACATGTAACATTTGGAGCGACTATAGACCAACACATCTCCATTGTGGGACATAACCAAATGACATGTATCTTGAAGGTTACATAAGCTTTCCACGGGAAGTTTAATATGGTACTTAAATGACCAGACCTTCCTCTCATAGTCCTCCAGCACCCAAATTTTAGCAGTTGTCTTCCTGTCGTCAAAGCAACTGAAGCCCATCGAACCTTCCATGTCGCATAAACGTGTGCAGAATCTAGTAGCACCAGCCGGACTATGCATGAAGCTGAATGATTCAACCACCGTGTCAAAAACAACTATGTCGGCATTCTTGCGAAAGCAACCAGGGTCCCAGTGAAGACAGCTGTGGAACAAGATGGGTGGGGCAAACGTAGTAGGAGTCGTTTTGGGGAAGGTCAACAAAACTTTCTCGCTGCTAGGGATATCTGAAGGTACTCCAATGCACCTAGGCAAGCTCCCCGGCTGCACCGTAAGGATGCTGTAGTGTCTGCCCTCCCGGTACAGGATGCGATACTCCCAAGATGGACAATGCAGGTACATAGCGGCAATGTTGATGTGGCCGGCTGCGGAGATGCATGGGATTGGAGCGGTTTGACGTGTGGCCGGGTTACATATGTTGAAACCGCGGCCATGGAGGGAAAGGAGGAGGAGGCCGTCACAGGAGGCGTGTATCTTCAAAGAGTAGTCATCAAACCCAAGGACAGGACAACTGCGCCCCAAGACCGGCAAACCGACCTCCATACTTGTTGAGCCGTAGAGCGTGAGCAAAGGAAGCGACGGCAGTCGCTGGTGGTGAGCAAGGAGGAAATCAGCGGCGGAGGCGAGGCCGCGCCAGGCTCGGCAGACCGCGCGGCACCGGAAAATATCCTTGGCCGGAAGGCGAACAAATATCTCCCACACCAGGATCTCCTCCGGAAGGGCAAGAGCGAGGGCGGCGATGCGGCGGCTGCGCGCCCGCGTCGTCATTACTCCTACCGCGGGTTCTGCAGCGATCTCCTTTCGCTCGACCACATCGCTGTCGTGGACGACTTCCCCTTGCTCGCCGGCGGATGTAGGGTTTTTGATTAGGAGAGGCACGACAAGGATCCGCCGCAGCGATGGTGGCCGCGGCGCCGGCCGCCCCGGCCAGCCTTGCAGCATGCGCATCGTAGCTGGTAATGCCTTGCTCGCGCGCGGAGCCCTAGATGATCACGCCCTCGCGGCTCGCGCGCGGAACTAGTTATATGGACTTTGATTCGGCTGCTCGATCGCGGTTCCTGATGGGATCTTCGAGCGCAAGGACGAGCCGCTGCCCAAATCGACAGATTGATTCTTTGGTTAGGGTTCGTGCGATCCAAGTTGAAGAAAAAGGGTTTGTGCGGTCTAGGCGAAAGGTTGAACCTTGAACGCGTATTAACCCCGCCGTCCTGGCTTGTGGCCCGGCCACAGCCCATAAGGCCGAGATTGGGTCTATAATTGGGGGCCGGTAGTTCGATCGGTCGGTTAATTTGTCTCAAAAAAAAAAAACTTAACTAATCGTTCTACAGACCATGCAGTACAGATGCAGCCAGTGAGTTCAGCGCTCGTGCGGCATCGAGAGAGTCAAATTAAGGTGCGAGGGAACACAGCCAAGTTCAGACTCTGACAGGCGAGCTGCAAAGGAAGAACAACAACGCTGGTTGCTACTTGCAAGACAGACACTACTCAATTAACAGTCTAGTAAAACCCCGTCGACAGCCGAATATCGTCCAGGACACTTCCAAGTAGGGACACGCAGGTAACAGGCTCCACATTCAGTGTCTCTCGGCATATAAACCCGGCCAACATGCGCTAACCCTCGCTTGATCCAACGCCCCCTATTGTTTAATTTCGCCAGCACGATGCTGCAGCTGGGTGCATGGACAGATCTTTGACCGGGGAGATGTTAGAGAAACCAAGCAGACCATTAGGGCGTAATTTACTGCTTACTAGGCCGGGAATCTTGACTGTTAAGTAACACATGGCCATGCTTCGGTAACCACATAACTTTATGTTAGTTTTATTTAACCAGACAGGTACTCTAATCGGTCACCAATCTTGGTTTCTCACACCAGAACATGCAGGATCAGATCTCACTGCAGGAAATCAGTAAAGGGACAATGTAACACGAACGCGACAAATTGTATTTTCTTCTCGAAATGTTGTGCTTTAAACTGAGAAAATTGCATGTCACACCAATGTTTGTTGCATAGAATTCAGAAACAAAACGGTAGGTATAGCTGACCCCAGTTTTTCTTTTAATGTGTTGCAGCTAGCTCAAACATAGCGATCTATGGCCTTAATAAGTGCATACATGTGGTTCATCGTATTACTTCCTTTACACGTTCAAACTCGTCGTATCAAGTACTGTTTCAGGGCTCCGAGGATCCCCACCGTTGCGACCAAACCGACCACGCCCTTCTCGTCTCGAGGGTGGAAGCCCAGCCGAGGTTTTGGTGCCGATGCGACCTGATGAAGTAGGAGGCAGCGGGGCCGCCGATTCTGGTGGCGGAGGTGGAGCGTTGACAGTGAAGAAGATCAAAGTGGAGGGACACTGCTTGTTCACATCCCTACTCGAGAGAGCCCCCGCCCCCCGCCCCGCACTTCAATTGAAACTTGTGTCGTGAGACTAGATTTTGAACTCGTAGACTACTATGGGACACACTATAACTTTTGGAGATTTTAATGTGCTATTAGTTATTAATGTATGATATGCATGGGAAAACCACAAACGTAGCTCGAGCTAAATGTAGCTCGTTTTTGAAAAATTCAAAAATAATATTTTAAAGTTTCAAAAAAATCTGCAATTAAATCTAGATGTAGACAATCTCGTGCCAATGTGCAAATTTGCAACTCGAAATATCTTATATTTGAGGCTATGCAAAAATGAAAAATTCTGATATCTATAATAGTGAATAGTACAAACTCTCGCAATCTCAAAATCTGTCAGATTTTGTTATTTTTGTGCTGCCTCGAATATATGGTATCTCGGGTTCAAATTTCACATGATAGAACTCAACATTGCCTACATCTAGATTTTTTGTTTCAGATATTATTTTTGAAATTTAGAATGCCATTTTTATTTTATTTTTTAAAGAGAGCTACGTGTAGCTCGTCCTACAAAAGTTCACACTCGATATGCGTGTTGTTATATCGATGTTTAATTATTTTATTTGTGCACAATCTCTATGTTTTCCATGGTTATGATGCCCACTTTTTATAAAATTGTTGTATATTGTTATATACGTATACAAATATAACATCCCACATGTCTATATATGTGTGTTAAAGGCGTTTAAAAGCCTAAATATGTTTGTTTGGGCTAGCTGCAACACATTAGGCGAAAAACTGGGATCAGTTGCAAATAGTGTGGGTTCTATGCAACAACTGCACCAAACATTGGTGTGATGTGCAATTTTCTCTTCAAACCTACATGGTAGGTTCTTGTTTGAGCCCAAGTTTACCCATCCGGAAAAGGTTGAGATTTTTCAATTAGTGTAGACAACAGAGGGTTGTCAGCTAAAAGCATCTCCAATAACGGTCCCAGTAGTTCAATTAGGGTGTGGGTCACAGTTCAGGCTCACACTAGGGATCTAGAGCCCAAACAAGCATCGGCAACTCCGTGTCGACCCCTACAGATTGGATGTTGGACGAGCACACCGGCTCCTGGTGTCACGCCAGATGTTGCTGGTTGGACCGGCATGGTAGTGGCTTAAAATGGCGGTTTCCTATTTAATGGGACGTCTCAAATACCGTCGGAGTAGGTCGCCGTCTTTAATGGAAGCGCCGATTCCCCTAGGTGGATGCGCCTCAGATATTGTCCCCACAAATACGCACATCGGCCCTAGTTATCACCCTCTCGGCTCACTGCTGTCTACTGTTGGCTTCTTTTCCTGTACACAGTGTTGGGCCTCCAAGAGCAGAGGTTTGTAGAACAGCAGCAAGTTTTCGCTTAAGTGGATCACCCAAGGATTATCAAACTCAGGGAGGAAGAGGTCAAATATATCCCTCTCAAGCAACCCTGCAATCACGATACAAGAAGTCTCTTGTGTCCCCAACACACCCAATACACTTGTCAGATGTATAGGTGCACTAGTTCGGCGAAGAGATAGTGAAATACAAGTAATATGGATGTATATGAGTGGTAATAGCAATCTGAATAAAATATGGCAGCGAGTAAACATGCAACAGAACAACGGAGATTCGATGTTTGGAAACAAGGCCTAGGGATCATACTTTCACTAGTGGACACTCTCAACATTGATCACATAATAAAACCACTCTACACTCTCTTGTTGGATGACAAACACCATTAATTGTGTAGGGCTACAAGAGCACCTCAATGCCGGAGTTAACAAGCTCCACAACATTCGATGTTCATATTTAAGTAACCTTAGAGTGCATGATAGACCAACGCAATTATACCGAGTACTAACATAGCATGCACACCGTCACCGACAGACTATGAAAGGGGGAATAGATCGCATCAATACTATCATAGTAATAGTTAACTTCATAATCTACAAGAGATCACAATCATAGCTTATACCAAGTACTACATGATGCACACACTGTCAACATTACATCATGGAGGAGGAATAGACTATTTTAATAACATCACTAGAGTAGCACATAGATGATATTCAACTAGATCACAAAGAGAGAGATGAACCACATAGCTACAGTAGAGCCCTCAGCCCCAGGGGAGAATTACTCCCTCCTCATCATGGAGACAACGATGGCGGTGAAGATGGCGGTGGAGATGGCTTCCGGGGGCAATTCCCCGTCCCGGCAGGGTGCCAGAACAGAGACTTCTGTCCCCCGAATTGGAGTTTCGCGATGGCGGCAACTCTGGAAGGTTTTCTGGAGTTTCGTCAATCCGTGTCGATGTTTTAGGTCAGGGAGGCTTAAATAGGCGAAGAGGCGGAGTCGGAGGGGCCACGGGGCCTCCTCACACTAGGGGGGGCGCGCCCCCCCTGGGCCGCGCCGCCACCACGTGTGGGGCCCCCAGGGCTCCCCTCTGGTCCCTCTCTGACTCTCTGGAAGCTTCCGGAAAAAATAAGATGTTGGGCGTTGATTTCGTCCGATTCCGAGAATATTTCCTTTGTAGGATTTCTGAAACCAAAAACAGCAGAAAACAGGAACTGGCACTTCGGCATCTCGTCAATAGGTTATTTCCGGAAAACGCATAAAATCATCATAAAGTGTGAACAAAACATGTAGGTATTGTCATAAAACAAGCATAGAACATCAGAAATTATAGATACGTTGGAGACGTATCAGCATCCCCAAGCTTAGTTCCTACTCGTCCTCGAGTAGGTAAACGATAAAAGAATAATTTCTGAAGTGACATGCTACCAACATAATCTTGATCATACTATTGTAAAGCATATGAGATGAATGAAGTGATTCAAAGCAATGGTAATGACAATGATTAAACAACTGAATCATATAGCAAAAACTCTTAATGAATAGTACTTTCAAGACAAGCATCAATAAGTCTTGCATAAGAGTTAACTCATAAAGCAATAAATTCTTAGTAAAGGCATTGAAACAACACAAAGGAAGATATAAGTTTCAGCGGTTGCTTTCAACTTGTAACATGTATATCTCATGGATAGTTGTCAATGCAGAGTAATATGATGAATGCAAATATGCAAGTATGTAAGAATCAATGCACAGTTAACACAAGTGTTTGCTTCTTAAGATGGAAGGAAGTAGGTAAACTGACTCAACATAAAAGTAGAAGAAAGGCCCTTCGCAGAGGGAAGCATGGATTGCTATATTTGTGCTAGAGCTTTTATTTTGAAAACATAAAGAGAGCATAAAAGTAAAGTTTTGAGAGGTGTTTGTTGTTGTCAACGAATGGTAGTGGGCACTCTAACCCCCTTGCTGCATGCACTTTCAAAGAGCGGCTCCCATGAAAGATTTTTATTTTTGGGTGGCACTCCTTCCAACCTTGCTTTCACAAACCATGGCTAACCGAATGCTCGGGTGCCTGCCAACAATCTCATACCATGAAGGAGTGCCTTTTATTTTAGTTTTATTTAGATGACACTCCTCCCCACCTTTGCTTTCTCAAGCCATGGCTAACCGAATCCTCGGGTGCCCTCCAACAATCACATACCATGGAGGAGTGTCTATTTGTAAAATTATGAAAGTTAATTAATTTGGGGCTGGGAACCCCGTTGCCAGCTCTTTTTGCAAAATTATTGGATAAGCGGATGAAGCCACTAGTCCATTGGTGAAATTTTCCCAACAAGATTGAAAGATAAACACCACATACTTCCTCATGAGCTATAAAACATTGACACAAATAAGAGGTAATAACTTTTGAAGTGTTTAAAGATAGAACTCAAGCAATTTACTTTGGAATGGCAGAGAAATACCATGTAGTAGGTAGGTATGGTGGACACAAATGGCATAGTTTTTGGCTCAAGGATTTTGGATGCACGAGAAGTATTCCCTCTCAGTACAAGGCTTAGGCTAGCAAGGTTGTTTGAAGCAAACCCAAGTATGAACCGGTACAGCAAAACTCACATAAGATCATATTGCAAGCATTATAAGACTACACATTGTCTTCCTTGTTGTTCAAACCCTTACTATAAAATATCTAGACCTTAGAGAGACCAATCATGCAAACCAAATTTTAGCAAGCTCTATGTATTTCTTCACTAATAGGTGCAAAGTATATGATGCAAGAGCTTAAACATGAGCACAACAATTGCCAAGTATCAAATTATTCAAGACATTATACCAATTACCACATGTAGCATTTTCTGTTTCCAACCATATAACAATTAATGAAGCAGTTTCAACCTTCGCCATGAACATTATGAGTAAAGCCAAAAACATATATGTTCATATGCAACAGCGGAGCGTGTCTCTCTCCCACACAATGAATGCTAGGATCCATTTTTATTGAAACAAAACAAAAACAAAAACAAACAGATGCTCCAAGTAAAGCACATAAGATGTGATGGAATAAAAATATAGTTTCACTAGAGGAACCTGATAATGTTGTCGATGAAGAAGGAGATGCATTGGGCATCCCTAAGCTTAGATGCTTGAGTCTTCTTGAAATATGCAGGGATGAACCACCGGGGGCATCCCCAAGCTTAGACCTTTCACTCTCCTTGATCATATTGTATCATCCTCCTCTCTTGACCCTTGAAAACTTCCTCCACACCAAACTCGAAACAAACTTATTAGAGGGTAAGTGCATAATCAAAAATTCACATGTTCAGAGGTGACACAATCATTCTTAACACTTCTGTACATTGCCCAAGGCTACTGGAAGTTAATGGAACAAAGAAATTCATCCAACACAGCAAAAGAGGCAATGCGAAATAAAAGGCAGAATCTGTCAAAACAGAACAGTCTATAAAGACGAATTTTTTAGAGGCACCAGACTTGCTCAGATGAAAATGCTCAAATTGAATGAAAGTTGCGTACATATCTGAGGATCACTCACGTAAATTGGCAGATTTTTCTGAGTTACCTACAGAGAATACTGCTCAAATTCGTGACAGACAGAAATCTGTTTCTGCGCAGTAATCCAAATCTAGTATCAACCTTGCTATCAAAGATTTTACTTGGCACAACAATGCAATAAAATAAAGATAAGTAGAGGTTGCTACAGTACTAACAACTTCCAAGACTCAAATATAAAACAAAATTGCTGTAGTAAAATAAACACATGGGTTATCTCCTAAGAAGTGCTTTCTTAATTTATAGCCATTAAGACGGGCTCAGTAATTTCAATGATGCACTCGCGAGAAATAGTAGTTGAAGCAAAAGAGAGCATCAAAAAGCAAATAAGAAACACTTTTAAGTCTAACCCACTTCCTATGAAAAGGAATCTTGTAAATAAACAAGTCATGTAGGCATAATGCAATAAGCATAGGAAAACTAGACAAGCTCAACTTCAAGATTTTCAGCAAAAAGAGAGGTGTTTTAGTAACATGAAAATTTCTACAACCATATTTTCCTCTCTCATAATAATATCCAGTAGCATCATGAGCAAACTCAACAATATAACTATCAAATGAAACATTCTTATCATGAGTCTCATGCATAAAATTATTACTACTCCCAACATAAGCATAGTCATTCTTATTAATTGTAGTGCGAGCAAATTCAACAAAGTAGCTATCATTATTATTCTCATCAAGTGTAGGAGGCATAGTATAATCATAATAAAATTTATCCTCCATAGTAGGCGGCACCAAAATACCACTATCATTATAATCATCATAAATAGGAGGCAAAGTATCATCAAAGAAAATTTTCTCATCAATGCTTGAGGGACTAAAAATATCATGTTCATCAAAGCCAGCTTCCCAAAGCTTAGAATTTTCCATAGCATTAGCAACAGTGGTGTTCAAAGCATTCATACTAATAACATTGCCATTAGCATGCAAATAAGGTTCCATATGTTTTTTAATTTTTGCAACACACCATTTATGTCTTAATTCAGGAAATAGATTAAAAAGCTCACAGTTGTTTTCCATTATGCCTTACTAGTATTTAACAAGAAACAAAAAGATGCAATTGCAAGATCTAAAGGAAATAGCTTCGAGCACTTACCCAGGAAATAGCTTAGTTGCCGAGATCCGGAGTGTGAGTGCCTTTTACCTTTCCTCCCCGGCAACGGCGCCAGAAAATAGCTTGTTGTCTACTGTTGGCTTCTTTTCCTGTAGACAGTGTTGGGCCTCCAAGAGCAGAGGTTTGTAGAACAGCAGCAAGTTTTCCCTTAAGTGGATCACCCAAGGTTTATCGAACTCAGGGAGGAAGAGGTCAAAGATATCCCTCTCAAGCAACCCTGCAATCACAATACAAGAAGTCTCTTGTGTCCCCAACACACCCAATACACTTGTCAGATGTATAGGTGCACTAGTTCGGCGAAGAGATAGTGAAATACAAGTAATATGGATGTATATGAGTGGTAATAGCAATCTGAATAAAATATGGCAGCGAGTAAACATGCAACAGAACAACGGAGATTCGATGTTTGGAAACAAGGCCTAGGGATCATACTTTCACTAGTGGACACTCTCAACATTGATCACATAATAAAACCACTCTACACTCTCTTGTTGGATGACAAACACCATTAATTGTGTAGGGCTACAAGAGCACCTCAATGCCGGAGTTAACAAGCTCCACAACATTCGATGTTCATATTCAAGTAACCTTAGAGTGCATGATAGACCAACGCAATTATACCGAGTACTAACATAGCATGCACACCGTCACCGACAGACTATGAAAGGGGGAATAGATCGCATCAATACTATCATAGTAATAGTTAACTTCATAATCTACAAGAGATCACAATCATAGCTTATACCAAGTACTGACAAGGGATTAACTTGTCAATGCCTACGGGTTGTAGACTAGGGTTTAGTTAGAAGTAGAGGGCAAGTAGATCTCGAAGGTTTCAGCCGAAAAGTACTCGACGATGTGAAAACTAGGGTTTGTGAGACAATGATTCGATGCTTTCTTTGTCCCTTGACTCCCCCTTATATAGGAGGTGGAGCCGAGGAATTCGTATTGTACAAGTTACAGAGTCCGGGAGGGTTTCCAACTCATCCCGGAACATTACAAACATTATCTCCTAATACAACTCTAGCTTTCCTTAATATCAACTTGGGCTGCCGATTCTTCTTATTCTTCGAGTCGTGGGCCTTCAGTAAACCCCGGGTACTATCTTCGGCAGGCCCATTGGGGATGCCTATGTAAGTAGCCCCCGAGATTTTGCTTGAATCGTAGAGTCAGGGAAAATCTCCACCGTTATATTTACTCGACAACTTTAAATTTCTCTATATTTCCTCATATGAATTTCTATATTGTACAGGGATAATGGTAGTTGGGGCTAGTTCATCTGACGGATCATGTACTAGTTAACTGCTCTAGTGGCAATCCGCAAAAACCTACTTCAAGATCACGTCCCTGGACATGATCTCGGGATACTGGTGTAAACTTCGACAGGTGCCGCTTAAGGTCTTACCATTCTGTCAAGTCCCAGTCATATTTATCGGGTACCTAACGCGTCCGTTAGGATTTTTCTTCGTATCTGTTGATACAGATAAAAGTAGCAAACCGACGTCAGAGACGGCGCCACGCCACACAGAACGGATCTGGGGTCTTACCTTCGCAAAGTTTTGCGGCATTCAGAAATTGTTCGCAACTTTGGCGTTCTGAGAATATATTGTCGAGTGCTTATTCGGCTGTTGGAATGGCACATTTTATTGAGTCAACGGATGACTTATATTGCTCTCCTGATGGGAGTATATGTAGAGTTACTTATAACTCGAAATATACTCTCTTGTTCTTCTATCTTTCTTCTTTTTTATAATTTCATCGGGTACGCGAACAGCGTTCCCGATGGGAGTAGCCCCCGAGGCTACAGCCAAGGACTTGTGCTTGGGTGTAGGCTCCACGCCTCATGTCGCTATATTTTTTTTCCTCTCTCGAAATTTTTCAAATCTCTCGGGTGCGCGAACAGCGCTCCCGATGGGAGTAGCTCCCGAGGCTATGAGCAAATATTTGTATTTGATCATAGGCTCACGCCATTTCTATTTTGTCTTTTTTCGAGTTTTTCATTTTTCCAAAGTAGCCCCCGAGCATTTGATCAAAAACTTGTATTTGATCAAAGGCTCTCCGATATCTTTTGCTGTCGCCTTTTTTTATGAAACTGTTGAGTCGAAATTTTCTCTTTGCGAAGATGACATCGTTGCTGACGATAGCCACGGCCGCTGTTCCTGGAAATCGCGAGAAGTTCTCTCTCGCTGCCTTGCGGGCCCCAATTACGCATCGTATTGACACATCGTGCAAGTGGGGGACACACGTCCTCCGCTTTTCCTGGCGCACGCACTGTAACTCTTCCAAGGTGAAATTACTTTTTTACCCCTGTTCCACGTGTACATCATCTGCCTCACTCTTTTTCCATCCAACGGTACGCCGCTTCGCCGCACCTCTATTTAAGGTCTCCATCTTCTTCTTCCAGCACTTTCGCTCGCGCCGCTCCTCCTGCAAGCCCCCTCGCCCCTTCACCAAAAAGGGCGAGGGTTGAATCGATCACGGAGCCTACCTTACAATTGGGTAGCTCCTCGACTCCTCTTTTGGATGATGTAAGTCTTTAAATGCTTTCTGATGCTGTCGATGTTTTCACTTGTTTGCTTCTTTTGATTTTGTGCTATCGCACTTTTTCCCCTACCGACGCTTTCTTTCTCTATCTTTCTTTTAACAGCCTTTGATTAAGGAATTCATCCGCTTCGGTGCCCAATTCGTTGGGTATCGCGAGTATCCTAGCAAAGCTGAAGGTAATGTCTTTTTGCTTCTCTTTACCCTTCCCTTCTCACTCCTTTCTTGTCTTGATTTTGACTTAATTTGACTATCTTGACAGAAAAACTGGCGGAGGCCAACAAACGTGCCGACACACTTGCTCAAAAATTAGAGCAAAGTGAGGAGGCTCGTAAGAAGGCCGAATCAGATGCTAGTAAGGCTAAGGCAGAGGCTGACAAGGCCAAGGCCGACGCTGCTGGTGTCGAAGAACTTCAAAAGAGGCTTCATGACGCCGAGACTGCTTTGAGCGAGTATAAAACCGCACAATCTGCTCGTGAAGAAGCGATTACCAAGCGCTTGGAATCACAAAGCCGCCGCTTTGTCAGTAAGTGCCCGAGCTATTTTGCATTCTTTGGACTTGCTTTTCTTTACTTGTTTGTGTAGGACAACGTTGCATAGAAAACAAAAAATTTCCTACCGCGAACACGCAATCCAAGCCAAGATGCAATCTAGAAGACGGTAGCAACGAGGGGGTATCGAGTCTCACCCTTGAAGAGATTCCAAAGCCTACAAGAGGAGGCTCTTGTTGCTGTGGTAGACGATCACTTGCCGCTTGCAAAAGCGCGTAGAAGATCTTGATCACGATCGGTTCCGGCGCCACGAACGGGCAGCACCTCCGTACTCGGTCACACGTTCGGTTGTTGATGAAGACGACGTCCACCTCCCGTTCCAGCGGGCAGCGGAAGTAGTAGCTCCTCTTGAATCCGACAGCACGACGGCGTGGTGTCGGTGGCGGTGGAGATGTCCGGCGGAGCTTCGCTAAGCTATGCGGGAGATATGGAGGAGAGGGGGGCGGCTAGGGTTTGGGAGGGGGTGGCCGGCCACTTCAAGGGGGGCGGCCAGCTTGTGGTCTTGGGGTGGCCGGCCCCCTCCCTTGGCCCCTCATTATATAGGTGGATCCCCAAGTGTTGGTGTCCAAGTCTTCGAATAAGACCCGAACCAAAAACCTTCCATAAGAGGGGGAAACCTAGCCCATCTAGGACTCCCACCAAAGGTGGGGTTTCCACCTCCCATATGGGGGGGTGGCCGGCCCCCTAAGGGGGAGTCCACTTGGGACTCCTCCCCCACTAGGGTTGGCCGGCCATGGAGGTGGAGTCCCATGTGGACTCCACCTTCCTTGGTGGTTTCTTCCAGACTTTTCTAGAACCTTCTAGAACCTTCCATAGAACCTTCCGCGACATTTTAATTCACATAAAATGACATCCTATATATGAATCTTATTCTCCGGACCATTCCGGAACTCCTCGTGATGTCCGGGATCTCATCCGGGACTCCGAACAAATATTCGAACTCCATTCCATATTCAAGTACTACCATTTCAACATCCAACTTTAAGTGTGTCACCCTACGGTTCGTGAACTATGCGGACATGGTTGAGTACTCACTCCGACCAATAACCAATAGCGGGACCTGGAGATCCATAATGGCTCCCACATATTCAACGATGACTTTAGTGATCGAATGAACCATTCACATACAATACCAATTCCCTTTGTCTCGCGATATTTTACTTGTCCGAGGTTTGATCTTCGGTATCACTCCATACCTTGTTCAACCTCGTCTCCTGACAAGTACTCTTTACTCGTACCATGGTATGTGGTCTCTTATGAACTCATTCATATGCTTGCAAGACATTAGACGACATTCCACCGAGAGGGCCCAGAGTATATCTATCCGTCATCGGGATGGACAAATCCCACTGTTGATCCATATGCCTCAACTCATACTTTCCGGATACTTAATCCCACCTTTATAACCACCCATTTACGCAGTGGTGTTTGGTGTAATCAAAGTACCTTTCCGGTATAAGTGATTTACATGATCTCATGGTCTTAAGGACTAGGTAACTATGTATCGAAAGCTTATAGCAAATAACTTAATGACGAGATCTTATGCTACGCTTAATTGGGTGTGTCCATTACATCATTCATACAATGACATAACCTTGTTATTAATAACATCCAATGTTCATGATTATGAAACTAATCATCCATTAATCAACAAGCTAGTTTAAGAGGCATACTAGGGACTTCTTGTTTGTCTACATATCACACATGTACTAATGTTTCGGTTAATACAATTATAGCATGATATATAAACATTTGTCATAAACATAAAGATATAAATAATAACCACTTTATTATTGCCTCTAGGGCATATCTCCTTCAGTTTGTTGACCAATAATTTTTTTCCTCGATAGGGAAAACATCTCAAGAATATGAACTTGAAGATCCCGACAATGATCCTCTTCTTGACGCACTTGCTTTCCTTGAGTTTCACGAAGATGAAGCACGCGAAGGCATTGATCAGGCCAAGGAAGGATTGTCGTGGCTCTATCCTTACTTCTTCCCGAAGAAAAAGGAACCCGCAACCTTTCTTACTCTTGCCAAGTGCTTCAATCCCGCAGAAGATCTTGGATTAAAGCTTCGCCAAGAAAATATGAAAGTTGCTGTTGAAAGCACAATTGCCCTGGTAGCTGACAGCCAGCAAAACATTGACTGGACCAAAGTTGGCGACACACAGGAGATGGAGACTCCTCGCAAGATTTGCAAGAACTTCGCCAACAACTTCAATCCATGAAAAAACAAATGCTTGTACTAATGGAACAGTCTCGAAGATCTTCGGAGAGGGAAAAAGTTGCTCTTCAACAGGCTCAGGATGCTATGGCTGTGAAGGATGCCGCGGTTGCTGAGGCTACCGAAGCTCCTTCTCGAGAAAATTATATGCTTCAACTGATGAATGACGCCAGCCTGGATATGACAGGTATGCTTCATGCATTTAACCATGTTTGATGTCGTTCCTGCTATTTTTCCTTTCTTAATAATTTCTGTGCTGAAACAGGCTCATTTTTGGATACTGCTGCCGAAGATCAACGTGTTGAAGCTCGAGCCAATGTACTACTCAGACTTGCTGCAGAACATGGTTCTAACTTTTGGGTTACGCCTGAGCGTACCCGCCAAATTGTCAGATTCCAAGATCGCGCGGGTCAGGTCCGTGATTTCCTCGACTTCTGTACAAGGACATTGTTTTTAGTTTATGGGACTATGTTCCCGCGCAACAAGATGCCAGAAACTCTTCCTGCTTTGATGGAGAAATTTCGAGATGCCCCTCGAATCCATGGCTTTGTGCGGGCCCAACTATCTGCTGGCGCAAGATTTGCTATGATGATGATAAAAATTTGCTATCCAAAATTGCCCATGAATCAAGTTGTTTCCAAGTGCCTGGCCAAGATGTCAAAAAGGAAAAGAAACATGGGAAAAATTGACGACATTGTGACTCCTGTAGCAGAAGATATGATGGATGAACTTCTTCGGATGGACGCTGAGTTCTTCGTGAAGGGTAGCTATGCTGAGCATAGTACTCATGCTACAAATGAGCGAATAACCATAGATCATGTGCTAGGCATCCACTGAGGGTTTTTCTTTTATCTTGATGTACTTTCTCCATTGTTGCATCTTGTATGTTGTGAGCATAATCTATATTGTAAAGCCGCCAAATATGTATATGTATTTTTTATTTTTGATCGTCAAGCCCTCGAGTGTTTTGGTGGCGATTTTCTATATTGTTTTTTGCAAGGTTTTAAACCAAGGCAATCGAATTGTAACGAGTATACTATATTTATGGGCGTTAGCCCCTGATCTTCTTTTTATTTGGCGAGGTGTTTTGTACCAAGGCGAAATATTTTTGCAAGTTGAGTTCATCTATGTTGTGTATATTTTGTAACCTCGAAGGTGTTAGCCCCCGAGCGTGTCGAAGAACAAGAAGTATATCCCCACTATTTTTATTATATTGCAGCACTGCGAGCCCGCCTCATTAAAAACCTTTCCAACCCCACTCGGTGCCCTGAAAAGGAAAAGAGTGCGTCTGAAAACTCGCGAGCGTTTCAGTACATTGTATTTTTACAGCGGAGGACTATATTTCGACTCTAAGCGTAGAACCGCCTGAGTTGCGCCACGTTCCAGGGATTTTTCTCTGGAGCTCCTGTCTTCTTGTCCTTGATCTTGTACGCTCCTCCTTCAATTACTTCTGTGACGATGTAAGGGCCCAGCCATGGCGACTCGAGTTTTTCAGTACTTTGCTGATTGAGCCGCAAGACTAAATCCCCGACCTGGAAAGATCTTGGCCGCAATCGTCGACTGTGGTAGTTTTTCAGGTCTTGCTGGTACTTGGTGACCCGTGAGAGTACTTCATCTCGAGCTTCGTCGAGTGCATCTACATCGTCCTCCAAAGCTCTTCTTGAAGTTTCTTCGTCATACTCTGTGACTCTTGGGGAGTCATGCTCTATTTCAATCGGTAGTACTACCTCAGCTCCATGGACGAGGAAGAACGAAGTTTCTTGTGTCGCCGTATTTGGTGTTGTTCGAATACTCCACAAAACACTTGGCAATTCTTCTGGCCAAGTATGCCGAGCCTTTTCAAGCGGTCCTAGCAGGCGCCTTTTAATACCATTGCAGATGATACCATTGGCTTTCTCGACTTGACCATTGGTTTGCGGGTGCCCAACTGACGCAAAGTGCAATTTGATGCCTACTTCTGCGCAGTATGCCTTGAATTCCTTGGACGTGAAGTTACTACCATTATCCGTGACGATGCTCTGAGGTACTCCAAATCAAAAAACGATGCCCTTCATGAATTTTATTGCTGACGCTGCATCTGGTGAATTTATCGGCTTTGCTTCTATCCACTTGGTGAATTTGTCGACAGCAACGAGCATGTACTCGTATCCTCCTGGCGATCTGGTATGCAGCTCCTTGATAAAACCAGCTTCTCTCAGTCGATCGATTTCTGACAGCATAGCTTTGCGGTTTGGCTCCGAAAAATGCCGCAAAGGTTGTTTTATTGGTCTCGCTAATGGATCCAAGTTTAGGTGGTGCTCGGCAAGTTCCCTGGGTACTCGGCATGTCAGCTGGACACCATGCGAAGATTTTCCAGTGCTCACGGAGGAACTCGACGAGCGCGCTTTCCTATGCGAGGTCCATGTCTGTCGCAATGGACGTCGTCTTTTTCAGGTCTGTCGGGTGAATCTGCACCTCCTTAGAATTTTTCTCGGTGTTAAAAGCTGATTCTTTGTTGGGCCTTCCTACATCTGGCAACACATCATAGTCAGTCGTGAGCCTTGACGCCATGTACTCTGCTTGCATCCCGAAGGTTTCTGACAGTCGATGAAAATCCTTATCACATTTATCGGCTAGCGCAAAGCTTCCTTTGACTGTGATTGGTCCCTTAGGTCCAGGCATCCTCCACAACAGGTAGGTATAATGTGGTACCGCCATAAACCTAGCATATGCTGGTCGTCCCAACAAAGCGTGGTACTGTGATGGGAAATCCACAACTTCGAACTCCAGCCTCTCTATTCTGTAGTTTTCTCGGGTCCCAAACTGAACGTCGAGATTAATCTTCCCCAGCGGATAACTCGGCTTCTCCGGTGTAATACTGTGAAATCGCGTATCGGTTGGTTTCAGGTTTGCTAGAGATATATTCATCTTCCTTAATGTATCTGCATACATAAGGTTTAAACTGCTGCCGCCATCTATGAACACTCGAGATACATCGAATCCTGCGATTACTGCTGGTAGGATGAGTGCTGACTGTCCTGGTCAAGGAACTTGTTGTGGATGATCCGCTATTGTGAAACCAATATCTTGCCCTGACCACTTAAGGTACTCAACCATTGGTGGAGGCATCTTCTCTGCCATGAACACCTGCCGCGAGATTAATTTCTGAGCTCTATTGGATGGCCTGCCTTTCTGAATCATCGAGACCGCTCCGTTAGAGTTGGGATCAACATAAGGCGGTGGTGCAGGTGCTGCCGCTATTCTAAGCTGATGTCGATTTTCGTCCGTAATCGCGGGAGGAGGTGGCAAGTGAATCTCACTCATGGGTCCTTGAGGATTTCTGTGTGCTGCCTGGGCATTGGCATGCCCTGCCCACTTTAACATTGCTTGGAAATTTCGGCAATCCTTTTGCAAGTGTCCTGACTATCTTTTTTATCTTTTTCCGTTATTGTCGAGATAAAAATGCATCTGACACGGCCCGTTCATCATCTCCTCGGGAGACACGAAAGGCCTCTGAAACCTTGACCCGGTATTTTGCCTGTTGTTTCGAGAGTCATCTCTATTGTCGCCTCGCTGCTCGTTGCTCCTCTGGTAATCATCTCTATTTTTTCCTCCAGCGCTTGCTCGGAAGCCAGCCGAAATTTGTCCAGGGGCATCATAACCCGAGTACTGTCGAGGAAATCATCGCCTATTTTGATAATTTCGGCCGCGGTCCTCTTCTGGTGACCTATGCCGTTTGTTGTGAACGGCATCTTCTCCATCTGCCCATCTGTTTGCTATCTCCATTAATGCGGATACTGTCTTTGGATTGGTTCTCCCCAAATCCTCGACAAAATCTCCTCGCCTTATTCCTGCGACAAACGCATCTATCGCTCTCTCGTTAGATATATTCTCTGCCGAGTTTTTAATGATATTCCACCTTTGGATGTATTTTCTCATTGATTCGTCTGGCTTTTGTCGACACGCCTTCAATTCCTCTAGCGATGCAGGTTTTTTGCAGGTGGACCGGAAATTCTTGATGAACACGTCCTCGAAACTATCCCAGCTGTCGATAGATCCTGGAGGAAGCTTCTTTATCCAAGATCGCGCAGCTCCACTTAAATGCACTTGGATGCTTTGCATAGCTGTTGCTCTGGTTCCTCCTGTGAGCTTCACCGTCTCGAGGTAATCAACTAGCCAATCCTCTGGATCTTGCAGGCCGTCGAAATTTTGAAGTTATCAGGCAATTTAAATCCCGAAGGGACTCGAGTTTTTCGGACTCTCCTCGTGAAGCATGGCAAACCGCACATATCCTCGTCGTTTAGTTCTGGGGAATGCCGATGTTCCCTTCTACTTTGCCGTGCTCTGTCCACCCTTGCTTGCGCTGCTGTGTCTCTTGCTCCACTTGTTCCTTCGGGAGCTGCTACTGATGCCGCAGGTCGTGGACTATTTTGCCTTGCTGTTTCTTCGGGAGGTGTTGATGTGAACGCCGTTCCCATGGCTCCGACTCCTGCCATTGCCATGTTGTACATTGCCTCCCTTGGATCTCCTGGAGGCGGCCTGGATGCAAGGATAAAGGCCTGTGTCACCATATACCCAGCTTCTGGTGTCTTGGGGATAATATTCCCTCTCGTGTCTATCGACATAAAAGACATGTCGAGGTTTTGAACCAAGTGCTCTCTTTCTCCTTCAGGTATGTTTTGCAACCTTGATCTTGCTCTATTCCGAGCTTCCCTGTGGCTATCTCCCGAAGTTCCAGATTGTCGACTCAGCTCTGCCCTTCGCCTGCTTGATGCAGAGGATGTCTCCCTTCTTCTGTTCAGAGCAGTTGTCTGTTTTTCCAATTCCCTTGCAGCTCGCGCGAGCCTATATTGATATGCTTGCAATTCTTCGGGCGTGGCTATTGTGGCCATTGGTTCTGAGCCATCCATAGCTCTTGCGGCTCTATCCCATGCTGCTTGTGGGAGTTGAACCCTAACGCGTGGTGTAGGCCCAACATATTTGCTGCCTAGACCTCGTCGCAAATCAGAGGGATCAACGTATGGATTTCCCAAATCACCGAAAGCCTCAGACGTTTCCTCCTGATCTCGGCTTGGCTCTCCGATGGCGTAAATCTGATGATATTTTGTATTCAGATCTCTGCTGGGTTTGGTGACACCATCATAAAGATTGGTGAAGACCTTGCCCACTATGGTGGATTTGTCGATGAAGTTGAAGCTGTCGACACTGCTTGAATCATCGCTTATATAGGAGTCCGCGGATGACTCGAAGGACATGTCGCTGAAGATCTTGGCGAGCTTTTCGCTTGCCCTGGTGCTGATGAAGCGTGGCGATGAAGTCTCCTCTTCGCCTGACTCGATTGACGATGTTGAGTTCGAAAAATCGGAGTCGACTGCCGATAATCCCGACGAGATCGGAATTTCGAGACGATACGCTCCCTCTTTCTCGACGCGAAAGTGGAACCTTTCGAACGTCATCTCCATAGGCTCCTCCAGATACGCATATGCATCCAAACGGGAGGGCGGGTGAGGAACAAAATCGACAGGACCAGTTGCGATATGTTTACCTCGATCCATCGCGTTGCTTGATGTTGATGAAGTCGACGATCTTGAACGTGCCATCGAGATCAGATCCTTGACGCCTCTAATTCCCACAGACGGCGCCAATTGACAAGGGATTAACTTGTCAATGCCTATGGGTTGTAGACTAGGGTTTAGTTAGAAGTAGAGGGCAAGTAGATCTCGAAGGTTTCAGCCGAAAAGTACTCGACGATGTGAAAATTAGGGTTTGTGAGACAATGATTCGATGCTTTCTTTGTCCCTCGACTCCCCCTTATATAGGAGGTGGAGCCGAGGGATTCGTATTGTATAAGTTACAGAGTCCGGGAGGGTTTCCAACTCACCCCGGAAGATTACAAACATTATCTCCTAATACAACTCTAGCTTTCCTTAATATCAACTTGGGCTTTCGATTCTTCTTATTCTTCGAGTCGTGGGCCTTCAGTAAACCCCGGGTACTATCTTCGGCAGGCCCATTGGGGATGCCTATGTCAAGTACTACATGATGCACACACTGTCAACATTACATCATGGAGGAGGAATAGACTACTTTAATAACATCACTAGAGTAGCACATAGATGATATTCAACTAGATCACAAAGAGAGAGATGAACCACATAGCTACAGTAGAGCCCTCAGCCCCAGGGGAGAATTACTCCCTCCTCATCATGGAGACAGCGATGGCGGTGAAGATGGCGGTGGAGATGGTTTCCGGGGGCAATTCCCCGTCCCGGCAGGGTGCCGGAACAGAGACTTCTGTCCCCCGAATTGGAGTTTCGCGATGGCGGCGGCTCTGGAAGGTTTTCTGGAGTTTCGTCAATCCGTGTCGATGTTTTAGGTCAGGGAGGCTTAAATAGGCGAAGAGGCGGAGTCAGAGGGGCCACGGGGCCTCCTCACACTAGGGGGGCGCGCCCCCCCTGGGCCGCGCCGCCACCACGTGTGGGGCCCCCCAGGGCTCCCCTCTGGTCCCTCTCTGACTCTCTGGAAGCTTCCGGGAAAAATAAGATGTTGGGCGTTGATTTCGTCCGATTCCGAGAATATTTCCTTGTAGGATTTCTGAAACCAAAAATAGCAGAAAACAGGAACTGGCACGTCGGCATCTCGTCAATAGGTTAGTTCCGGAAAACGCATAAAATCATCATAAAGTGTGAACAAAACATGTAGGTATTGTCATAAAACAAGCATGGAACATCAGAAATTATAGATACGTTGGAGACGTATCACTCACCTCCAACACACTCGCCTCCACCCTCATTGCAATGCCATGTCAGATCGCCACCGCGTACTACATGATTGGTTGCAATGGTCGCACACCGACAACGCCGCAGCCCAAGCCTACATCCCCGCTGACAAGGGATCAACTTATCAATGCCTACAAGTTGTAGACTAGGGTTTTAGTCGGAAGTAGAGGGCAAGTAGATCTCGAAGGTTTCAGCCGAAAAGTGCTCGACGATATGAAAACTAGGGGTTCGTGAGACAATGAATCGATGCGTTCTTTGTCCCTCGACTCCCCCTTATATAGGAGGCGGAGCCGAGGGATTCGTAATACACAAGTTACAAAGTCCGGGAGGGTTTCCAACTCATCCCGCAAGATTACAAATACTATTTCCTAATACAACTCTAGCTTTCCTCGATTCTTCTTATTCTTTGAGTCGTGGGCCTTCAGTAAACCCTGGGTACCATCTTCGGCAAGCCCATTGGGGATGCCTATGTCACCCGCCACCAGAGAAGGTGGATTTCGCTATGTACAACTCGGGGTTTTCCAACGACTCTGAGTTCGCCGAGTGGAACAAGGCGTACATAGCAAATGCGGAGAGCGAGGTCGCGGAGGAGGAGGCATAGTGGGCCACCGAGGAGAAGTTCGTGGGTGCCCGGAGCATGTGGCGATGCTCACCTCCTTCAACGCGGCGCGGGTCCGGATGATCCGAGCTCAAGTCCTCAAGGAGACCAACGTCACCATCTTCCAGTGCATCGTCCAGATCTCACGGGAGTGTACGGCGACAGAGGAGACCAACACTGTCATCTTCTAGATGCGCGAAGCAAGGGAAGAGGGGGGGAGGTGCGGGAGCAGACTTCCAAGGGGAAGAACGACGACGAGTTTGGCTTGCCGCTCGTTCTGACCGACGACGAGTCTGGTCTGTTGGACGTCCCGACCAACGGCGAGTAGGCTGGATTTCAATATTGTAACACATAACTAAATTCAAATGAAATTCGCCATCTTTTGTTTGAAATCTCCTGGACCCATAAAAAATTATAGGAGTTCCCGGTGTGGGCAGCTCCTCCCCAAATAGAGGGACCAGGTGCCTGCATCCCCTGTAGGCACTACCGGCGTCTATTTGGGGGCCGCCATGGAGATGCTCTAGACATGGCAAAGGACCAATTTGTTTGCAATGCTCAGAAACTAGCGTACATTGTGGGCACCAATGTTCGAAATAGTTTGCTTACCCCTGAAACTGCTGAATGGTATTACTCGACCAACGGTGAAATGCACGTTTTGGTGCCTAGTAACTCAAAAACAGATGTTTGACCTGAAGGAATCCCAAACCCCAGCTAGCGATCTCCCAACAAGCGCCAAAAGACATCATCGGAAGCAGGATCTCCCACCGGATTGTTTTATCAGCCGTACCCCCCACGCACGAACGCACGCAATGTCTCTCTTCGATCCGAGCACAGCGCTGCCGCAGGAACACGCCTCGCCGTGGCGCGCACGGCGGCGCATTCCCAGGGACAAGAACACCGACCTTCCATCCGCGTCCGCCGCGCCGAGGCACGCAGGCAGCAGAAGCCTCAATGCGAGCGAGCGTCAGGTTGCGCCTGTCTGCCCGCATGGATCGACTCCGTAATACGGTTTCACTGTTACTGCCAATCTAATCTAAAGCCAGGACCACGGCGGCATCGGCGGGCGGGCGACAGTGCGCGGATTAAGAAAGGAGAACGGGAAAGCGCACGTCCGGGGGGGGCTGGCAGTTTGATATTGGCCGTGTCAGACGGTGCTAGGTTTGAATATGGTGTGGCTATCTTTGACTAGCATCGCTAGCTGCGCGGTTTCTGAACTGTCTGGCTCCTTATAAAACCCCTGCACTGTCACCTAAACCTCTCCTTTCCATTTTGTTCGATCCATCGTCCGGTTCAGAATTTGCAGGCAGCTCCTTGCTGCCAAGTTGTGCAACTGAAGGGTGGAAGCATCGGTGTGGCGAGATCATGAGGTTTGCAGGGAGTAGCGTTATTCTTCTGCTGCTTCTGCTCTCACTGTCTGCCTCCACCGCGGAAGCAAACAAGGTTAGTGCAAATTTTGCCCACACCTTATTCTTCACCGCCTACTGTCTAGTACTACCACGCTGTAGGTGGTGCTACACTGCTACTATCAGTGAAGTAGTACTGATGTCTGCTTCGCGTGAAAATGCAGGAGAGGTTGAGAGACATTGCGGGCCGGAAATGGAACTTGAGAGGACGAAAAGCAATGGCGGCTCCAGGACATGGAGACGCGAGGAAGGAGGATCCGGCGGGAGCCAAGAACACAGGTGCAAACCCTGCCCATGCCAACGGAGGCGTGAAAACCGTAGAGGTCGCCGTTGTCGGGCTAACCGGCGGGCCAAGGAGCGGCGGCAAGTTTGCCGGCCAAGTGCCGTTCCATTCAGATTACTACACCGCCAGAACTCACCCATCCTACCATAACTGACAAATCCAAAGGCAAATGCTTCTTCTTGCTTCTTGCCGCTGATTACTGCTAGCTAGAGTAGTACAGTAGCTGTGGTGGTAGTTTCTTCGTCTGAAGTAAAAGTGCAGTACTACTAATGGTCGTCCATGTAGATAGGCAGGCTAGTGTTCTTTACCTGGTGTCTTCCAATTAATCTCCCGGGCATGAACATGTAATCAGTATGGAGTACTTAGGGTAGTGTAGTGTACTGAAATTAACTGTACTGCCTCTTCTGATAGCAAATTACTGCACCCTGAATGATGGACTGACACTTGATAATTCTGATCTTGCAGGAGCAAATCAAGAAGCAGATCATACTTCCGCTCAACTTGTACATCACAAGGCAAGTACATCTTACATTTCTTTAAGGCATTTGCACGGCACATGGCCACATCACAGTTGCTTACGGCTGACCATCTGAGTTCCTACCATGTACTGATGTTCGCAGTTCATTTTCAGGGTAAACGGAGCAGCAAGGGATCAGCAACCCATCCCCTGTTTCAGCAGGGAGCAAGCGACCACGACGACGCGGCCACCGTGGCGGCCGAGATGCTGAGGAGGGACTACTCCGTATACGCGGATCCCCACAGCCGGCGACCCATCAACAACGACGCCCCGTTGGATGAGCTCGCGGAGAAAAAGCCCTAGCTGGCTAGCTGGGCATTTTGAGCGATGCTGAATTGCTGCGTAACCCCTCTTGCTAGTATCATAGATACATGTAGCCTAGCTTGTTTCTTCTCAGTTTACATTAGGTGTAGAGCTAGCACATGGTTAGCTTAGCCAGCTGGGTAGGGAGAAGAACACTCTGAGACGGATGTAGAAACCCATCTCCTGACCCTCGGTGGAACAGACTGAGGTGGGTCGGATGGGCAATTTTGGTTACACCGGAGAAATGCTTTTTGTTGACATCCCGCGCATGTTTGAGCCATCTGATTCACCTAGTTTTATGCTTTGAGATCTGTGCTGACAAGCTTCATTTACCTTCATGGAGTTTGTTCCATGCACGGGACAAACGCCGCACTCGGTTGCACCGTGTGCTTGGATTGAAGATGCAGCATCTGTATTCTGTCAGCAGCATTTCTGAAGTTGCAGAGGACAACAAGGGATGCATTAGCCTCGTGGTAGCACTTCAGGTTTCAGCAATCAGCATCCGCATGTCGCAGTGCAGAACTTCAGGGTCGCAAGCAAATGCTCCTAGTCTTTCCAGGTTGCTCGGAGAAAAATATGGATTGGGGAAAGGCCGGTTTTGCCGACAGCCCCTTGCAGCACCCGTTATTACCCACGTCTGTGAGAGGAAATTCCACCTTATGCCACGTTCACTCCATGTGTTGCGCAAACCACCACTTGGGCAGATCTTTTACAATTTCCGCCAAGTGGTGCTCTAATTTACTGCAATTTCCACCACTCGGTCGTCTAATCAAAGATTTAGTCCTATTGGTGCGCGATGTCACTGCTCCAATTAATGTAATTTAAAAAAAATCCATCCACAATCTATGTTTTTCCTATTAACATTTAAAAAATACTAGTAACCTCCTATACAAATCATCAGAAAATGATCACGCATACAGTAATTACGATCTTTATAGATTCTTTAGTCTCTTGAAAATCACGTAGTAAGAAGTTGATAATTGACTATCCAAAAGTATTTGTCCAAACTTTTGAATGGAAAATCAATGTTAAGAAATTGGTTCATTAACCACGTAAAGAACCAAGAAAATATCTCTCTTTTTTTTTGGAGGGATGGTCATTTTCCTATGGTTTGTTTAGTGCGTCAGTAGCATTGATGTGTGAAACAAATGGACTTTTTTAGGCGACCATACGTAAAATACCCGTCCATCACATTCTAGTGTGCACCCACAAGAAAATCGTAGTTTCTAGATAAATGAATACGTATGTTTTTTTAGTTTCCGATTTTTTTTTTGTATATTAATTGGAGCATTGACATATGGAGGTATACGATGTTTTGCTGTCGGTATGGATAACTAGCTGATTATATGACTAAGTGGTGAAAATTGCACAAAAATCCGTGGAAGTGATGCTCTGTGCAACACATGGAGGTGCCCCAAGGACTGGCAGACTGAGACAGCGTTTACCCGGTGCACTCTCTTCACCAATCACAAGTTCGTTACTTCCGATCTGGGGCTCAGAGAGTCAGAGTCTCAGACAAATACACCTGCCTGCAACGCGCCAGGCCAATGGCAGCCGTGGCGAACCGGACCACGCCAACTTCTCCGTCCGCACTTCCACGCCCATGCTGCCGCCGCGCCGTGATAAGCCTGCCTGCCTGACGCGACCAACAATAATAGAGGGCTAGACCTAGACCGAGACTGCCCCGTCGCAGCAGTCATCCGGGGGCAGTCAGATCATCCCCCACTCGTTTAGCCTTCCCACGCCGAAATCCGGGGATAATTTTGTTCAGATTGGATGAAATTATGGCGTGGGAGGGCCAGTTTTCCAGCCGCGACCCCATGCGTAGCCGTTGGTTTAATTCTGAAAAACGTAAACTTGACGAAATACGGCAAAAAACGATTGAATTTGGACTAACTTTAATGATATTTACTATATAGAGAGTTCATACATAGAGGCCGAATTCGACTATATTTCGAATTCGCCTAGGGGAATACAACTCTAAATTTTAAAACACGGCGCTCTACATGCCGAAATGGCGGTAGAACACCGTGTAGTCGCCGCCATCATCGTCGGAGCCGTCGTCGTCAAACTGTGGCGGCGCGGCCTGGCTGCTGCCCTGACCGGCGTCTTCCCACCGACCACTGGTGCGAGGAGGGGACATCGATGGCTTGTACCAGTCGTCGTCGGAGGCTTCGAGGTCGATGACGGGGACGGCGACGCCGGATGGAGGAGTCGCAGGCCGGCGGTAGCGAGCGACGTACTCGAGGAACCTCGCCTGCCGCTCCGCCTCCTCCTTCTCTCACTGCTCCCTCGACCAGGCCTGGTCGAGTGGCATGGAGTTCTCGGCGGGGACGAGGTCCTGGAGGGACCTCGCCTTGACGGCCTCGAGGATGGCGGCGTCCTCGGCGCTTTCGGCCTCCTCCACCTTCACCTTCGCAGGCTTGCGCTTCCGCTCGCCGGAGGTGTCGGGTTCGCGCTTGGGGCGTCGCCGTCCTTGTGCCGTCGATGGCTCGCGGATGACGATCCCACCACCGCGCGCGCGGTTGCTCGGCGGGGAAGATGGCTCCTTTTTCACCGGCGCCCAGGAGGATGGTGTCGACCTGGAGATCGACCTCGCCGCCGAACCGAACGACGAGGAACTGGCAGCCATGCGCCGTGGCTGCCAGCTTCCCCTGCGGCGGCTGGCCGATGCCCTCGACAGTGGGGGCATCGTCAAAATGGGGAAGTTGCCGCCCTCGATGTGCTCGAGGACGGCCTCGAGCGTCCGGCCAGGGACGCTCCACCACCGCTTGCGTCCGGCGGCGTTGTTGCGCGGAGGCGGAGGCGGCGGGCCGTCGTAGGCGGCCAGCTCCTGCTCCCATCGGCGAAGGAAGAAGTTGTTCAACGCCGCCAGGTTGTCGGGGTGGTAGCGCAGCTCGACGCGGTCCTGGTCCGACAATGTTAGTCGGACCTCCTCGATGGCGGCTTCGAGGTAGCGTCCCTGGGGCGGCAGCGGGATTGGCACGCCGCCCGCACTTAGCTGCCACCCGCCGCCGGGAGGCCTCGTGTCCGGCGGGCAGGGGTACCCCGCCTGGTGGAGGAGGTGCCCCTCCCACGTGTGGAGGGACCGGCGAGGGAAGCCGTTGCTGGCGGCGCCGTCTCCGTCGTTGTAGGCCATGGATCTCGTCGAGGTCGAGGAAGAGGAAGAGGAAGAGGAAGAGTGGTGTGACGCGTTGCGGCGAGCGGGGTATTTAGGCGAGCCAGGAGCCGGCGATTTATTGCCGCGTGGATGCTACGCGTCCGCGGCGAGCTGACCGGCGCCAGCCTTTACTCCGCGCGGAAGACGATGCGTATGTCGCTGACCGGCCGGGTCCATCTCTCGCGCGGAAGCCGAAGCGAAAGCGCGGGAGAGAAATCTCGGCGTTTGGCGCGCTTTCGCTTCGTCCGGAGTCCCCGAGCGCGCCTCGGGGGACCAGGGATGGCGTGGGCTCGCCGGATGTATTTTGGCCCAAATCCGAAGAAAAACGAGGAATCGGGGGCGCGACTGGGCCAAAATTCGTCGTCCGGATGAGAAAAACGTCGCTCGGGGGCTCGTCGGGGAGACGAGTGGGGATGCTCTCAGCAACAGATGTTGAGAGCGAGACACCTGTTGCTGTTCTTGCTGTAGACTCCGTAGTCACCTGGACCAAGCGATGGAATGGACGTCGCATTCTGCAGACATGACCATATTCGCTTGAATTTTCCGGTCTGCGTGACAGACCTGATCGGTCTAGTTTTTATCAAGCGCTTCACGGTCCAGATGATGGAAAGCTACGTGCACTGACGGTCTCTGGCGTGTGACGCGGACCGGCCACCTAACTTGACGGGAAAACAAGGGCTTCAAAATGTCGCTTCAGGCGATCTCGAAAATAAATGTCGCTTCAGGTGCTGCAGAAAACAGCACAGGATGTCGACACTGGGTCCAGTCCAACTTCCCCACAGGCGCATACGTCGCGGACGGGCAGAAAACAACGGGTCAAGAGATGTACGCCCGAGCTGGGTTGCTCTCGTAATCACTGATCGACTTGTGTGGCCAGGGTGAATGCAGGAGCAATTAATGAGCCTGTATTTCTATTGTTGGAAATGGAGTAAAGACTGCATTACCGGTATCTGTCTACGAATTCTATACTAATTTAGTAAATATGGCTGGCTGGTAGTACGTGTTTGAGGCAGTCCGACCTGTACCGGTTACTTGAATATTATATTTGGCACATCATGGTCCGCGGTTTAGAGTGAGGGGCATGTGATTAGATTTAGGAGATTTATTTGATTTAAGAGGCAGCCCATCATGTGCCATGGTGTACAGTGCTTCGTCCAACAACGGTAAGTGGTAGCAGGAAAAAAAATGTAAATCTTTGTACTCTTGTGCCTTTAAATTCAAGAAAAAAGATTGTCTAGCAGTGAGCAGAATACATACCATGATACCAACTCGCTGATAAAACTTATCAAGTGCTCTAAATAAATTGAAGTTTGCATATACCACTACTGGATTTAGAGAAAAAATACATTGTTAAGGGACCTAGACAGCGATTGCATAATTGGCCTAATCATGCATGGGAAGTTCATCGATGTATGTGATCTCCGGCCAAACTGTATGTGTTCCCTTGCAGCAGCATTACTTGGTGTTGTATCATCTGATATGTTGCAACTAATTAGTTTGGTGGTCCACAGCAAAACGATTAGGATACTTTTTTTTTGGAAAACAAGGGCAAATTTTATTTTGTCTCATTAAAAAATTTGCCCATGTTTCCAAGAATTTTTTTTTTTTAAAAAAAGCATAACACAACTGGCATACTCTGCCAGCATGATTTCAATCAAGTTTTTAGCGCCCGACATTATCCAAAACTGTTTTTAGCTCTATTAAAGGCCACAATTAGGCCATCCATGTTTCACCAAGCGGTCGGCCGTCCAAACTATATCGAATTGCAAGCCAAGCAAATAATTTAATTTCGTTTGCCAATTTTTTTTGAAACTATCTTTCTCATTGTGGTGGATGTGGCGCCCAAGGTTTTTAAATCCTTGGTGATAGTTTTTTACTGGGGGACACCGAAAAATACGGTTACCACGAAAACTTGAAAATCTCAGGAACTTTTCGTTCGAGATTACTCAAACAAAATTTAAAATTCAAAATATTCTAGCATGTTATTAAATTATCTGTACAGCCTATGCAACGCAACCGTAAGATTCTTCCGTCGAAGACCAGCCGGCCGCGACCTCAAATCATAGTCCTAGCACCTTTCTCATTTTTTGATGCAAACCACAAAAAAAAGACAAAACCTTGTGACCTTTCGGAAACTCCTCCGCACCAAGTCACCACGCCGCACCAAGTTTTCTGTAAAATACATCACAGATTATCTATTTGTCCAAAAACTAGAGTTTAATGCAAATATAGCCAAAAATTGATTGGTATTGATAATTCTCGCGGGGTAACAAAAACCGAGGAGGATCCAAGGAGGAAGGCGGGCTTCCTCGACGACCGGGACTTCTCGTTTGAGCGGCCCCTAGGGCATGTTGCGCGCCCGCCTCCTCATTTAACACGGCAGCCGGCGGCTTCTCTTTCGCCCCTCCACCACCGGTGTTCAACCCGTGGGATGCTCCACCTCCACCACCGGCGGCACCGGCGTATGTTCCGCCGGTTGCCAACTAGTCGTGACAGATGCAGGAATTCGTCGTGCTCGACGACGACAACGATGAGGAGTAGGCTAGGGTAGCAAGCGGTACATGCGCCTTTTAGTATTATATTTTTTATTTTCCTTTATTTATTGTGTAAATTATGTTTATGTTGAAAGAATGCAAAACTAAAAAAATGTCGATTTTAACCATTTCAGTCGACGCAAACGCATTGAAGGTGACCTTCTTATGATAGGAAAACGGTTTAACCTGTTGAATTTACCAACTGGCGAGTGTGAGAAGATATGTCAGGAGGCTCGTACATCATCGAGCAACCAAACCGTGTCCACCTCATCTTGTTACAGCGTCGCACTGTAGCCTTTTGGGTTTGCTTGGGCTACGATGCAAATGACTGAGGTGGTTGGCTTCTCCATACTCTGTATTGGCCCATTGAATTACATGAACTTATACAATGGAGGATATGACGTCAGTTAGAGCGACGGATGGTTCGATGTGCAATGGATAAAAGGAGCGCACTAGCTCGGGCGTACTTCAGAGTTTTCGCACACGCACATGTATAAAGATGATATTTATGTGCATATAGCAAGTAGCAACACCAAAGTGCATACTATTATGGTAAAGAGTCTCGGAAATGGTACAGGGGCAAAGCCGAAACACCGGCGGCGCCAGCAACACTCGCCGCCACTAGCAGGTTCCCTCAACACGAGATGGAGCCCGGCGTCAGCGAGGTGCTCGGTCGTATATATACAAATGAAAGAACAAACCGTCTGATATGTCAAAAACCAACTATGCACAAACACAACACACTCTCCTGCAACATCATATGTCAAGGGACGGTTCTTATTTCGCTATCTTCTTCTCCGAAGTCCAAACACCTACAGGCAGGGTAGAGAGCAGCGGCTGCCGCGAAGAAAACAGCATCACAGCTTGGTCTACATTACCTTTTTTTTTGGTATATAGCTTCTCTTCTACTAGCTTTCAAAACTGGCAGGAAGTGCCCAGCCTCTGCATCGGGCGCGGGCCAGCACCAGCCGCGTGCTTCCGTGCCTGGAAGGCGCCCGGGAGGAGCTCCTGGAACTTGTCGAGGAACGCGCTCCACTCCTCGGAGCCCATGTCCGACAGCTTCACAAAACTGGCGCTGGGAGGGAGCATCTCGTTCGCGCTCCTGCTACCAGACTGATGCAGCATACTCATACTACCTTCTCCACTATAGTTAGTTTTAGCACCCAGCTTGCTCTTCGGAATGCCACCGTGGTAGCCTTTGGCTTTCCCGAAGAAACCAGTCCCCTTCAGCGACGCAGACAACTTCGAAACGGAAGGGACCAGCTTAGGAAACATACCGTTGGAGGGGTCAGCGTCATCCTTGATAGCCTCCTTGGCATCATCATCTTCCTCATCGCACTCGTCTAGCTTCGACAGTGGATTCCTGTGGCCTGCTTTTATGGGCCCAAACTTGCTGAATGGTGATGATTCAAATGCATCTGAGTCATCCTCGCCATCGAGAGAGAACTGGGTGAAGTCATCATCGTCGTCTTCGACTCCGGCTTCTGGAAGAAAGAGCTCCCTGTCCTCGACCCACTTCCTTGCCTCCATGCAGAGAAGCTCCAGCTCACTTGGCTCTTCTTCCTTCCCAGTGAACTGTCTGCTCATCATCTCCCCTATCTCGGACAAACAGAGGCCAAATGCTGCACCTTCCTTGAGAAATATTGTTGATAGCACTAGCACCCTCAGGCATGCCTTGCGGATCATAGGCAGCTCCATGCGAAGCATTTCTGCATCTCTTGCAGGATCCAAATCTGCAATGTATTCAAGCTCCTCCTCAGAGAAAGGGATTGATGCCTGTGGCCAGTGGATCCATTCAAAGTAAGGGTCCTCTAGACATTCTGGAAGACAAAGACCATGGTCAATAGGAATGAGTTCAGTCTGCACTCCAAAATTGTCAGACCCAGGACCTACTTTCCTGACCAGAAGATTGCCTGAATGCCTGTCTGTGTTGAAGATCCTGATGTCAAGGATGCCAATTCTGTGCACTGCAGATACAGGGAAGCTTGACGTCCCATGGTCACTGGCATCAAAATCATGAGGGATGTACTGCTGCAATGATGCAATCTTGCTCACAGCCTGTGATTTGTTGTGGAACATCTTGTTCTTGCTGCCGACAGTATCATTCACATTGAACACATCGTGTGTGATCTTGACCAGCATGGTCGGAGGAACATTTGCAAAGTTGTCGTGGTCAAGGAGGTAAGCAGCTACCTCTCTGAACCCTGTCTCACCAACTCGTACAGATCTTTTGAGGCCTGGCTGTCCAAGGGCTCTCCCTACAAAGCCTTTGGGATTATTTGGAGCAAATGGCTCCTCATCTGTTGGCTTGACAATTGCTACATGTTCCCCCCACATGTTCTTGAAGTAGTAGGCACCACCCATCCCGCTGTTAACAGCTACTGGGTCAACACCATTCTTTATGGCTTTCACAACATCCTTAGCAAGCTGTTTCATCTGAGAGGAAGGGCTTGAACACCCAAGGATAGCAATGGGTCCACTACGGTCTGGCTGTTGCACATCTTTTCCAGTAGGAGAGAGGCAAGGTGTTGAGCTGCTCCTATGCATCTGATTCCTTGTGAGGAGCAACGGTGAGTCATTGCGAATATTGCTCAGATCATTGTTCAGAACAAGATCACCAAAGGTTAATGAGCTCTCCTCTGTGGAAACATTCAGGGCTATCTGCAGCTTTTTTTTCACGGTGTGCGCATTTTCTCCCCTCTCCAGTTCAATGCCCAGGACAGAACCATTATCAGTTTGAACAAAAACTCTCTTCCAGCTCAATGATCTCCCCTCAGTTCTGCTACTTGCAGGATATTCACTACTGAAGCTCCGATCCAGGACTGCAACAGCCATCTGTGTCTGAACAGGACAGTCCAAGTCCCTGGACATAGAATGGCTGAGCGGCCTGTCTGCCTTTATGCTTCCACCTCTCCTGTAGTCCAACAGAGAAGCAAAGAGGAAGAAAGAAGACTCCAAACTGATCTCTGCCAGCCAATCAATAGTAGGCCATTGATGATGTTTTCACAACCTCTGCATAAACTAGAAGCACCCTATCTCACAATTCGGTGGTAGATACACTGCAAAAGAAAACAGTGAACCATGAATACCATGAGCATTGCACAAGATCAGATTTCAGGACATAAATTTAAATGCTAAAGCACAATAAATTTAGGAAGCATGAGGGACAGATATCCAGAAGACAAGAATACATAAGTTAAACAAAAGGAAAGATTACATGGTAACGGAATGAATTTACATTAACTTCCGACTTAAATAGTCTAGCACATCACAAAATAGAACATCAAGTTCTGCCACAAAACAGACCCTTTGGATCTTCCTGTTTGCTCATTTCAATATTTCTATTTTTTTATCTAGTCTTTGTGCCAAAGCAAGAGACACCTGATAGCATGGACTTGTAAAATTCGTAACACAGACTTAATACACCAAGGAAGTTGATAAGGAAATTACAGTTTAAATAGACTGAACAATTCTTCAAGCCTTACATCTAGATTTCACATCTTCACTAGAACAGATTAAATTGGCCAATAACTTGGTCAATATGATAAACCCCAGACAATTTAAATAATTTCGTCCCAGGGTGACAGTAGGCTATAGATCTGAACTTCTTTCAGACGGCAGCATCATTCGATAAAAATAACTAGCATTCAGACATAAGCATGCATACAACATATCCCTGGCAGTAACAAATAGAAGGACTCTTGACTAGTAGAATAGAACAATCAAAATGTAAACAGCTTCTCGTACCGAAAAACAAGCTTAATCATCATGACTTCTTATGAAAAAAATTACCGTGTTCATATCGCTTTGGCCTGATCTAATAAAAAATTAACATAAGGATCACAGAGAGATAATCGCAAATTGGTAGGCAGTGCTAGAGAGCAAGTTCCTAAACTGAGATCGATCTGTGGTTGTTCACTAGAGCCATAGGCAGATCTAGAACTTGACAGTCCAATCACTGAAATGACAAATATCCTGACTAAAACACACACAGCAAAATAATTGGCCGTACACAGATAAAAAAAATCGGCTAAAATGAAACATGAAACAAATCCCTCTTCGCTGCCTGTATCAAATTGTTCAAATCGGACTGACAATACTAGGAGAAACGACAAAGCAGGACCTCGGATTAAAAACCTCGCAGTGGCGCATCCCACATAGTCGTACTAAATTGACACAATAAATTCGTGAGTAAACAGCTTAAAAATACGAAGAGCCCATGGATCCTGCGTGTTCCCCGTGAATTACCAAACCCCCCAAATCCAACGCATTTCGACTGAAGAAAACGCAAAAAAAAGTAACAGAGAACACACCACCACGCAGGCATCACAAGCATTCCCAAACCCTTCACAGCTGAGAGCCTAAAATCCCGAGATGGCGGCTCAGAATCGCGCGCTAAACCGAACACGAGAACAAACCAAGGCGAAATCTCTCGCCGATGCGCATTCCCGTCGCAGCAGCACACGGGACTCCAGGTTTTCTGAGCTATCTCGAGTCCCCGTCGACTACAGCATCCATCCCACTATCCCAGCACGAGCCGAGGGGAGTAGGACTCACCGGCGGGACGGATCTGGGCGCTCGAGGGCGGGAAATGGACGGAGCGACACCACCACCTTCTCCTTCGGCGGCCGGCCAAGTCGCCGGCGCGGATCCGATGGCGGGCGGCCGCGCCGTACGCCTCCCCGCGGTGGCGCGATTCGTTTGTCCTTTTCCGGGGTTATTTTTTCCTCCTCCTCGTCGCCCTTGTGTTCACTGGGGCTTAACTCGATGTAGACCAGAGGGACGGGTTAATCTAATACACCGTGGTTAAGCTGACCCCCTTCGGGCATTCTTATAGCCAACCAGTTTCGCGATTTGGCCCCTACGGAATGTAATTATTTTCTTGAATGGTGGTCGTGAGGGCCTTGCCTCCTGCGATCACGACAAAAAGTTGCCACTTGCACATTGTTGTACTGCGTCGCTGCTTTGGATCATTCAAGGTGATATGGGGTGTGTGATGTTTCTGTCTTTACAAGCTTGTTGGGAGAATGCGTTGCCTTGAGTGACCAACTTGGTTTTTTTTTTGTAGTTTTCTCGTAAAATCCTTCTAATATGGTCCGTAACACTAGGCCACGAGGTCCAGAGGCCCATACTCTCATGCTTTTTTTTAGAGAAAAAGAATCCCCATGGGATCTCCAGTTTTGTTAAAGAAAACTGAAATGTCACATAAATTTTACAAGTACACACCGAACATAGATAGATAATAGGACAACCATGGAATCTACCCAATGAACAAAATGGAAACCTTTCATAGTAAACAAAAAGATTTTCAAAAAAAAAATAGACATGACGTACCACTACGAGTTCCGATCTGCTACAGTGGGAAACCATCTAGGTATAGAAAGATGAACATGGTAGCTACAGGGGAAACAAAGTACTGCTACTCAATTATCCTTCTTCTACTCTCATACTATCATTGATCACTTTTTCTTTAGTAAATGTTGATTATTCTCAACAGTCTAATAAAGAAAACATAAGATCCAAAAACCAAAAGTTTACATGTTTTCCTCAACAACAACAAAAATAGTTTACCCAAGTTGGAATAAGTCCGATCATCACACGTGACTACTTTAGTGAGGCCGGTAGTCTCTCTCCGTTGAATGTCGTACAAGTTGTACTAAAGTATGTCTTAGTTATGGCAATGTTACTTCTGTAGTAAGCATGTAGCATATACATATCATCGATGCATCATTACCATTGTTGTATGTAAAAAATATTTGACACAAAAATGAAAATTGTGGGCAAATGTTTGGATGACGAGATCCTTTTGAGCATCATATATATTCTAGAATTTTTCTACTTGAGTATACCTATTATAAACTAGAAACCTCTCCGATATAGATCTCTACCAATATATGTAAGGCTACACCCACATATATATACACTACATTCATGCAATTGACACAAGTTGATCTGAGGCGACATGCTTTTTGTATTTTTTGGTTTTCTCATGTTTTAGAGGATTTTGATATAAATATATTTTAATGTGGAATGTATAAAAAGCTAATAGAAAAATAATAGAACATACAATTTAAATGTAGCACAACATAGTTACATATGATGTAAATTAATAAATATGACTTATAAACAAATACAAAAGTTTAGTATAAATAATTAAATATGGTTTGGTCGTGGGGGCAAATAAACTAAATGGAGGAGCTTTATATACCCTCGGTTACTATTAAAGAAACGAATGATTGCCCTCTCCTAATGTTCAATGTTGTGTAACATTACACTAAATTTGATTTGTCGACCATTTTAATGTCACTATTTAGTATTGCATCACAATAACTAATTTAATTTCGCTTGGACAAATAGAGAATGTGCCTTGGAGATTCTTGCCAAAGAAAGAATAGACCCGGTTTCATTAGATGAAAAAAACTTAGTAAAAATGTGCTTATAAGGCTTGTGAAAATTTGAAGTAAAAAATAAATAACGTGCATATTTAGTTGAAAAAACTTAATGAACTCACCATATTGCTAAGTTTTTTGAAAATGTGAAGGGTGAATTTGCGATCAGAAAGTTAATTTTAGCACTGTCATTTTCATAGTTTTTTGCTATGTTTTAGATTGGGGTCTTCTTTGTGTACATTGGTTCAAAAAATCCGCTCTAGAATGACAAATGGAAAGCACACACTCGTTTTTAGAGCATCATTGTTTCAAGGTGATCTCAGGGTATTTACTTTCATGAGCTCATGTTTATAGGTTGTTTCTATACCGGTCTCTTTAATATCTTCCAATTCGATAAAGTCATGTAGGTTAATAATTTGAATTTGTCTACCCATGTAAGACACAATTCAGATGAGATTACATGCTTTTACGAAAACCATTCTTTGTCATAGATAGTCGTTTATAATTAGATCTCGATTATTTATATAGCTCATCGATCCCATGTCTCAAGTAAATTGGATGTGCAATTTAAGCGTGTTCACTCATGTGTATGCACTCTTTTTAATTCAATTCCGGGCATTACAATGTGAGAGCGAGTGCTATATTTTACAACTTCGGTATTTACTGAGAAATGTGAGACAAAACAAGAAGGTTCAACTAACTTATAAACCATTCTTTCAAAGTGATCTTGAAATATGTATTGTCCTTAACTGGTGCATGTGTTTATGTGTTGCTTATTTCAACCATTTTTTAATCCATCTTGTGTTTATGAAATGTGTATACCTTATTAGGCTTACGGCTTGTGTAACTCTGGTACGTATTCAGGAGGAAGCCCACCAAGTTAGAAGTGTGGAAGCATCCGAAGCCAGGAAACGAAGCATGTCAGATAAGGAAAGACCCAGTAAAGAAGCTGACATAAACATAACCTTGCATGAAACACTTGTAAATCAACCCAAACTACACCGCGGGATGTAGCCTCCTATATAAAGGCTAGGTGGAGCCAGCGGGCAGGATCATCGGATCATTGATGTAACCCTAGATTTACTCGAGTATTGTGGTGACTTTGTCTCATAATCAATATAATGTCTGGCCACCTTGTTTGTTAGACCAGCCGACAAAACCATCAGGGCACCTCTTTTCCCGAAACCCTAAGTCTATTTTGGCAGATGCACCTATCAAAGGTAGAATTAGTTAAGGTTAATGGATGTTAAGAAAAACAATATGGTCTCTTGCATGCCCTCTGCAAATGGTAATGAGGGTGTCCTAAGCTGGCCATAGAAATGACTGACGGGGTTGCTCTACAAATGGTAATGACGGGGTTGCTCTTGTCCGAAAGGAATTGCATGCCCTCTGCAAAAGGTAATGGATGACCACGGATGACTAAAGGAGTATTTGTATAGCTTAAAAGGGAGGGAGTACTTGTGAATTATTGATCGTGCTTATCGGTTGTAGGGATAGGCAAGATGCTGATAAAAACACATAACAACAAGAACCATATGTACGTGGCGCTCAACCATCAGATTCTGAACCGGTACAGAAACATCAAGGCGTTTTGAGGCGGCTCTAAAACCCACCTAGGGTTTCGTCCCTCTCCCCGGCGACGCTGTCGGTCCGCTCCGCCTCCGGTGCCCTTGGGGCTTTGGTGGTGTGGCAGACCGCGGCCTCTCGCCGGCGGACAGGTTTCAGTTTTTAGTTTAGTTTGTTTTCGGTGTCTTCTTCGGGATGGTGAGGCGGTGGCTACCGCCTGAAGTCAGAATAAGGCATCCCCGTCCTACCCTCGCTCCGGTGGTGCATCTAGCGTCGGCGGAGGATGCGTGGAGGTGTGTGCCCGACGTATCCCCCGTGATCCGATCGTCACTTGTGTTCGATTGTGTGGTTTCAGGTCAGTCTCTTCCGATCTACGGTTGTCATCATTGGCGATGGTTGCTGCTCTGGTGCGCTGGTCCTTTGGGGCCTTAGCACGACGACTTCCCGTCTGTCTACTAGAACAAGCTCTACTACGACAAGCTTTATCTGGCTTCGGTGATGGAGTAGTGAGGACGGCGGCGCGCCTTTGGCTCGTGCTAGTGTCTGTAGTTGTCGCTAGGTGATCCAACGACATATTTGTAAATTTTTTTTGCTTTTAGACATCTTTGTACTGCTGTTGATGATTATTAATAGATCAGTAAAATTTTCGCAAAAAAAAAACAAGAACCATATGTCCATGTTACCCAAAACCGGAGAATAGGACTAGGACACCACCGAGCGCCTGTCCGCGAAAAGGGAGTCAGGCACGTCCTTTCCTGCAAAAGAGCCCCCGATACTTTCCCTGGCCCGGCAATCGGCAAACAATATTGGGTTCACGGAAAACTAAAAAAGAGGGCAGCGAAAGCGACGCGAATAATTAAGCGAGCCATCACGTCTACTGCTTGGGGATCGGAGGAAGCCTCTAGAACGGCACTCCCTCCCTCGTTCCGGTCCGCACGCACATGCACATACATGATGGCAGGCACCGCAGTCCGCAGCGCAGCGGGGCAGACGGGCGCCGGCCCCATGCGCGGCCACCACCTGGCGGAGCGCGAGTGGAGCGGTGAGCGCAGCGCGTGGGTTGGGGAAGGGACCCGCATGGCAGTGGGGGTGGGCGGCGCCGGCTGGTCACCGGCGGTGAGCGGTAGCGGAAGGTGGGTCGCGTGGTGGCGCGTCCGCGCGAGCCGCGCCGCTGCCGGCGTGCGGGCGGCAGTGCCAGCGGTGGGTCGGGATCGTAGCCCGTAGGGGTGGGAGGCAGCCGAATCTCTCTTGCTCTTGGTGAGTGCTGACCTCTCACACGATTCCCGTACGTGGAGCTGCGCCGCGACGGCAGCTTCCTCGGATCGATCTCGCCGGGACGGAATCGAGGATCGCGATATCTAGAAAGACTTCGCGAAAATAAACTAAAGATGCACTTTTACTCGAGCAGTTTCGATACTAGCGGTTCCTCCCCTAATTTCTGTTTTTCAGACACGCTCACAGAACACCGCAACCTCCCACTAAAATAAAAATCACCTGCATAACCATCAAATTTGTGATTTGATCCCTACTACTACTGTCCTCTTAATCATCTAGCCACCATTAAATTTTCCTTTCCTTTTCTTTTATCTCTTTTTATTATTTAAATATCATTAGTATTTGTTTTGCTACTCTGTTTTTTCGTTATCGTTTTGGTAATGAAAATCGATCCATGAGAATCGCTTGGAATTTTTTTATGTAAAAATCAATTTTCACGTATTTCCCAAGTATGTCACATAGATGCGTGAAAACACCTTCTCATCGCGACACACCTAGATACCCCGGGTCGCCAAACTTAGGCGATACAGCAGGAGATTGCGTCGCTAACCCTAGGCATCCTCGTCTCCTCGTCTCCACCACCACCAAACGTCCTCGGCGGTGGGGCAGCCGCTTAGAGTACGGACTTCCGGGGCGCTATGTACACCGTCGACGGAGCTTCTTGTTCGATGCCTCCTCCGGTTTGGCTAAGTCCCATTTTTCGCTTGCCGAATCTTACAAGCTAATGGGCAGGCTATGCCTTGGCTGGCTAGTGCGATCCTAGAATTGGAGGCGATCTTTTGAAGTTCCATTCTTCGGACGTGACGTGGCCTAGATGCTCGGTGTATCGCCTCCTCACCATTCTAGGCTGGAAAGCGCAGGCTGGGTCCTTATTGTTTGGCGGGTGTAAGTTGTGTTGTAAACCGTGTGATGTTGTGCTTGTATCGTGTAGCCTTTTCCCGTTGTTTTGGCCGTCTTGGCATCTTCTTCTACTAAATTGCATCTAGGTACATTGAAATTTAGATAAATTTGCGATATTATTTTTTGGAATGGAGGAAGTATGAAATATGATACACCTCCGAGGGTGTATTCTCGTAGAATAAAAGTACTTCCGCCGTCTACAAATAAATATACATTTAAACATGTTTTAAGTCAAACTTTATTAATTTTAACCAACTCTGTAGAAAAAGTAGAATCATTTATGATACTAAATTAATATTTCTAGATTCATCTTGACAAGTAGTTTAATAAAATACTCAGCAAGAAAAGTTGCTATTTTTGTGTAAAAATTCAGCAAGAAAAGAAAACATATATTAATTTGTGGACGGAGAGTGTACGAGGGATTATCTCACAGGAGTAAAATGGTTCGCAACTTTTTAACCAAATGAGTACCGGCATCACGTCAATTGCCTATAAATCCCTCCGGCTTTTAAACTTGGTGTCTCCTGTTCAAGCGTTTGTGAGCATTTAGTCGAAGTAACGAATGATTTATGAGAGATCCAAGACGTAGACGTAAGCTAACCAATCAATCCAGACAACTGTATGCGCGCCTATTAAAACGGCCCTATTAACCAATTAACCACTCCGAACATGTCCGCGCCTTCTTAATTGGTCCGTTCGACGTCAAGGCAGATGTGAAACGACAGTGACATCTATGCTTGGTTATTGCTGTCCTGGTCGATCGATTTTTTTTTTTTTGAACAAAGGGAGGGGTCTGGAAGACCCCAGATGCTGCATTATATTATAAAAGACGGTGGGTACATTTTACAACAAGGACCCTGTAAGAAAGAAAATACAAACTGGTCCTTGAAAATTAACAGAAAAGGCCCTGCTAATAAAATTAGAAAGCAATCAAGTGCAAAGTCTTCTCCACCGTTGTCGATGTTGTCGGAGTCTCGCATCCGGCCTCCTGCAACTAGCAACCGGGGACGAACCACTTGGTGGCTAGGAGGAGTGTAGCGCCAGCCGAGGACTCCATCAAGAGCCTCCGTCTTGGAGGTTGAGGTAGCGCCGTCGAAGCAGCGATAGAAGTGGCCATCAAGAAGGCCGCAGATCATGGCGACACTCAGGTCAGCCATGTGATGAGCTCGAGTGTGGAGGGCCGCCTTTCGGCCATGGGAAGCAGAGGCAAGACAGCTCCAACCGTCACAATTCCCCTGCTAAGAAACTCCGGGAGAACAAGCAGCTAGATGCAGCAACCAACTCCCCAAGCCAGTAGCATAAACCGGGGTATCCATGGTCGCCTGCAAAAATTTATTGAAGAAAAGAGAAGGGGACAAAGGAGTGGGAGCAAAGGTAGCCGAAGCAGTACCTCGCCATGGACTCGGCCAAGGGGTGTCGGCATGGGATTCGGCCCTAGACGCACACCAATCTTCCACCTCACAGACATGGCCAAAGGAAAGAAGGATTGGGTGCAGTTCAGAGTCGGATCTTGATCCGACCGCCTCCTTATTATTCGCCAGCGAGAAGAACCAGAGAAGCAAACCTACAACTATTAAAAGCCAAACCCCCTTCCCACCCATCGCCGGCCACCATGGCCGCCGGCGGCGAGGGGGAGAGGAGCCGGCAGTGGGATCTGGAAGAAGAAGCAAGGACGGGCAGCACAGGGGCTGAAATCTCCACAGGGGAAAAGTCGAGTATCAAACCCAGTCACGGTGAGAGCTCTCAGTTACTGTTCACAGGAGAGAGAAGAGAAAGGGAAGAATTGGTCGATCGATTGATCTCGGCTGTCCATTTCTCTTTGGTGTATAAGTGTGCATGCATGATGCAAGTCCCCATGGTATTTGTTCAACCTATTTGGGTTTATGCACAAAATGGGGACCTCTATTAGACGGATGTGCTAGCCAACTATTTCGAAAACTCAAACTGTTGAAAATGGCTAGACATTATATTGTAATACTTCCCCCTTCTCACGAGCTTGAGTTCTGATTTTCATAATTTATCCTAAAATTGATGTTGCCTCTTCTTCTCCTCGTAGGTATCTTTATTTGCGGTGACCCAGCATACCACTGCATGTTGTAGTATACAAGTCGTTGGTATGATCTTTGTGAAGGGACTTCTTCACAAATTGCCATATCCCTCAGAGTGGTACAACAGAAACATTGCAGGTCATAACACTCCGTACTTTATTACAAACATTGTCTTCACAAGTTGGTATTCTCACAGGTCCTATGAGAACACCCTAAGATACTACTTAAGTACGATTACAACTCATAACCAAATATAAAGAGAGCTCAACAACTTATTTAGGTAAGTTCTACGTTGCTCGGCTCTATGATGCTAGGGTATGTCACTACTCCTCCACCTCCGTGTCATCTGGTCCGTAGACTATCCCATAGTCTACTCCTTCCACTCCGCCGGTAAGATCAGGTTCTTCGTAGACCAGCTCGTAACTTCCTTCTGGTGCTCCATCGTTGATGGCCTCCACTTCCGGATCACAGTCTAGCAAGGGTGTCGAAAGAAAGTGAGTACAGGGGTACTCAGCAAGTTCTAAAAGAGTAAAAAATGTTTGATGCACTAGCTACGACCATTGATCAGGAAATCACAGGTCAATGCATGTTTTAAAATCATTTCTTCAAAAGGTTGCTTTTATTATGAAAACTATGCCCGCCAGTCTTCACAGGTTGACTAAACTTCGTGGAGTTCCTTTCCTGCCGCGTTCGCAGTTCCCTTCCCGAAACAGGGAGTGACAGCCACAATTTGATACACTCTGCAGAGGTGCGTTACTTTTCCCACAAGAGATCTCACCCTTTTTGCCATCCGCAGGGACTTGCCCCCGTTCACACTTCCTTTGGTGTGAGGCCAGGTATAAAGATCCAAGCCCACACCGCCTTCTCCGCGACTGCAAACCCACCCTTTTGTCCAACCGTACACCCCCAGTAGACTTCCCCAGATAATACGGATTTACTCACGGTGTACTCCGGACAATCCTTCATAGATCGTAGAGCCATCATCACTAATGGATGGGGATTTAAAAGGCTATCCCAACCTACGGCAGTGCCTCCAACACCCCGCCGGCTCTACCAATCCGTTGGCGTGCAAAAGGGAAAAGATACGGCTGGCTTCCCCAGAGCCATTATAGATCTCATGGTCAACGCGGTTTGTACGGCGCTAGAATCACTGGACGACATTGGTAATTAATCCTAGGGTGATATAACCCATGCAATGGAACCTCCACCATATCAACACATACCATGGTTCCATTGCCAACCACATAGTCATATTCATAGTTGGAAAGTAACATTTTATTTGCGATGCAGGAATGATAAGTATATAGCTTTGCATTAAAGTAGTAGAAAATAATCAAGTTGACATGAGCAAGGGTGAACTTGCTCGTGGACTCGCGAGATAGTGCAGTTCAATGCAGCTTGATGGAACCCGGACCTCGTGTTCTCAGAAGAAGCATCATTGTCCGGTAAGGACAATGTTATAAAATCCAAATAATGCAATCATGGATGTATTATTTTATGTTGAATCCCTTTACCCCGCTGAGTTATAGCAATTTAGGGTTGCGTTTAAGATTTATGTCTTTGACAGTAACTTGCAATTGATTTAAAAGTATAAACCATTTTAATTCACATAAAGTAACATACTTCAAAGTAAAACTACTTGACTTGGTGATTCCCTTAATCATTCCAAAAATAATTTGAAATCATAGAGTTATCTCTATAGTTTTTGGAATAAAAGGAATATAGTATTTTTCTTGGAAAAATACCCTTTTCAATAGAACTGACTTGGAATAGTAGAATTTCCTTTTGAAATGTTTGAAAATAAGTATTTGAACTTATTTGAGATTTTTCCTTGAATTTTAAATACAAGGAAATAATAGTTTAAAAGTCCAAGTTATTATTTAAATTCTTAAAATTCATAATTTTGAATTTGTTTCATAAATTCTATTTCTTATTTTATTCTTGTTAAGATTTATTTTTCATTCATTAATCCAATTTTTAATGGATTTTTAGAGTTGTATTTTATTTACTAAAAATTGGTAAAGTTCTGGCCTTTTCTTAATTATTAAAAGACAAAAATGCCCCCTGGCCCCTATTGGGCCAGCCCATTTACCTAAAGCCCAGGGACAGCCCATTAAGGCTTGTCCCTTATGGGTCGGTGGCGCCGAACGGCCCACCTCACTCACTCACTCGGCCCTCTCTCACTCGTTCGTCTCTAACCCTAATCCTCCCGCGACGCCTGTGGCGATGGCGTCGCCGCCATGGCCGCCGCCGCGCTCCGGCCAGCTCCGTGCTTCCCCGCCATAGCCACCTACCAAATCGGAACCGCCGCGTGCAGATCTATCGATCTGTCCGCGTGGTTTTCCCCTTCTCTTCCTCTCCTGGCGAATCGCCTCCGCTCTGGATCTCGTGGAGAATCGCCCCTGGCGATTGATGAACTCCGGCGAGCTCTCGCCCTCGCCGACGATGTGTGCGCCCCTGAGGTTGACTTGGTGCGGGTGCTGCTCGCAGTACTCGTGCCGTCGCCTCAGGTGCTCTGCTACGGTGGTGTTCGTGTTCGTGTTCGTGTTCGCCGGTGTAACATCGGCGCCTACCCTGGATTTGCAGCTGCTATGGCCGCGCGAGCACTGCCTCGCCATGCCCTAGCTTCTGCTTCCAGGCGCGTGTAAGTTACCTCACCTCCTCCTTCTCTTCTCCATGTCTGTGCGCCTCCCTTGCTACTGTTCTTCTTCCTCCTCATGCTCTGTTGCTCTCTGGTGATCCTGTGATCACACAGAGCTATGCCATAGTTGCTTAATCTTCCAGTGTTTCTATCTACTGCAAGCTCATGGCTAAATCACCAGTCTCTGGTACTGGCCAGTGTTGCTTTGCTTGCGATTCATGCTTTGCTTGCTTATCTGTTGCTCCTAGCATGCCCTGTTCTTGCCATGCTCTGCTGTGCTTGCTTAAGAGCTTGCTATACCATGATGTACTTGATTATGGCTTGCTTGTGCTTACTGGCATGTCATACTTGCTTGTCTAGGTGTACTGTGATGCATCAGTGACACTTGTGTGTGCCAGTGGTGCTTGTGAAACGCTTCTGTGCTTCCTATGTAAGCTAATGATCCATTGGATCATCCTTTGCTTGTTGGCTAGCTTCTCTGTGTAGCTTGACTTGATTCAATTGATCCATTTGATCAATTAAATGTCATTGATAGCTTACTGATTAATCCTGTGACTAAGTGATTCAATTTCCTTGTGATGCTGATGCTCAAGCATCACTATGCTACTGCTTACTTGTGCTGTTGCTCATTCAAGCTACTGGACTTGCTCTAGTGGCTATGATGCAGTGATTAAACTGTGTTGCCTTATATTATGCTACTGTCAGTACTAAGCATGGATCTGTGATAAATTCATGCTTGTATTAATTAAGTTATGATGAACTGCTTATGCAGTAATGATTTAAATGACTTGCTTGCAAATGATTTGGCTATTCATGATTGTTTAGCAAGCAAATGAATCTGAATCCATTCCTGGATAATGATGTGCTATAGTTGGCTTTCTTTTAATTGGTGCTAAGTGTGATGTGACCTCAGTAGCCTTGCTGCTGATTGGTTGCTCACCTATTTAATTGGATCTTGTGGCTACTCAACCTTTGCTTGCATATTTGGGGATCATACTAGATATGAATGCCAATATGCTTGCCTGATGAAAATCTAGGGTTTACTGATGGTTCATAGCTTAGGATTTACAGTGTAGTCTTTATTAGCTGCTAATCATTGAAATTCATCTACTGGTGCTATCTGTGCATATGATCTGACTAGTGTGTACATCTGTGCATGTTTGCTAGCTTATGTGTACAAGATCTGTATCTAGATGCTTTCCATTTTTAGTGGCTTTTAGACTGGCAGTAATCCTTGGTGAAAACCAAGTGATGATCTACCCATTTGAGCATCTGCTCATTCCCATGCTTATATCATGCATATATGATGGATCAGATCCATTGGATCTGTCCAGGAACTTGGTATACCTTGTTCCAGCTCCTAGATTGAAATATTTGGTTGTTGCAGACTTGGGGTTTTTGGTGCACAGCCCTTCACCTCCGGGCTGGTTGAGCTTCTCAGGTCACCATGATTCCTGGGGCTAAGTGGTTGTGTGTTGGTTTCTGTTCTTGAGTATGAACTGGATGAACTGGTGCTGGTTCTAGCTTCACCCTTACCTGGTGATTTGCATATCTGGTCGACTGTCATGGTTCTAGGGTTTGTGTGCTATTTATATGGTCTCTATTTCTTCCCTGGCCATGACACACAAGCCTGGTTACTTTATGACTCACCCCTTGCATTGCCTTGCTGTTGCTTGGTTAGGAACAGCACTCATATGCTGAAACTTGAGCCCCTGTGGCTTGCTCGGGCTCGGTCTCCGTTTATGCCTATCTTGTGCTGTCCAAGAATTTGGACAAGCACAAGTGTGCAATGACAGTGTGCACTGTCCAAACTGAATTTTCCTGTGATTTTTGCTAACTGTCCAAACTGAACTTGCTAACACTTATATTCTGGTATAGTACTTGTTCTTTGTCTTGCAGGTTTGCATTATGGCCAGAAGATCATCCTCAAGCCACTTAGTCTAGGTTTTAGTTTAGAATGAACTTGTAATTTTCCTCTTTTTATTTCTGTTCATTATTTCTCAATTCTTGTATCAAGAATATTGTAAAGACTTTGTAATTTGTGTTGTATATCAATAAAGCTCAAGTTTTGGTTTATGAGCTTTTGTATGATGTAATGTTTATATTCTTGATTAAATATTGTATTTGATATTCACTTTGAAATTCAAAGTGATTTGAATTTATATCTTGTGTTTGAATTATGAATTCATTGTTTATATTGTGTGATGTTTATAATTAAATGTTTAACACTTATCAAATGCAATCATTCCCCAAAGTAACAAGATACAAAAGAGATCATGTCGAAATTTCCCTAACTCACATTGCTTAACCCTAAGTGCAAAATGAGAGAGAACCTCGATCCCTCTTAGGTTTAGTTGCAATAAGGCGCGAAAATTTCCCCCGTTTTGCGATGAAATGCACATCCCATTTCTAAATCTACCCTTCGTTGTTCCTATGTTCTGGGTTATTACAGCCTCTCCCCCTTAACAGAAACTTCATCCCGAAGTTAAGATTGGTACCTGAACATCTCGGGGTAAGACTTCCTTAATTCTTCTTCCGTCTCCCAAGTTGCTTCTCGGTCAGGATGATGTTGCCATTGAACTTTGCAGTATTTGACTGCCCTGTTTCTTAACTTCTTCCACTGTACTTCTAAGATCTTTTCCGGTCTTTCCACATAAGTTAGGTCAGATTGCAATTCTATTTCTTCATATGTGATAGGATCATCCGGTGCCTTCAAACACTTTCTGAGTTGTGAAACATGAAACACATTGTGAACTTGACTTATTTGTGCTGGTAACTCCAACTCAAAAGATGTTCCTCGATTCTGACTGAGTATCTTAAATGGTCCTATATATCGAGGACTTAACTTTCCTTTCACTCCGAACCTCTTAAGTCCTTTCATTGGGCTAACCTTTAAATAAACCATGTCTCCCACTTTCGGTTCCCAATCTCTTCTTTTCATGTCGGCGTAACTCTTCTGACGACTCTGAGCTATTTTGAGTCTATCCCGGATCACCTCGATGACTTCTTGTCTCTCCTTGATGTAGTCCGGTGTAAACTCCTTGTTTTCTCCGGTTTCAAACCAACAAATTGGTGATCGACACTTCCTTCCGTACAATGCTTCGTACGGTGCCATCTGGATGCTACTCTGATAACTATTGTTATATGAGAATTCCGCTAAAGGTAAATGGTCCTCCCATGAACCTCCAAAGTTCAGAGCACAAGCTCTAAGCATGTCCTCAAGTATCTGATTGGTTCTTTCGGTTTGTCCTCCGGTTTGTGGATGATAAGCGGTACTGAAATCCAACTTGGATCCCAAAGCTTCTTGGAGTTGTTTCCAAAACGCTGATGTGAAAATTGAACCTCTATCTGAGACTATCTTCTTTGGTACTCCATGCTTACTCACAATCTCCTTCACATTTATATCCACAAGCTTCTCTGCAGTATCCTTTGTATTTACGGCTATGAAATGAGCACTCTTGGTAAGCCTGTCCACTATTACCCATATCATATCCTTCTTCTTACTAGTCATTGGTAGACCAGTAACAAAATCCATTCCGATTTCATCCCATTTCCATTCCGGTATCTCTAGTGGTTTGAGTAATCCCGCAGGACTCTGATGTTCTGCCTTCACTCGTTGACATGTATGACATTCCGAGACATATTGTGCTATTTCTCTTTTCATGTTGTTCCACCAGAACATCTCCTTCAAATCCATATACATCTTAGTACTTCCCGGATGTATTGAATAAGGGGTTTCATGTGCTTCCTTTAATATGATTGACTTCACTTCTGGATCATCCTAAGATACGAGATCCTTTTCTGGAAGTATAATGAATCAAAATCCCCTAGATGGAATTCCGATGGTCTTCCTTCTCCAATCCTCTTGATTTCCTCTTGGATGAACAAATCATCCGCTTGTTTCCGGATAATATCATACTTCAAATCTGAGTACATCTCATCCATAATCCTCATGGTTGCTATACTTCCCTTATCATTACCTTGAATAAACAGAATCTGAGCATCCTCTAGCTCTTTCCGAAGTTCCTTTGGAATCTCCCATTCCGTAGGTTGATTCTCTGTACTCTTCCGGCTTAGAGCATCTGCTACTACATTAGCCTTGCCTGGTGTATAGTTGATTGTAAGGTCATAATCCTTAATCAACTCTAACCATCTCTTTTGTCTCATGTTTAATTCCTTCTGGGTGAAGAAATATTTCAAACTTTTATGATCGGTGTATAACTCACACTTGGATCCATATAGAAATTGTCTCCAACTCTTCAAAGCATACACAACTGCCGCTAACTCTAAATCATGTACTGGGTAGTTGTGTTCATGTGGTTTCAACTGCCTTGATCCATAAGCTATTACCTTCCGATCTTGCATAAGAACACATCCAAGTCCATTCTTGGAAGCATCACAATACACCGTGTAATCCTTTCCAGGTTCAGGAACTGCTAACACTGGTGCTGTGGTTAACTTATCTTTGAGTGTTTGGAAGCTGGCTTCACACTCATCAGTCCACTCAAATGGAGTATTTTTCTTGAGTAACTTGGTCATTGGTCCTGCAATCTTCGAAAATCCCTCTATGAATCTCCGATAATAGCCTGCCATACCAAGAAATCCTCGTATCTCCTTAGCATTTTTAGGTGATTTCCATTCCAATACGGACTGAACCTTGCTTGGATTCACCGCTATGCCTTCTTTGGTTATGACATGTCCAAGAAATTCAACACTATCTAACCAAAAGTTGCACTTACTAAACTTTGCGTATAGCTGATGTTCTCTTAAAGTTTGCAGAACTATCTTCAAATGCTTGGCATGTTCTTCTTTATCTTTGGAATAGATTAGAATATCATCTATGAAAACTATCACAAACTTGTCCAAGTACTTCATGAATATCTTGTTCATCAAATTCATGAAAATTGCTGGTGCATTTGTTAGTCCAAATGGTACAACCAAGTATTCATGGTGTCCATACCTTGATACGAAGGCTGTTTTTGGTACATCCTCCTTCTTGATCTTGATTTGATGGTATCCTGACCTTAAATCTATCTTCGAGAAGACTCCAGCTCCTTGAACTTGATCAAAAAGGTCTTGGATTCTAGGTAAAAGATACTTGTTCTTGATAGTTATATTGTTCAAATTTCTGTAATCTCCACACATTCTCTTTCCTCCATCTCTTTTATCCACGAAAATAACTGGTGTACCCCATGGTGACACACTTTCTTGAATGAATCCCTTCTATTCTAACTCATCAATCTGAGCTTTCAGTTCCACTAATTCCTTTGGCCCCATCCTATATGGTGGTTGAGCTATTGGTGTTGTGCCTGGAATCAGATCGATTGTGAATTCAATCTCCCTATCGGGTGGCATCCCCGGTAGTTCCTTAGGAAATACATCCTGAAACTCATTCACTACAGGAATATCTTCAATTCTCACCTCCTTCAGACTATTGAGTTCCAATCCGATCTCCAACTCACTGTACTTATCTCCTTGGAACACTATTCGACCTCCGATGGAGTTGCGAAGTGATACTGTTTTGTCTCCACAGTTAATCACCGCTCCATTCTCTGTCAACCAATCCATCCCTAGGATGACAGATATGTCCTTCATGGGTATGATGAATAGGTCCGCGAAATACACACAGTCACATATGGTTAGGACTTGTGCTTCTTTCACGTGGGTTACTAAGATCGTTCCCCCCGCGGATAGAACAGTTATAGGAGTTTCTAACTTAGAACATCTAAGCCCAAATTTTTCCACAAACTCCAATGCAAGAAATGATGTGGTTGCTCCAGTATCAAATAATACTTTGCCAGGATGAGTAAGAATGCTTAGCGTACCTAAGACTGTTTGATCCGACTCTTCCGCTTGTTCCAAAGATGTGCAATTCAGCTTTCCATAAGGCTTTCCCCTCTTGTTGTTGTTGTTGTTGTTGTTGTTGCGGTTGTTGTTGTTGTTGTTGTTGTTGTTGTTGTTGTTGTTGTTGTTGTTGTTGTTGCGGTTGTTGTTGTTGTTGTTTCCACCTCGTCCTCCAGAGCTCTGTCCGCTCCAAGACGCCTTGTTTGGACAATCCGGCTTGATGTGTCCTTCCTTCCCACAACCATAACAAATGATCCTGGGTTTCTGACAATCTTTCTGCAGATGACCCTTTAGGCCACAATTGTTGCAGATGATTTGGCTGATTGGATTCTGACTCTGACCTCCCCGGTTGTATTGGCTACCAGTAGTAGGTCGATATCGGGGTTTGAAACTCCGATCAGGTGTTGGTTTACTGATTGGGTACTTCCTTGGCTCTATACGAGCCCTCTTCCTCCTGTCCTCTTGGACTTGCCGGTAATCATCCTCGAAAGTGATTGCCGAGTCAATCAGTTCCTGGAATTCGGTAGTCCGTGCCAACCTCAGTTGCATCTTCATGTATGGATTCATGCCTTTCATGAACCGCTTCTTCCTCTTCTCCTCCGTATCTACATCCTCAGGTGCATACCTGGATAGCCTGTTGAAATCCCGAACATACTGCATGATGGGTGCAATATTCTGTCGTAGTTCGTCAAACTCCCTCTTCTTCAGCTCCACCACGCTGTCCGGAACATGAGCATCCCGGAACTTCTTCTTGAACTCCTCCCAGGTGAACACCTTATCTGGAGGGTGTACAGCTACAAGGTTCTCCCACCATGACGCTGCTGGTCCTGACAATAGATAAGTTGTGTATCTAATCTTCTCCTCATCGTTGCAACCAACGGTCTTCAGCTTCCGTTCCGTATCCATAAGCCAATCTTCAGCGTCCATTGGTTCTGGAGCTGATGTAAACGGTAGTGGTCTTGCATTTTGGAAGTCTGATAGGGTTACTCCCTTGCCTTCATTACCCCTATCATTTAGGACGTGGGTAAAGAAATCTTGCATGTTCTTGCTATGGCTTTCCTGGTAACGCCTCCTATCTTCCTCCATTGCCCTCATATACTGTTGAAAGTCTGGGTGCATCATTGGGTGTGGTGGTGGTGGTGCATTCTCTGCTCTAGCTGTTGCATCTGCCTCCTCTTTTTCTCTTGCCTCCCGCTCTCTGCGAGCCTCTTCGGTTTCTACTAACCCCATTTCCCCCTAGTCCTGTAACAAGGAGCGATTACTCATAATTACACCATGCAAATGCTTTCTGAGCTCAACTCAATGCTCAGAACTAGTCACACAATGAAATCAAGAAGCAAATCCAAAACAAACATTTATTATGCATATACTTTGTATAATACATAACACACACACAAACTTATATTACATGTGGTATATATAAACCACTTATTTGGCTCAAAGCCCAAGCCAACGGGAATTTAAAATACGTTCTATTACAATACCACCTAGATTACTTTATTCTTCCTTGGAGCTCTACTCCTCGTCATCATAACTCGCCTCCGCGTACATCCCTGGGGTCCATCCGGTACAACGGTTTGTCTTCCGAACACCGTCCGGAATGAAGGTCCTTCCAGTAGGTATGTAGTCTGAATCGGACGAAGTGCCGAGACAGAGATCTGTCATGCCAAAGTAGCTGGATAGAGACTCATATGTATCCCCAGTGGGATACAGCTCACCTTCTTCTGCCATCCATGGAGGATTTCTATTCACTTGACCCCTCATCATCTTCTTCTTCTTTTTCTTGGTTCCAGAACTCTCACCTACGACGTACTGGGATGTTTTGGGTAATCCCATCTCCAAATCTAAAGAAATGGAGTTGGTGTCTTTCTCTTCCTGCCCAAAGCTTTGGTTAACATTCTGGTTAACCGCGCCTCCTTCATCCTCTGATTCACAAGTGATGGGTTCTCCTTCATCTCCAAATGGTTCCCCGAAACGCCAACCAGTCGAATTCTCGATTGGTACCTCCGAGCAGTTTAGGTTCCTGGAATCATCTCCCCCATATCCAGACTCATATGATACTGACACATGTGGATAGTGTGGGACAAAGTTGGGTGTGAGTGGATCTTTATGGGACAATGATACGTCCAATTTGCATCACTATTTTATATCATAATTTGCTGTTATTCATTGATATATTTCATATTGGGACACATTACTTATGTTATTTCATCTATTTTGCATGTTTCATCGTTATTGGAGGATCGAACACCGGAGCCAGGATTCTGCTGGAAAAAGCACCGTCAGAACGCAATATTTCGGAAGATCAACTCTGGAAGGAAATTATACCAAAAATCCTATTTTTCAAGATGACGAAGGAAGCCAGAAGGAGGAGCCAGGAGCAGCCAGGGTGGGCCCACACCCTAGGGCGGCGCGGCCCAGGCCCTGGCCGCGCCGGCCTGTGGTGTGGAGGGCCCACGACCTCTTTCGCCTCCTTTTCTTCGCCAAACCCTTCGTCCCGAAGACCTAAGCCACAGAGGGTACCTCGCGAAGAGTTACAGCCGCCTCTGCGGGGCGGAGAACACCAGAGAGAAAAGAGCTCTCCGGCGGGCAGGAATCCGCCGGGGAAATTCCCTCCGGGAGGGGGAAATCGACGCCATCGTCACCGTCATCGAGCTGGACATCATCGCCATCACCATCATCATCATCTCCACCATCAACATCGCCGTCATCACCGCTGGACACCGTCACCGCCGTAGCAATTTGGGTTTGATCTTGATTGTTTGATAGGGGAAACTCTTCCGGTATCGATTTCTACTTGTTGTTGATGCTATTGAGTGAAACCATTGAACCAAGTTTATGTTCAGATTGTTATTCATCATCATATCACCTCTGATCATGTTCCATATGATGTCTCGTGAGTATTTCGTTTAGTTCTTGAGGACATGGGTGAAGTCTAAATGTTAGTAGTGAATTATGGTTGAGTAATATTCAATGGTGTGATATTTAAGTTGTGGTGTTATTCTTCTAGTGGTGTCATGTGAACGTCGACTACATGACACTTCACCATTTATGGGCCTAGGGGAATGCATCTTGTATTCGTTTGCCAATTGCGGGGTTGCTTGAGTGACAGAAACCTAAACCCCCGTTGGTATATCGATGCAGGAGGGATCGCAGGATCTCGTAGTTTAAGGCCGTGGTTAGATTTAATTCTTAATTACTTTCTTGTAGTTGCGGATGCTTGCAAGGGGTATAATCACAAGTATGTATTAGTCCTAGGAAGGGCGGTACATTAGCATAGGTTCACCCACACAACACTTATCACAACAATGAAGATTATTTAGCCGTATGTAGCGAAAGCACTAGACTAAAATCCCATGTGTCCTCGAGAACGTTTGGTCATTATAAGTAAACAAACCGGCTTGTCCTTTGTGCTAAAAAGGATTGGGCCACTCGCTGCAATTGTTACTCTCGCACTTTACATACTCGTACTTTATTCAACTGTTACATCAAACCCCCCTGAATACCGTCTGTGAGCATTTACAAAGTGAATCCTTCATCGAAACCGCTTGTCAACACCTTCTCGCTCCTCGTTGGGATCGACATTCTTACTTATCGAAGATACTACGATACACCCCCTATACTTGTGGGTCATCAAGACTATTTTCTGGCGCCGTTGCCGGGGAGTGAAGCGCTATTGGTAAGTGGAATTGGTAAGGAAAACCTTTACTGTTGTGCTGATTTTATTTCTGCCTGCTGCTATAAGTCATTATGGAGAGATCTTCTCTTCAATTTCTATTTGGGAAATCTACTACTACTGCAACGGTAGTGGATGAAGCGCCAGGTGAGGAAGTAATACCATATAAAATACCTATGAAAATTATTGAACGTGTTATGGATAACCGCTATGAAGGGGATGGAACTGTCCACCCCGGTGATCATTTACTGTTTTTGCATGAATTATGCGGGTTATTCAAATGTGCAGGTATTGCTATGGATGAAGTGAGGAAGAAACTATTCTCTTTGTCGCTGTCCGGTAAAGCGGCGCATTGGTATAAATTATTGGATAATGGGGATTCTCTTGAATGGAATGATATTGTGCCCCGGTTTTATTCTAAGTTCTATCCTCCAAGTGAAATTCATAAGGATCGGAATCGCATATATAATTTTTGGCCTCATGATGGAGAGAGCATCGCCCAAGCTTGGGGAGATTGAAGTCTTTAATGCTCAAATGCCCCATTCATGAGCTTCTGGTAATGTTATTATTGATAATTTCTATGCAAGACTTTCTTTTCAAGACAAGACCTTGCTGGATACTTCTTGTTCTGGATCATTTACACGCAACAAAGAAGAGTTTAAAAGGGACCTTCTTGATCGAATCCAAGAAAATACTGAAGGATGGGAGAACGACAAAGATCGAGAATCAGGTATAATTTATGATTATAAATGCATTGAAGCTTTTATGGATACTGATAAATTTCGTAATATGAGTGCTACATATGGTCTTGATTCTCAAGTTGCTGTAAATCTTTTTAAAGCTTTTGCCTCTCATTATGAATTGCCAAAGAAGAACTTTGATAAGTATCATGAACCATATAAAGATAAAATTGATTCATCTATTAATAAATGTGTTGTAGTTGAAACTGCTGATCATGTTATTCCTGAGGTTTATATTGAAAAAACTCCTTTCCCTGCTAAAATGAAGGAGTACTCTGTTATAAATAGTGCGGTTCATAAAAGTGAAAAGAAACCTGTAGAACCTGAAGAACAAATAAAAGTTGAACCTGCTGTTGCAATAGTTAAAGATCTTGTGACTGAAAATGTGGAGGATGGTCATATTATTTTCTGTGAAGATGCTTCTAATATTGTTTCACATCCTAATAAACCCAAACAAGCTAGTGTTCCTATGCTATCTGTTAGAATTGGTGATCATTGTTATTATGGATTATGTGATATTGGTGCAAGTGTTAGTGCTATTCCGTATGAGCTTTACACGGAGATTATGCACGAAATTGATTCTTGTGAACTTGAAGATATTGATGTGGTTATTCAGCTGGCTAATAGAGAAACTATTTCTCCAATTGGTATTGTTCGAGATGTGGAAGTTTTATGCGGTAAGATTAAATATCCTGCTGACTTTTTGGTACTTGGTTCTCGTTGCTAGTGATTATTGTCCTATTATTTTTGGTAGACCTTTTCTAAATACTTGTGGAGCTATTATAGATTGCAAGAAAGAGAAAATTTTGACTAAATTCGCTGGTGAATCTTACGAGTTTAACTTCTCTAAATTTACTAAAACTCCTTATAAAGCTGATTTGCCTAGTAATGATTTTAAAATGGAGGAATGTGCATCTATTGTTCTTGTTCCTAATAATCCTTTGCAGCAACATTTGGAGGATAGCGAGAGCGAAATTTTTAGGAAAGAAAGAGATGAGCTTGAGGAAAATTTTCTTCGCCAACCTATTCTCAAGCATGATTTACCGGTGGAAGATTTGGGTACAACACCGCCACCAAAGGAAGATCCTGTTTTTGATTTAAAGCCTTTACCTGATAATCTTAAATATGCTCATATTGATGATAAGAAAATATATCCTGTTATTATTAGTTCTAAGCTTTCAGAGATTGAGGAAGAAAGGTTATTGGAAATATTGAAGAAGCATCGAGGCGCTATTGGCTACACTCTTGATGATTTGAAGGGGATTTCTCCTTCTATTTGCCAACATGCTATTAATATGGAAGATGATGCAAAGCCTGTTGTTGAACCTCAGCGTCGTCTAATTCCAAAGATGAAGGAAGTAGTAAGGAATGAGGTACTACGACTCCTTGAAGCTGGTATTATATATCCTATTGCTGATAGTAGATGGGTTAGTCCTGTGCACTGTGTTCCCAAGAAAGGAGGTATGACTGTTGTGCCTAATGATAATGATGAGCTCATTCCTCAAAGAGTAGTTGTAGGGTATAGAATGTGCATTGATTTTCGAAAAGTTAATAAAGTTACTAAAAAAGATCATTACCCTTTACCCTTTATTGATCAAATGCTAGAAAGATTATCTAAAAATACTCATTTTTGCTTTCTTGATGGTTATTCGGGTTTTCACAAATTTTGTTAAAGCTAAAGATCAAGAGAAAACCACTTTTACCTGTCCCTATGGAACTTATGCTTATAGACGCATGCCTTTTGGTTTATGTAATGCTCCTGCTACTTTTCAAAGATGCATGTCTGCTATTTTTCATGGTTTTTGTGAAAGTATTGTAGAGGTATTCATGGATGATTTTTCCGTCTATGGGAATTCTTTTGATAGCTGCTTGCGAAACCTTGATAAAGTTTTGCAGAGATGTGAAGAAACTAACCTTGTTCTTAATTGGGAGAAATGCCACTTTATGGTTAATGAAGGAATTGTATTGGGACATAAAATTTCTGAGAGAGGTATTGAAGTTGATAGAGCTAAAGTTGAAGCAATCGAGAAGATGCCTTATCCGAGGGATGTTAAAGGTATTCGTAGTGTTCTTGGTCATGCTGGGTTTTATAGGAGATTTATTAAAGATTTCTCTAAGATTTCAAAGCCTCTTACTAATCTTCTTCAAAAAGATGTACCATTTGTTTTTGATGATGATTGTAAGGAAGCGTTTGAAACTCTTAAGAAAGCCTTAACAACCGCTCCTATAGTTGAACCCCCTGATTGGAATTTACCCTTTGAAATTATGTGTGATGCTAGTGATTTTAGTCAGAGGCGCTGTCCTTGGACAGCGAGTAGATAAAAAACTGAATGTTATTCATTATGCTAGTAAAACTCTTGGTGCTGCTCAAAGAAATTATGCTACAACTGAAAAGGAATTATTAGCTGTAGTCTTTGCTTGCGATAAATTTAGATCTTATATTGTTGATTCAAAAGTTACTATTCATACTGATCATGCTGCAATTAGATACCTTATGACAAAGAAAGATGCTAAGCCGAGGCTTATTAGATGGGTACTTCTGTTGCAAGAATTTGACTTACATATTGTAGATAGGAAAGGTGCTGATAATCCTGTTGCTGATAATTTGTCTAGATTGGAAAATATTGCTTATGATCCTGTTCCTGTTAATGATAGTTTTCCAAATGAACAATTGGCTGTAATAAAGGTGAGCTCACGAGACAGTCCTTGGTATGCTGATTATGCTAACTTTATTGTTTCCAAGTACTTGCCTCCAACCTTTTCAGCTCAGCAAAGGAGGAAATTCTTTTATGACTTGAGGTATTATTTCTGGGATGACCCACACTTATATAAAGAAGGAGTGGATGGTATTATGCGAAGATGTGTTCCCGAATATGAACAACAAGAGATATTGAGTAAATGTCATGGTAGTGCTTATGGAGGACATCACGCCGAGAAAGAACCGCGCAAAAGGTTCTACAATCAGGTTTTTATTGGCCAACTCTCTTCAAGGATGCGAGAAAGTTTATTTTATCTTGTGATGAATGCCAAAGGGTTGGTAATATCTCCAGGCGTAATGAAATGCCAATGAATTATACTCTTGTTATTGAACCGTTTGATTGTTGGGGATTTGACTTTATGGGACCTTTTCCGTCTTCAGAAGGTAACACTCATATACTCGTTGTTGTTGATTATGTTACTAAATGGGTGGAAGCTATACCTACAAAAAGTGCTGATGGTGAGACCTCTTTAAGAATGCTTTTAGATATTATTTTTCCTAGATTCGGAGTACCTAGATATATTATTACCGATGGAGGTTCTCATTTTATTCATGGAGGTTTTAGAAAAACTCTTGCTAGGTATGGTATTAATCATAGAATTGCTTCTCGCTTATCATCCTCAAACTAGTGGTCAAGTAGAGTTATCAAATAGAGAGATTAAATCTATTTTGGGAAAGACCGTTAATAAAACTAGAAAGAATTGGGCTAGTAAATTGAAGGATGCACTTTGGGCTTATAGAACTGCTTATAAAAATCCCATTGGAATGTCACCTTATAAAATGGTTTATGGGAAAGCTTGTCATTTACCTCTAGAACTAGAGCACAAAGCTTATTGGGCTGTTAGAGAATTAAATAAAGATCCTAAACTTGCCGGTGATAAGAGGTTGTTGCAATTGAGTTCTCTAGATGAATGGAGGAATGAAGCTTATGAAAATGCTAAGCTCTTTAAAGAGAAAGTTAAAAAATGGCATGATAGGAGGATTATCAAAAGAGAATTTAATATTGGGGATAAAGTCCTATTGTATCGGTCTCTGCCTCGCATTCTTTGCAGGAAATTACTCTCGAAATGGGAAGGACCATATGTTGTCGAGGAGGTGTATCGTTCAGGAGCAATCAAAATTAGCTCTCTCCAAGGCAATGCTACGCAAGTGGTGAATGGACAAAGACTCAAGCATTATATCTCGGGTGATTCTTATAATGTTGATGTTGATATTATTCAAGTGGAGACACCGGAAGATTTCATCAAAGGGCAAATTGACAAATCCGCTAACTCGACTTTGAATAGGTAACAGTACTGGTAATGAAAAGTACGCAATTTAACTTTCGAACTATATTTTTTCTGTTTTTGGAAAATATGAGAAATTACGAGTTCGAAACGGAGTGGAAAGGACGCACGAGGGGGTGCCACCATAGGGCGGCGCGGCTCGACTGGGCCCGCGCCGCCTATGGTTTGGCCGCCCCGTCGCTCCTTTCCGACTCTGGTTCGATCTGGTATTTTCCTTATTTCGCGAAAATATTTGCTATATAATCTCCCGGACCCCTGGAGGTCCGTATATCGTGTTTTCGACGTGTTTTGTTTCGAGCTGTTTCTGCCAGGATTTGTTTCGGATCTAGAGTCATCATGTCTTCGTCGGAAACTCCGAAGGACGGCTCCAAAGCAAGGATGTTGGCAACTTGTACATGGAGGAGCTGAAGATGCACCCCAAGGAGTTGCTGCTCGTTGAAGGAGAACTGCAGGTCAAGGATGTCCAGGGTCCTAAAGGAGAAGGAAGCCTGGAAGACAGGATGGAGAAGTTAGAACAAGAGGTTTTCAAGTACAAGAAGATGGCTGAGCGTGAGGTGGATATCTTCCACAGGATTGTGTCCGAACTCATTGCTGAACATGAGAAGGAAATCGCAAAGCTTTGGAGCGACATCCTCTCGCTTCACGACACCACCAACAAGCTCCAAGCACAACTCTATGATTTTCAGTAATCAGTAATCGTGAGTATGAAAACAGGTTTAAATACATAAGCCGTGTCGCTAGTTTCAGGGATCCCCGAGACCAAGACGTCGTTTCTTGATGGAGAGCCTCTTCCTTGGAAGTTTGATGACGGGAGTTCATCACCACCATCGCCGCAGAGTAATTCATCATCGGTATTGGCATCCCCTTGGTTTGTTCCAAGCTTGGGGAGTGCCGCGGTATCACATTATCACTACCTTTTACTTTTATTGTCAAGTAGTATCATATCATGAGTAGGGAAGTTATCATATAAGATGGGTTGCGTTTGGAAGTATTTCTCCTTTGGTTGGTTGTCTATGTATCCCTTGGTGTGAGTTATCGTTATGGAATATTAATGGGAAGTCTTATCATTTACATATTGCACATCTTATTTTAGTTTGCAATCTCTACTATATGATTCACCTTGTTGTTAGTATTGGTATCACTTTGGGAGCATTGAATAAATCTATTTGGTTTTGGCAAACTTAGCATTGGTCAATAGCAACAACACTTTGAAGTTTAAATAGAAAAGAGAAATACATGTAGTTGTTTCATTGTCTTTCTTGTTAGCTCATAGCTTATTATTCTGAAGTTAAAATTGTTTGTGTTTGCAAGGAAGATGCATGATTGTTTCTATCATATGTATATTTGTTTGTTTCCTTCGACTCTTATGCTTGCTAATTAACCTTGCTAGCCAAAGACCTGTACTGAGAGGGAATACTTCTCGTGCATCCAAACCTTAACCCAAACCTATGTCATTTGTGTCCACCATACCTACCTACTACATGGTATTTTCTGCCATTCCAAGTAAATACTTCATGTGCTACCTTTAAACAATTCAAAACTTAGTATCTCTTATTTGTGTCAATGTTTCATAGCTCATGAGGAAGTATGTGGTGTTTTATCTTTCAATCTTGTTGGGCAACTTCCACCAATGGACTAGTGGCTACATCCGCTTATCCAATAATTCTGCAAAAAGAGCTGGCAATGGGATTCCTAGTCCCAAATTAATTAAACTAAATAGACACTCCTCCATGGTATGTGATTGATGGACGGCACCCGAAGGATTCGGTTAGCCATGGCTTGTGTAAGCAAAGGTTGGGGGGAGTGTCATCATCATAATAAAACTAAAGTAAAAAGGCACTCCTTCATGGTATGAGATTGTTGGTAGGCACCCGAGGATTCGGTTAGCCATGGTTTGTGAAAGAAAGGTTGGAAGGAGTGCCACACAAAATGAAAATAATATGGGAGCCGCTCTTAGGAGGTTGTCTGGCAAGGGGGTTAGAGTACCCGCTACCAGTCGTTGACAACAACAAACACTTCTCAAAATGTTACTTTTATTCTCTTTATATGATTGCAAACCGAAAAAGCTCTAGCACATGATTTAACCCCCGCTTCCTCTCTGCGAAGGGCCTGTCTTTTACTTTATGTTGAGTCAGTAAACCTATTTCCCTCCATCTCAAGCAAGCATTTGAGTAGTTGTGATCAAACCATTATATTGCGATTTGCTACATCATGTCTTTTATTCTTCCTTGTTTAGTACAAGTTTTATCTGAATGAATATAGCTTTGCAAGTTATCAATGACCATGAGAGGACCATTATGATTGAGTATGCAAGTTGTGCCTTATAAACTCTAACATGAGAGCGCTGCTCAATAAGATAAATATAATCTGTTAGTTGTTCTCTGACCAAGAACGAAGTTTGCCATCACCAATCATGATTTATCATGCACCTTTACTTGTGATTACCCTATACTTGTTTCAATATGAGTTATAAGAGGATGTCTACTATAATGTCCTGTGTGAATGAATATGATGCTTCTTGTCCGTATTTTATTTATCGACTCTTCACTCCATAAACATGTGGTCATGTCTATCGAGCTCAGTTTCGCTTGGGGACAAGCGAAGTCTAAGCTTGGGGGAGTTGATACGTCCAATTTGCATCACTATTTTATATCATAATTTGCTGTTATTCATTGATATATTTCATATTGGGACACATTACTTATGTTATTTCATCTATTTTGCATGTTTCATCGTTATTGGAGGATCGAACACCGGAGCCGGGATTCTCGCTGGAAAAAGCACCGTCGTAACGCAATATTTCGGAAGATCAACTCGGAAGGAAATTATACCAAAAATCCTATTTTTCAAGATGACGAAGGAAGCCGTAAGGAGGAGCGAGGAGCAGCCCGGGTGGGGCCACACCCTCGGGCGGCGCGGCCAGTGCCCCGGCCGCGCCGGCCTGTGGTGTGGAGGGCCCACGACCTCTTTCGCCTCCTTTTCTTCGCCAAACCCTTCGTCCCGAAGACCTAAGCCACAGAGGGTACCTCGCGAAGAGTTACAGCCGCCTCTGCGGGGCGGAGAACACCAGAGAGAAAAGAGCTCTCCGGTGGGCAGGAATCCGCCGGGGAAATTCCCTCCGGGAGGGGGAAATCGACGCCATCGTCACCGTCATCGAGCTGGACATCATCGCCATCACCATCATCATCATCTCCACCATCAACATCGCCGTCATCACCGCTGGACACCGTCACCGCCGTAGCAATTTGGGTTTGATCTTGATTGTTTGATAGGGGAAACTCTTCCTAGATCGATTTCTACTTGTTGTTGATGCTATTGAGTGAAACCATTGAACCAAGTTTATGTTCAGATTGCTATTCATCATCATATCACCTCTGATCATGTTCCATATGATGTCTCGTGAGTAGTTCGTTTAGTTCTTGAGGACATGGGTGAAGTCTAAATGTTAGTAGTGAATTATGGTTGAGTAATATTCAATGGTGTGATATTTAAGTTGTGGTGTTATTCTTCTAGTGGTGTCATGTGAACGTCGACTACATGACACTTCACCATTTATGGGCCTAGGGGAATGCATCTTGTATTCGTTTGCCAATTGCGGGGTTGCCGGAGTGACAGAAACCTAAACCCCCGTTGGTATATCGATGCAGGAGGGATCACAGGATCTCAGAGTTTAAGGCTGTGGTTAGATTTAATTCTTAATTACTTTCTTGTAGTTGCGGATGCTTGCAAGGGGTATAATCACAAGTATGTATTAGTCCTAGGAAGGGCGGTACATTAGCATAGGTTCACCCACACAACACTTATCACAACAATGAAGATTATTTAGCCGTATGTAGCGAAAGCACTAGACTAAAATCCCATGTGTCCTCGAGAACGTTTGGTCATTATAAGTAAACAAACCGGCTTGTCCTTTGTGCTAAAAAGGATTGGGCCACTCGCTGCAATTGTTACTCTCGCACTTTACATACTCGTACTTTATTCAACTGTTACATCAAACCCCCCTGAATACCTGTCTGTGAGCATTTACAGTGAATCCTTCATCGAAACTGCTTGTCAACACCTTCTGCTCCTCGTTGGGATCGACATTCTTACTTATCGAAGATACTACGATACACCCCCTATACTTGTGGGTCATCAGACAACTGGTCACTCAAAACTACATAGCTGTCTAGGCTAAAGAAAGGTGTAGTATGTTGTGGTTGTGCCCTCAGATCACGCATCCGAGTTTGGACTTTATCAGGGTCCGTGAACTCAGCTAGCATGTGGTCAATCTCACCTCTCATCTTCATGTGTAAAAGGTACATCGTGGTCAATAAAGACTTACAGCTATCCATGTGCTGTGCTGCAGCTTCAGGACTTCTGTGTGCTAACACCAGATGATTCAGAGTGGGATCCTCATCTTCCTCGGCATGAGGTATATGAGAAAACTCTGAACATAGCAGTTCTACTGACTTGTGCTGCCTTATCTCAAGGATTGCCTTGAATAGGCCCATGCGGTAGGCTGTGGTGATAGTTTTGGCTTCTCCGTATGGCATTACACGACTCATCAGCAGTTTTGTCGGTAGTTGAACCGATACTCTGCACTTGGCTAGGATTTCCCCATCATAGTAGGTATACTTGATAACAGGTATCCGTGGGTCACAATGAAGTTCCTTCAGCATCCCACACAGGAGAGCTGTGATTGGTCCATCATAATCACCGAGCCATCCCTCAACCTTCCTCAAAGTCCTCTTAGGAAAAGTGTTCGCCATTATGGCTGTATACAAAAGCAGAATATTAGTAGTGATAATGCATCATAATAGCTATAATAAAGAATTATCGCACTAAAATATATGGTTTTGCTATTCTCATGTGAATAATCACCATATTTCTAGAGAATCCTTTACTATTTCTACTAGACTTCTACAGGTTTCTTCCCTATACTAGGTTTTTCCAACCTAAGGTCGCAACATTTGCTCTGATACCAGCTGCGGTGATCCAGCATACCACTGCATGTTGTAGTATACAAGTCGTTGATATGATCTTTGTGAAGGGACTTCTTCACAAATTGCCATATCCCTCAGAGTGGTACAACAGAAACATTGCAGGTCATAACACTCCATACTTTATTACAAACATTGTCTTAACAAGTTGGTATTCTCACAGGTCCTATGAGAACACCCTAAGATACTACTTAAGTACGATTACAATTCATAACCAAATATAAAGAGAGCTCAACAACTTATTTAGGTAAGTTCTACGTTGCTCGGCTCTATGATGCTAGGGTATGTCACTACTCCTCCACCTCCGTGTCATCTGGTCCGTAGACTATCCCATAGTCTACTCCTTCCACTCCGCCGGTAAGATCAGGTTCTTCGTAGACCAGCTCGTAACTTCCTTCTGGTGCTCCACCGTTGATGACCTCCACTTCCGGATCACAGTCTAGCAAGGGTGTCGAAAGAAAGTGAGTACAGGGGTACTCAGCAAGTTCTGAAAGAGTAAAAAATGTTTGATGCACTAGCTATGACCATTGATCAGGAAATCGCAGGTCAATGCATGTTTTGAAATCATTTCTTCAAAAGGTTGCTTTTATTATGAAAACTATGCCCGTCAGTCTTCACAGGTTGACTAGAACTTCGTGGAGTTCCTTTCCTGCCGCGTTCGCAGTTCCCTTCCCGGAACAGGGAGTGACAGCCACAATTTGATACACTCTGCAGAGGTGCGTTACTTTTCCCACAAGAGATCTCACCCTTTTTGCCATCCGCAGGGACTTGCCCCCGTTCACACTTCCTTTGGTGTGAGGCCAGGTATATAGATCCAAGCCCACACCGCCTTCTCCGCGACTGCAAACCCACCCTTTTGTCCAACCGTACACCCCCAGTAGACTTCCCCCGATAATACGGCTTTACTCACGGTGTACTCCGGACAATCCTTCATAGATCGTAGAGTGATACGCGTTCAACACGCGTCCGTTGGGAACCCCAAGAGGAAGGTGTGATGCGTACAGCGGCAAGTTTCCCTCAGTATGAAACCAAGGTTATCGAACCAGTAGGAGCCAAGAAGCACGTTGAAGGTTGATGGCGGCGGGATGTAGTGCGGCGCAACACCAGAGATTCCGGCGCCAACGTGGAACCTGCACAACACAACCAAAGTACTTTGCCCCAACGAAACAGTGAGGTTGTCAATCTCACCGGCTTGCTGTAACAAAGGATTAACCGTATTGTGTGGAAGATGATTGTTTGCAGAAAACAGTAGAACAAGTATTGCAGTAGATTGTATTTCAGTAAAGAGAATTGGACCGGGGTCCACAGTTCACTAGAGGTGTCTCTCCCATAAGATAAACAGCATGTTGGGTGAACAAATTACAGTTGGGCAATTGACAAATAAAGAGGGCATGACCATGCACATACATATCATGATGAGTATAGTGAGATTTAATTGGGCATTACGACAAAGTACATAGACCGCCATCCAACTGCATCTATGCCTAAAAAGTCCACCTTCAGGTTATCATCCGAACCCCTTCCAGTATTAAGTTGCAAAGCAACAGACAATTGCATTAAGTATGGTGCGTAATGTAATCAACAACTACATCCTTAGACATAGCATCAATGTTTTATCCCTAGTGGCAATAGCACAACACAACCTTAGAACTTTCGTCACTATCCTGTGTCAATGCAGGCATGAACCCACTATCGAGCATAAATACTCCTCTTGGAGTTACAAGCATCTACTTGGCCAGAGCATCTACTAGTAACGGAGAGCATGCAAGATCATAAACAACACATAGATATAACTTTGATAATCAACATAACAAGTATTCTCTATTCATCGGATCCCAACAAACGCAACATATAGAATTACAGATAGATGATCTTGATCATGTTAGGCAGCTCACAAGATCCGACAATGAAGCACAATGGGGAGAAGACAACCATCTAGCTACTGCTATGGATCCATAGTCCAGGGGTAGACTACTCACACATCACACCGGAGGCGACCATGGCGGCGTAGAGTCCTCCGGGAGATGAATCCCCTCTCCGGCAGGGTGCCGGAGGCGATCTCCTGGATCCCCCGAGATGGGATCGGCGGCGGCGGCGTCTCTGGAAGGTTTTCCGTATCGTGGCTCTCGGTACTGGGGGTTTCGCAACGAAGGCTATTTGTAGGCGGAAGGGCAGGTCAAGAGGCGGCACGGGGGCCCCACACCACAGGGCCGCGCGGCCAAGGGGGGGCCGCGCCGCCCTAGGGTGTGGCCCCCTCGTGGCCCCACGTCGGCTCCACTTCGGACTTGGGGCAGCTTCGGGGCAAAATAGGACCCGGGGCGTTGATTTCGGCCAATTCCGAGAATATTTCGTTACTAGGATTTCTGAAACCAAAAACAGCAGAACAAAGAATCGGCACTTCGGCATCTTGTTAATAGGTTAGTTCCAGAAAATGCACGAATATGACATAAAGTGTGCATAAAACATGTAGATAACATCAATAATGTGGCATGGAACATAAGAAATTATCGATACGTCGGAGACGTATCAGCATCCCCAAGCTTAGTTCTGCTCGTCCCGAGCAGGTAAAATGATAACACAGATAATTTCTGGAGTGACATGCCATCATAATCTTGATCATACTATTTGTAAAGCATATGTAGTGAATGCAGCGATCAAAACAATGTATATGACATGAGTAAACAAGTGAATCATAAAGCAAAGACTTTTCATGAATAGCACTTCAAGACAAGCATCAATAAGTCTTGCATAAGAGTTAACTCATAAAGCAATAATTCAAAGTAAAGGCATTGAAGCAACACAAAAGAAGATTAAGTTTCAGCGGTTGCTTTCAACTCATAACATGTATATCTCATGGATATTGTCAACATAGAGTAATATAATAAGTGCAATAAGCAAGTATGTAGGAATCAATGCACAGTTCACACAAGTGTTTGCTTCTTGAGGTGGAGAGAAATAGGTGAACTGACTCAACATTGAAAGTAAAAGAATGGTCCTCCATAGAGGAAAAGCATCGATTGCTATATTTGTGCTAGAGCTTTGATTTTGAAAACATGAAACAATTTTGTCAACGGTAGTAATAAAGCATATGTATCATGTAAATTATATCTTACAAGTTGCAAGCCTCATGCATAGTGTACTAATAGTGCCCGCACCTTGTCCTAATTAGCTTGGACTACCGGATCATCACAATGCACATGTTTTAACCAAGTGTCACAAAGGGGTACCTCTATGCCGCCTGTACAAAGGTCTAAGGAGAAAGCTCGCATTGGATTTCTCGCTATTGATTATTCTCCAACTTAGACATCCATACCGGGACAACATAGACAATTGAGATAATGGACTCCTCTTTTATGCATAAGCATGTAACAACAATTAATAATTTTCTCATTTGAGATTGAGGATATATGTCCAAAACTGAAACTTCCACCATGGATCATGGCTTTAGTTAGCGGCCCAATGTTCTTCTCTAACAATGTGCATGCTTAACCATAAGGTGGTAGATCTCTCTTACTTCAGACAAGACGGACATGCATAGCAACTCACATGAAATTCAACAAAGAGTAGTTGATGGCGTCCCCAGTGAACATGGTTATCGCACAACAAGCAACTTAATAAGAGATAAAGTGCATAATTACATATTCAATACCACAATAGTTTTTAAGCTATTTGTCCCATGAGCTATATATTGCAAAGGTGATGATGGAATTTTAAAGGTAGCACTCAAGCAATTTACTTTGGAATGGCGGAAAATACCATGTAGTAGGTAGGTATGGTGGACACAAATGGCATAGTGGTTGGCTCAAGTATTTTGGATGCATGAGAAGTATTCCCTCTCGATACAAGGTTTAGGCTAGCAAGGCTTATTTGAAACAAACACAAGGATGAACCGGTGCAGCAAAACTCACATAAAAGACATATTGAAAACATTATAAGACTCTACACCGTCTTCCTTGTTGTTCAAACTCAATACTAGAAATTATCTAGACCTTAGAGAAACCAAATATGCAAACCAAATTTTAGCATGCTCTATGTATTTCTTCATTAATGGGTGCAAAGCATATGATGCAAGAGCTTAAACATGAGCACAACAATTGCCAAGTATCACATTACCCAAGACATTTATAGCAATTACTACATGTATCATTTTCCAATTCCAACCATATAACAATTTAACGAAGGAGAAACTTCGCCATGAATACTATGAGTAGAAACTAAGGACATACTTGTCCATATGCTACAGCGGAGCGTGTCTCTCTCCCATAAAGTGAATGCTAGGATCCATTTTATTCAAACAAAACAAAAACAAAAACAAACCGACGCTCCAAGCAAAGCACATAAGATGTGATGGAATAAAAATATAGTTTCAGGGGAGGAACCTGATAATGTTGTCGATGAAGAAGGGGATGCCTTGGGCATCCCCAAGCTTAGACGCTTGAGTCTTCTTGATATATGCAGGGGTGAACCACCGGGGCATCCCCAAGCTTAGAGCTTTCACTCTCCTTGATCATGTTGCATCATACTCCTCTCTTGATCCTTGAAAACTTCCTCCACACCAAACTCGAAACAACTCATTAGAGGGTTAGTGCACAATAAAAATTAACATATTCAGAGGTGACACAATCATTCTTAATACTTCTGGACATTGCATAAAGCTACTGGACATTAATGGATCAAAGAAATTCATCCAACATAGCAAAAGAGGCAATGCGAAATAAAAGGCAGAATCTGTCAAAACAGAACAGTTCGTATTTACGAATTTTAAAATGGCACCAGACTTGCTCAAATGAAAATGCCCAAATTGAATGAAAGTTGCGTACATATCTGAGGATCATGCACGTAAATTGGCTTAATTTTCTAAGCTACCTACAGGGAGGTAGACCCAGATTCGTGACAGCAAAGAAATCTGGAACTGCGCAGTAATCCAAATCTAGTACTTACTTTTCTATCAAAGACTTTACTTGGCACAACAAAACACTAAACTAAGATAAGGAGAGGTTGCTACAGTAGTAAACAACTTCCAAGACACAAAATAAAAACAAAGTACTGTAGGTAAAAACATGGGTTGTCTCCCATAAGCGCTTTTCTTTAACGCCTTTCAGCTAGGCGCAGAAAGTGTGTATCAAGTATTATCAAGAGACGAAGTGTCAGCATCATAATTTGTTCTAATAATAGAATCAAAAGGTAACTTCATTCTCTTTCTAGGGAAGTGTTCCATACCTTTCTTGAGAGGAAATTGATATTTAATATTACCTTCCTTCATATCAATGATAGCACCAACATTTCGAAGAAAAGGTCTTCCCAATATAATGGTACAAGATGCATTGCATTCAATATCCAAGACAACAAAATCAACGGGGACAAGGTTATTGTTAACGGTAATGCGAACATTATCAACTTTCCCCAAAGGTTTCTTTGTAGAATGATCAGCAAGATTAACATCCAAATAACAATTTTTCAGCGGTGGCAAGTCAAGCATATTATAAATTTTCTTAGGCATAACAGAAATACTTGCACCAAGATCACATAAAGCATTACAATCAAAATCTTTAACCTTCATCTTAATGATGGGCTCCCAACCATCCTCTAGCTTTTTAGGAATAGAGGCTTCGCGCTCTAGTTTCTCTTCTCTAGCTTTTATGAGAGCATTTGTAATATGTTGCGTGAAAGCCAAATTTATAGCACTAGCATTGGGACTTTTAGCAAGTTTTTGCAAGAACTTTATAACTTCAGAGATGTGGCAATCATCAAAATTCAAACCATTATAATCTAAAGCAATGGGATCATCATCCCCAATGTTGGAAAAAATTTCAGCAGCTTTATCACAGGCAGTTTCAGCAGTTTTAGTAGTTTCGGGCAGTTTCTCGCGCTTTGCATTAGAAGTGGAAACATTGCTAACACCAATTCTTTTATTATTAATAGTAGGAGGTGCAGCAACATGTGTAGCATTAGCATTACTAGTGGTGGTAATGGTCCAAACTTTAGCTACATTCTTCTCTTTAGCTAGTTTTTCATTTTCTTCTCTATCCCACCTAGCACGCAGTTCAGCCATTAATCTTATATTCTCATTAATTCTAACTTGGATGGCATTTGCTATAGTAACAATTTTGTTATGATGATTTTCATTAGGCAAAACTTTCGATTTCAAAAGATCAACATCAGCAGCAAGACTATCGACTTTAGAAGCAAGTATATCAATTTTCCCAAGCTTTTCTTCAACAGATTTGTTAAAAGCAGTTTGTGTACTAATAAATTCTTTAAGCATGCCTTCAAGTCCAGGGGGTGAACTCCTATTATTGTTGTAAGAATTCCCATAAGAATTACCATAGCCGTTGCCATTATTATAAGGATATGGCCTATAGTTGTTACTAGAAGTTCACATCAACATGTTCTTCTTGTGCAACCAATGAAGCTAATGGAACATTATTAGGATCAATATTAGTCCTATCATTCACAAGCATAGACATAATAGCATCAATCTTATCACTCAAGGAAGAGGTTTCTTCGACAGAATTTACCTTCTTACCTTGTGGAGCTCTTTCCGTGTGCCATTCAGAGTAGTTGATCATCATATTATCAAGAAGCTTTGTTGCTTCACCAAGAGTGATGGACATAAAGGTACCTCCAGCAGCTGAATCCAATAAATTCCGTGAAGAAAAATTTAGTCCTGCATAGAAGGTTTGGATGATCATCCAAGTAGTCAGTCCATGGGTTGGGCAATTTTTAACCAAAGATTTCATTCTTTCCCAAGTTTGAGCAACATGTTCAGTATCTAATTGTTTAAAATTCATTATGCTACTCCTCAAAGATATAATTTTAGCAGGGGGATAATATCTACCAATAAAAGCATCCTTACATTTAGTCCATGAATCAATACTATTCTTAGGCAGAGATAGCAACCAATCTTTAGCTCTTCCTCTTAATGAGAAAGGGAACAATTTTAATTTTATAATGTCACCATCTACATCCTTATACTTTTGCATTTCACATAATTCAACAAAATTATTGAGATGGGCAGCAGCATCATCAGAACTAACACCAGAAAATTGCTCTCGCATAACAAGATTCAGTAAAGCAGGTTTAATTTCAAAGAATTCTGCTGTAGTAGCAGGTGGAGCAATAGGTGTGCATAAGAAATCATTATTATTTGTGGTTGTGAAGTCACACAACTTAGTATTTTCAGGGTTGGCCATTTTAGCAACAGTAAATAAAGCAAACTAGATAAAGTAAATGCAAGTAACTAATTTTTTTTGTGTTTTCGATATAGCAAACAAGATAGCAAATAAAGTAAAACTAGCAACTAATTTTTTTGTATATTGATTTAGTGCAGCAAACAAAGTAGTAAATAAAACTAAGCAAGACAAAAACAAAGTAAAGAGATTGAGAAGTGGAGACTCCCCTTGCAGCGTGTCTTGATCTCCCCGGCAACGTCGACATAAAAAGCTGCTTGATACGAGTTCAACACGCGTCCGTTGGGAACCCCAAGAGGAAGGTGTGATGCGTACAGCGGCACGTTTCCCTCAGTATGAAACCAAGGTTATCGAACCAGTAGGAGCCAAGAAGCACGTTGAAGGTTGATGGCGGCGGGATGTAGTGCGGCGCAACACCAGAGATTCCGGCGCCAACGTGGAACCTGCACAACACAACCAAAGTACTTTGCCCCAACGAAACAGTGAGGTTGTCAATCTCACCGGCTTGCTGTAACAAAGGATTAACCGTATTGTGTGGAAGATGATTGTTTGCAGAAAACAGTAGAACAAGTATTGCAGTAGATTGTATTTCAGTAAAGAGAATTGGACCGGGGTCCACAGTTCACTAGAGGTGTCTCTCCCATAAGATAAACAGCATGTTGGGTGAACAAATTACAGTTGGGCAATTGACAAATAAAGAGGGCATGACCATGCACATACATATCATGATGAGTATAGTGAGATTTAATTGGGCATTACGACAAAGTACATAGACCGCCATCCAACCGCATCTATGCCTAAAAAGTCCACCTTCAAAGTTATCATCCGAACCCCTTCCAGTATTAAGTTGCAAAGCAACAGACAATTGCATTAAGTATGGTGCGTAATGTAATCAACAACTACATCCTTAGACATAGCATCAATGTTTTATCCCTAGTGGCAATAGCACAACACAACCTTAGAACTTTCTGTCACTATCCCAGGTGTCAATGCAGGCATGAACCCACTATCGAGCATAAATACTCCCTCTTGGAGTTACAAGCATCTACTTGGCCAGAGCATCTACTAGTAACGGAGAGCATGCAAGATCATAAACAACACATAGATATAACTTTGATAATCAACATAACAAGTATTCTCTATTCATCGGATCCCAACAAACGCAACATATAGAATTACAGATAGATGATCTTGATCATGTTAGGCAGCTCACAAGATCCGACAATGAAGCACAATGGGGAGAAGACAACCATCTAGCTACTGCTATGGACCCATAGTCCAGGGGTAGACTACTCACACATCACACCGGAGGCGACCATGGCGGCGTAGAGTCCTCCGGGAGATGAATCCCCTCTCCGGCAGGGTGCCGGAGGCGATCTCCTGGATCCCCCGAGATGGGATCGGCGGCGGCGGCGTCTCTGGAAGGTTTTCCGTATCGTGGCTCTCGGTACTGGGGGTTTCGCAACGGAGGCTATTTGTAGGCGGAAGGGCAGGTCAAGAGGCGGCACGGGGGCCCCACACCACAGGGCCGCGCGGCCAAGGGGGGGGCCGCGCCGCCCTAGGGTGTGGCCCCCTCGTGGCCCCTCTTCGTCTCCTCTTCGGACTTCTGGAAGCTTCGTGGCAAAATAGGACCCTGGGCGTTGATTTCGTCCAATTCCGAGAATATTTCGTTACTAGGATTTCTGAAACCAAAAACAGCAGAAAACAAAGAATCGGCACTTCGGCATCTTGTTAATAGGTTAGTTCCAGAAAATGCACGAATATGACATAAAGTGTGCATAAAACATGTAGATAACATCAATAATGTGGCATGGAACATAAGAAATTATCGATACGTCGGAGACGTATCATAGAGCCATCATCACTAATGGATGGGGATTTAAAAGGCTATCCCAACCTACGGCAGTGCCTCCAACACCCCGCCGGCTCTACCAATCCGTTGGCGTGCAGAAGGGAAAAGATACGACTGGCTTCCCCAGAGCCATTATAGATCTCATGGTCAACGCGGTTTGTACGGCGCTAGAATCACTGGACGGCATTGGTAATTAATCCTAGGGTGATATAACCCATGCAATGGAACCTCCACCATATCAACACATACCATGGTTCCATTGCCAACCACATAGTCATATTCATAGTTGGAAAGTAACATTTTATTTGCGATGCAGGAATGATAAGTATATAGCTTTGCATTAAAGTAGTAGAAAATAATCAAGTTGACATGAGCAAGGGTGAACTTGCATGTGGACTGCGAGATAGTGCAGTTCAATGCAGTTGATGGAACCTGGACCTCGGGTTCTTGATACGTCTCCGACGTATCGATAATTTCTTATGTTCCATGCCACATTATTGATGATATCTACATGTTTTATGCATACTTTACATCATATTTATGCATTTTCTGGAACTAACCTATTAATAAGATGCCGAAGAGCCAGTTGTTGTTTTCTTCTGTTTTTGGTTTCAGAAATCCTAGTAAGGAAATATTCTCGGAATTGGACGAAATCAACGCCCAGGGGCCTATTTTGCCACGAAGCTTCCAGAAGACCGAAGAGTCAACGAAGTGGGGCCACGAGGTGGCCAGGAGGTAGGGCGGCGCGACCCAAGCCCTGGCCGCGCCGGCCTGTCTCCTGGGCCCCTCGTGTGGCCCCCTGACCTGCCCTTCCGCCTACAAATAGCCTTCATCGCGAAACCCCCAGTACCGAGAGCCACGATACGGAAAACCTTCCAGAGACGCCGCCGCCACCAATCCCATCTCGGGGGATTCAGGAGATCTCCTCCGGCACCCTGCCGGAGAGGGGAATCATCTCCCGGAGGACTCTACACCGCCATGGTCGCCTCCGGAGTAATGAGTGAGTAGTTCACCCCTGGACTATGGGTCCATAGCAGTAGCTAGATGGTTGTCTTCTCCTCATTATGCTTCATTGTCGGATCTTGTGAGCTGCCTAACATGATCAAGATCATCTATCTGTAATGCTATATGTTGTGTTTGTTGGGATCCGATGGATAGAGAATACTATGTTATGTTGATTATCAATTTATGTCTATGTGTTGTTTATGATCTTGCATGCTCTCCGTTATTAGTAGAGGCTCTGGCCAAGTTTTTGCTAGTAACTCCAAGAGGGAGTATTTATGCTCGATAGTGGGTTCATGTCTCCGTGAATCTGGGGGAGTGACAGAAACCTCTAAGGTTATGGATGTGCTGTTGCCACTAGGGATAAAACATTGATGCTATGTCCGAGGATGTAGTTATTGATTACATTACGCGCAATACTTAATGCAATTGTCTGTTGTTAGCAACTTAATACTGGAAGGGGTTCGGATGATAACCTGAAGGTGGACTTTTTAGGCATAGATGCATGCTGGATAGCGGTCTATGTACTTTGTCGTAATGCCCAATTAAATCTCACAATACTCATCATAATATGTATGTGCATGGTCATGCCCTCTCTATTTGTCAATTGCCCAACTGTAATTTGTTCACCCAACATGCTATTTATCTTATGGGAGAGACACGTCTAGTGAACTGTGGACCCCGGTCCAATTCTCTATACTGAAATACAATCTACTGCAATTGTTCTACTGTTTTCTGCAAACAATCATCATCCACACTATACATCTAATCCTTTGTTACAGCAAGCCGGTGAGATTGACAACCTCGCTGTTTCGTTGGGGCAAAGAACTTGGTTTGTGTTGTGCAGGTTCCACGTTGGCGCCGGAATCCCTGGTGTTGCGCCGCACTACATCTCGCCGCCATCAACCTTCACGTGCTTCTTGACTCCTACTGGTTCGATAAACCTTGGTTTCTTACTGAGGGAAACTTGCCACTGTGCGCATCACACCTTCCTCTTGGGGTTCCCAACGGACGCGTGTCGAACGGAAAGACAATACGTCAACCACGCGCATCAAACAAAATTTCTGGCGCCGTTGCCGGGGAGATCAAGACACGCTGCAAGGGGAGTCTCCACATCGCAATCTCTTTACTTTGTTTTTGTCTTGCTTTATTTTATTTACTACTTTGTTTGCTGCACTAAATCAAAATACAAAAAAATTAGTTGCTAGTTTTACTTTATTTACTGTCTTGCACTCTATATTAAAAACACAAAAAAATTTAGTTACTTGCATCTACTTTATCTAGTTTGCTTTATTTACTACTGCTAAAATGGGTACTCCTGAAAATACTAAGTTGTGTGACTTCACAACCACAAATAATAATGATTTCTTATGCACACCTATTGCTCCACCTGCTACTACAGCAGAATTCTTTGAAATTAAACCTGCTTTACTAAATCTTGTTATGCGAGAGCAATTTTCTGGTGTTAGTTCTGATGACGCTGCTGCCCATCTCAATAATTTTGTTGAACTATGTGAAATGCAAAAGTATAAAGATGTAGATGGTGACATTATAAAATTAAAATTGTTCACTTTCTCATTAAGAGGAAGAGCTAAAGATTGGTTGCTATCTCTGCCTAAGAATAGTATTGATTCATGGACTAAATGCAAGGATGCTTTTATTGGTAGATATTATCCCCCTGCTAAAATTATATCTTTGAGAAGTAGCATAATGAATTTTAAACAATTGGATACTGAGCATGTTGCACAAGCATGGGAAAGAATGAAATCTTTGGTTAAAAATTGCCCAACCCATGGACTGACTACTTGGATGATCATCCAAACCTTTTATGCATGACTGAATTTTTCTTCGCGAAACCTATTGGATTCAGCTGCTGGAGGTACCTTTATGTCCATCACTCTTGGCGAGGCAACAAAGCTTCTTGATAATATGATGATTAATTACTCTAAATGGCACACGGAAAGAGCTCCACAAGGTAAGAAGGTAAATTCTGTCGAAGAAACCTCTTCCTTGAGTGATAAGATTGATGCTATTATGTCTATGCTTGTGAATGATAGGACTAATATTGATCCTAATAATGTTCCGTTAGCTTCATTGGTTGCTCAAGAAGAACATGTTGATGTCAACTTCATTAAAAATAATAATTTCAACAACAATGCTTACCGAAACAATTCTAGTAACAACTATAGGCCATATCCTTATAATAATGGTAACGGCTATGGTAATTCTTATGGGAATTCTTACAACAATAATAGGAACACACCCCCTGGACTTGAAGCTATGCTTAAAGAATTTATTAGTACACAAACTGCTTTTAACAAATCTGTTGAAGAAAAGCTTGGGAAAATTGATATACTTGCTTCTAAAGTCGATAGTCTTGCTGCTGATGTTGATCTTTTGAAATCGAAAGTTATGCCTCATTAAAATCTTAATAATAAAATTGTTACTATAGCAAATGCCATCCAAGTTAGAATTAATGAGAATATAAGATTGATGGCCGAATTGCGTGCTAGGTGGGAAAAAGAAGAAAATGAAAAAGAAGATAATATAGCTAAAGTTTGGACTATTACCACCACTAGTAATGCTAATGATACACAAGTTGCTGCACCTCCTACTATTACTAATAAAAGAATTGGTGTTAGCAATGTTTCCACTTCTAACGCAAAGCGCGAAAAACTGCCTGAAACTGCCTGTGATAAAACTGCTGAATTTTTTTCCAACATTGGGGATGATGATCCCATTGCTTTAGATTATAATGGTTTGAATTTTGATGATTGCCACATATCTGAAGTTATAAAGTTCTTACAAAAACTTGCTAAGAGTCCTAATGCTAGTGCTATAAATTTGGCTTTCACGAAACATATTACAAATGCTCTCATAAAAGCTAGAGAAGAGAAATTAGAACGCGAAGCTTCTATTCCTAGGAAACTAGAGGATGGTTGGGAGCCCATCATTAAGATGAAGGTCAATGACTTTGATTGTAATGCTTTATGTGATCTTGGTGCAAGTATTTCTGTTATGCCTAAGAAAATCTATAATATGCTTGACTTGCCACCATTGAAAAATTGTTATTTGGATGTTAATCTTGCTGATCATTCTACAAAGAAACCTTTGGGGAGAGTTGATAATGTTCGCATTACCGTTAACAATAACCTTGTCCCCGTTGATTTTGTTCTCTTGGATATTGAATGCAATGCATCTTGCCCCATTATATTGGGAAGACCTTTTCTTCGAACTGTTGGAGCTATCATTGATATGAAGGAAGGTAATATTAAATATCAATTTCCTTTCAAGAAAGGTATGGAACACTTCCCTAGAAAGAGAATGAAGTTACCTTTTGATTCTATTATTAGAACAAATTATGATGTTGACACTTCATCTCTTGATAATACTTGATACACACTTTCTGCGCCTAGCTGAAAGGCGTTAAAGAAAAGCGCTTATGGGAGACAACCCATGTTTTTACTACAGTAATTTTGTTTTATATTTGAGTCTTGGAAGTTGTTTACTACTGTAGCAACCTATCCTTATCTTAGTTTTGTGCATTGTTGTGCCAAGTAAAGTCGTTGATAGTAAGGTTCATACTAGATTTGGATTACTGCGCAGAAACAGATTTCTTTGCTGTCACAAATCTGGGCAAAATTATCTGTAGGTAACTCAGAAAATTATGCCAATTTACGTGAGTGATCCTCAGATATGTGCGCAACTTTCATTCAATTTGACCATTTTCATTTGAGCAAGTCTGGTGCCTCAATAAAATTCTTATTTACGAACTGTTCTGTTTTGACAGATTCTGCCTTTTATTTCGCATTGCCTATTTTGGTATGTTCGATGGATATTTCGATTCCATTGACTTTCAGTAGCTTTGTGCAATGTCCAGAAGTGTTAAGAATGATTATGTCACCTCTGAACATGTATATTTTGATTGTGCACTAACCCTCTAATGAGTTGTTTTGAGTTTGGTGTGGAGGAAGTTTTCAAGGATCAAGAGAGGGAGATGATACAACATGATCAAGGAGAGTGAAAGCTCTAAGCTTGGGGATGCCCCGGTGGTTCACCCCTGCATATATCAAGAAGACTCAAGCGTCTAAGCTTGGGGATGCCCAAGGCATCCCCTTCTTCATCGACAACATTATCAGGTTCCTCCCCTGAAACTATATTTTTATTCCATCACATCTTATGTGCTTTGCTTGGAGCGTCGGTTTGTTTTTATTTTTGTTTTGTTTGAATAAAATGGATCCTAACATTCTTTGTGTGGGATAGAGACACGCTCCGCTGTAGCATATGGACAAGTATGTCCTTAGGCTTTACTCATAATATTCATGGCGAAGTTTCTTCTTCGTTAATTTGTTATATGGTTGGAATTGGAAAATGCTACATGTAGTAATTGCTAAAATGTCTTGGGTAATGTGATACTTGGCAATTGTTGTGCTCATGTTTAAGCTCTTGCATCATGTACCTTGTACCTATTAATGAAGAAATACATAGAGCATGCTAAAATTTGGTTTGCATATTTGGTCTCTCTAAAGTCTAGATAATTTCTAGTATTGAGTTTGAACAACAAGGAAGACGGTGTAGAGTCTTATAATATTTATAATATGTCTTTTATGTGAGTTTTGCTGCACCAGTTCATCCTTGTGTTTGTTTCAAATAACCTTGCTAGCCTAAACCTTGTATCGAGAGGGAATACTTCTCATGCATCCAAATACTTGAGCCAACCACTATGCCATTTGTGTCCACCATACCTACCTACTACATGGTATTTCTCCGCCATTCCAAAGTAAATTGCTTGAGTGCTACCTTTAAACAATTCAAAATTTATTACCTCTGATTTGTGTCAATGTTTTATAGCTCATGAGGAAGTATGTGGTGTTTATCTTTCAATCTTGTTGGGCAACTTTCACCAATGGACTAGTGGCTTCATCCGCTTATCCAATAATTTTGCAAAAAGAGCTGGCAATGGGATTCCCAGTCCCAAATTAATTAACAAAAAAATAGACACTCCTCCATGGTATGTGATTGTTGGACGGCACCCGAAGGATTCGGTTAGCCATGGCTTGAGAAAGCAAAGGTGGGGAGGAGTGTCATCATAATAAAACTAAAATAAAAAGGCACTCCTTCATGGTATGAGATTGTTGGCAGGCACCCGAAGGATTCGGTTAGCCATGGTTTGTGAAAGAAAGGTTGGAAGGAGTGCCACACAAAAATAAAATAAAATGGGAGCCGCTCTTTGAAGGTTTGTCTGGCAAGGGGGTTAGAGTGCCCACTACCATTCGTTGACAACAACAAACACCTCTCAAAATTTTACTTTTATGCTCTCTACATGTTTTCAAAATCAAAGCTCTAGCACAAATATAGCAATCGGTGCTTTCCTCTTTGAAGGACCATTCTTTTACTTTTATTGTTGAGTCAGTTCACCTATCTCTCTCCACCTCAAGAAGCAAACACTTGTGTGAACTGTGCATTGATTCCTACATACTTGCATATTGCACTTGTTATATTACTTTGCATTGACAACTATCTATGAGATATACATGTTACAAGTTGAAAGCAACCGCTGAAACTTCATCTTCCATTATGTTGCTTCAATATCTTTACTATGAATTATTGCTTTATGAGTTAACTCTTATGCAAGACTTATTGATGCTTGTCTTGAAAGTACTATTCATAAAAAGTCTTTGCTATATGATTCAGTTGTTTACTCATGTCATTTACATTGTTTTGATCGCTGCATTCATTACATATGCTTACAATAGTATGATCAAGGTTATGATGGCATGTCACTCCAGAAATTATCTTTTTTATCGTTTACCTGCTCGGGACAAGCAGGAACTAAGCTTGGGGATGCTGATACGTCTCCGACGTATCGATAATTTCTTATGTTCCATGCCACATTATTGATGATATCTACATGTTTTATGCATACTTTACATCATATTTATGCATTTTCTGGAACTAACCTATTAACAAGATGCCGAAGAGCCAGTTGCTGTTTTCTGCTATTTTTGGTTTCAGAAATCCTAGTAAGGAAATATTCTCGGAATTGTACGAAATCAATGCCCAGGGGCCTATTTTGCCACGAAGCTGCAAGAAGACTGAAGGGTCAACGAAGTGGGGCCACGAGGTGGCCAGGAGGTAGGGCGGCGCGGCCCAAGCCCTGGCCGCATCGGCCTGTCTCCTGGGCCCCTCGTGTGGCCCCCAGACCTGCCCTTCCGCCTACAAATAGCCTTCGTCGCGAAACCCCCAGTACCGAGAGCCACGATACGGAAAACCTTCCAGAGACGCCGCCGCCGCCAATCCCATCTCGGGGGATTCAGGAGATCGCCTCCGGCACCCTGCCGGAGAGGGGAATCATCTCCCGGAGGACTCTACACCGCCATGGTCGCCTCTGGAGTGATGAGTGAGTAGTTCACCCCTGGACTATGGGTCCATAGCAGTAGCTAGATGGTTGTCTTCTCCTCATTATGCTTCATTGTCGGATCTTGTGAGCTGCCTAACATGATCAAGATCATCTATCTGTAATGCTATATGTTGTGTTTGTTGGGATCCGATGGATAGAGAATACTATGTTATGTTGATTATCAATTTATGTCTATGTGTTGTTTATGATCTTGCATGCTCTCCGTTATTAGTAGAGGCTCTGGCCAAGTTTTTGCTAGTAACTCCAAGTGGGAGTATTTATGCTCGATAGTGGGTTCATGTCTCCGTGAATCTGGGGGAGTGACAGAAACCTCTAAGGTTATGGATGTGCTGTTGCCACTAGGGATAAAACATTGATGCTATGTCCGAGGATGTAGTTATTGATTACATTACGCGCAATACTTAATGCAATTGTCTGTTGTTAGCAACTTAATACTGGAAGGGGTTCGGATGATAACCTGAAGGTGGACTTTTTAGGCATAGATGCATGCTGGATAGCGGTCTATGTACTTTGTCGTAATGCCCAATTAAATCTCACAATACTCATCATAATATGTATGTGCATGGTCATGCCCTCTCTATTTGTCAATTGCCCAACTGTAATTTGTTCACCCAACATGCTATTTATCTTATGGGAGAGACACCTCTAGTGAACTGTGGACCCCGGTCCAATTCTCTATACTGAAATACAATCTACTGCAATTGTTCTACTGTTTTCTGCAAACAATCATCATCCACACTATACATCTAATCCTTTGTTACAGCAAGCCGGTGAGATTGACAACCTCGTTGTTTCGTTGGGGCAAAGAACTTGGTTTGTGTTGTGCAGGTTCCACGTTGGCGCCGGAATCCCTGGTGTTGCGCCGCACTACATCTCGCCGCCATCAACCTTCACGTGCTTCTTGACTCCTACTGGTTCGATAAACCTTGGTTTCTTACTGAGGGGAACTTGCCGCTGTGCGCATCACACCTTCCTCTTGGGGTTCCCAACAGACGCGTGTCGAACGGAAAGACAATACGTCAACCACGCGCATCAGTTCTGTAAGAAGCATCATTGTCCGGTAAGGACAATGTTATAAAATCCAAATAATGCAATCATGGATGTATTATTTTATGTTGAATCCCTTTACCCCGCTGAGTTATAGCAATTTAGGGTTGCGTTTAAGATTTATGTCTTTGAAAGTAACTTGCAATTGATTTAAAAGTATAAACCATTTTAATTCACATAAAGTAACATACTTCAAAGTAAAACTACTTGACTTGGTGATTCCCTTAATCATTCCAAAAATAATTTGAAATCATAGAGTTATCTCTATAGTTTTTGGCATAAAAGGAATATAGTATTTTTCTTGGAAAAATACCCTTTTCAATAGAACTGACTTGGAATAGTAGAATTTCCTTTTTGAAATGTTTGAAAATAAGTATTTGAACTTATTTGAGATTTTTCCTTGAATTTTAAATACAAGGAAATAATAGTTTAAAAGTCCAAGTTATTATTTAAATTCTTAAAATTCATAATTTTGAATTTGTTTCATAAATTCTATTTCATATTTTATTCTTGTTAAGATTTATTTTTCATTCATTAATCCAATTTTTAATGGATTTTTAGAGTTGTATTTTATTTACTAAAAATTGGTAAATTTCTGGCCTTTTCTTAATTATTAAAAGACAAAAATGCCCCCTGGCCCCTATTGGGCCAGCCCATTTACCTAAAGCCCAGGGACAGCCCATTAAGGCTTGTCCCTTATGGGTCGGTGGCGCCGAACGGCCCACCTCACTCACTCACTCGGCCCTCTCTCACTCGTTCGTCTCTAACCCTAATCCTCCCGCGACGCCTGTGGCGATGGCGTCGCCGCCATGGCCGCCGCTGCGCTCCGGCCAGCTCCGTGCTTCCCCGCCATAGCCACCTACCAAATCGGAACCGCCGCGTGCAGATCTATCGATCTGTCCGCGTGGTTTTCCCCTTCTCTTCCTCTCCTGGCGAATCGCCTCCGCTCTGGATCTCGTGGAGAATCGCCCCTGGCGATTGATGAACTCCGGCGAGCTCTCGCCCTCGCCGACGATGTGTGCGCCCCTGAGGTTGACTTGGCGCGGGTGCTGCTCGCAGTACTCGTGCCGTCACCTCGGGTGCTCTGCTACGGTGGTGTTCGTGTTCGTGTTCGCCGGCGTAACGTCGGCGCCTACCCTAGATTTGCAGCTGCTATGGCCGCGCGAGCACTGCCTCGCCATGCCCTAGCTTCTGCTTCCAGGCGCGTGTAAGTTACCTCACCTCCTCCTTCTCTTCTCCATGTCTGTGCGCCTCCCTTGCTACTGTTCTTCTTCCTCCTCATGCTCTGTTGCTCTCTGGTGATCCTGTGATCACATAGAGCTATGCCATAGTTGCTTAATCTTCCAGTGTTTCTATCTACTGCAAGCTCATGGCCAAATCACCAGTCTCTGGTACTGGCCAGTGTTGCTTTGCTTGCGATTCATGCTTTGCTTGCTTATCTGTTGCTCCTAGCATGCCCTGTTCTTGCCATGCTCTGCTGTGCTTGCTTAAGAGCTTGCTATACCATGATGTACTTGATTATGGCTTGCTTGTGCTTACTGGCATGTCATACTTGCTTGTCTAGGTGTACTGTGATGCATCAGTGACACTTGTGTGTGCCAGTGGTGCTTGTGAAACGCTTCTGTGCTTCCTATGCAAGCTAATGATCCATTGGATCATCCTTTGCTTGTTGGCTAGCTTCTCTGTGTAGCTTGACTTGATTCAATTGATCCATTTGATCAATTAAATGTCAGTGATAGCTTACTGATTAATCCTGTGACTAAGTGATTCAATTTCCTTGTGATGCTGATGCTCAAGCATCACTATGCTACTGCTTACTTGTGCTGTTGCTCATTCAAGCTACTGGACTTGCTCCAGTGGCTATGATGCAGTGATTAAACTGTGTTGCCTTATATTATGCTACTGTCAGTACTAAGCATGGATCTGTGATAAATTCATGCTTGTATTAATTAAGTTATGATGAACTGCTTATGCAGTAATGATTTAAATGACTTGCTTGCAAATGATTTGGCTATTCATGATTGTTTAGCAAGCAAATGAATCTGAATCCATTCCTGGATAATGATGTGCTATAGTTGGCTTTCTTTTAATTGGTGCTAAGTGTGATGTGACCTCAGTAGCCTTGCTGCTGATTGGTTGCTCACCTATTTAATTGGATCTTGTGGCTACTCAACCTTTGCTTGCATATTTGGGGATCATACTAGATATGAATGCCAATATGCTTGCCTGATGAAAATCTAGGGTTTACTGATGGTTCATAGCTTAGGATTTACTGTGTAGTCTTTATTAGCTGCTAATCATTGAAATTCATCTACTGGTGCTATCTGTGCATATGATCTGACTAGTGTGTACATCTGTGCATGTTTGCTAGCTTATGTGTAGATGCTTTCCATTTTTAGTGGCTTTTAGACTGGCAGTAATCCTTGGTGAAAACCAAGTGATGATCTACCCATTTGAGCATCTGCTCATTCCCATGCTTATATCATGCATATATGATGGATCAGATCCATTGGATCTGTCCAGGAACTTGGTATACCTTGTTCCAGCTCCTAGATTGAAATATTTGGTTGTTGCAGACTTGGGGTTTTTGGTGCACAGCCCTTCACCTCCAGTTTCTGGTTGAGCTTCTCAGGTCACCATGATTCCTGGGGCTAAGTGGTTGTGTGTTGGTTTCTGTTCTTGAGTATGAACTGGATGAACTGGTGCTGGTTCTAGCTTCACCCTTACCTGGTGATTTGCATATCTGGTCGACTGTCATGGTTCTAGGGTTTGTGTGCTATTTATATGGTCTCTACTTCTTCCCTGGCCATGACACACAAGCCTGGTTACTTTATGACTCACCCCTTGCATTGCCTTGCTGTTGCTTGGTTAGCAACAGCACTCATATGCTGAAACTTGAGCCCCTGTGGCTTGCTCAGTTCTGGTCTGCCTATGCCTATCTTGTGCTGTCCAAGAATTTGGACAAGCACAAGTGTGCAATGACAGTGTGCACTGTCCAAACTGAATTTTCCTGTGATTTTTGCTAACTGTCCAAACTGAACTTGCTAACACTTATATTCTGGTATAGTACTTGTTCTTTGTCTTGCAGGTTTGCATTATGGCCAGAAGATCATCCTCAAGCCACTTAGTCTAGGTTTTAGTTTAGAATGAACTTGTAATTTTCCTCTTTTTATTTCTGTTCATTATTTCTCAATTCTTGTATCAAGAATATTGTAAAGACTTTGTAATTTGTGTTGTATATCAATAAAGCTCAAGTTTTGGTTTATGAGCTTTCGTATGATGTAATGTTTATATTCTTGATTAAATATTGTATTTGATATTCACTTTGAAATTTAAAGTGATTTGAATTTATATCTTGTGTTTGAATTATGAATTCATTGTTTATATTGTGTGATGTTTATAATTAAATGTTTAACACTTATCAATTGCAATCATTCCCCAAAGTAACAAGATACAAAAGAGATCATGTCGAAATTTCCCTAACTCACATTGCCTAACCCTAAGTGCAAAATGAGAGAGAACCTCGATCCCTCTTAGGTTTAGTTGCAATAAGGCGCGAAAATTTCCCCCGTTTTGCGATGAAATGCACATCCCATTTCTAAATCTACCCTTCATTGTTCCTATGTTCTGGGTTATTACATTATTCATACGTGTTTTTTTTTGTTCCATTCATGTGTTGACTTTCTGTTCTCTTATCACACATGACAGGGGGTGTTGTGAAATGTATAAGTGAATTGTACTAGCCTTTTTCATTAATTCGACTTTTGGTTGTGCTGGCTAGTGCATGGAGCTTGATATGGTATTAGAGCATAAGGTCTCGACTCTCAAGTCCAAATCATGTTTCAAACACACTATTAATATAAAATAAAATAGTTGCATCTAATATTTATCCCATGTAGACAGTTCAGAACTTTGAATAAATTGGCTAGCTCATCCATCTAATTACCTCATGGATGCTAGTTTTTTCAACAACGAAGGTGTTGTAGCTGGCAGAGGCGGGGAAATGAGGAAAAGGCTAAAGGTATTAGAGCATCTTCAGCCATGTCCCCTAACATTGTAATGAGGGCACCGCCGCATCTAGGCACGTCACTAGGCTTCTGCTTCCCCGTACGAATTTATGGAAAAATAAAAATTGAAACCTAAATTTAAAATTTCATTCATACATTACAAAATTCAATGAAATTCGACTAGATTTTTATACTAAACCAAACCAACCTCGACATTGGTCGAGGTGCGAGATGGAACAGACTCGTCGTTGTTCGTCGCCTTCATTTGTTCTGCCCGCCCTCCTCTGCATCTCTGGGTCCGCAGGCACCGGCTCCTAAATGAATTGTAATGGGAAATGCAGTAACTTTCATAACCTACCGCTAACTCTATATATATGTACACATATTCGACACATCATATCACATCTTGTCTAATTATCTGCCTGTACGTACTCGATATTTTCGTCGTAATAAATCTGAGATCTACGAAGACAAAAGTATGCTACTATTAAAAGCCTAAAACACCATAAGATATTTCCGTTAACCATGCAATTTAGTAGTACTATGGCTCGTCCTTTGAGCATTGATGAAACCGAGAACGTGCGGACCTGTCCGTGAAAGCTGAGACCGATCGACCTGCTCGATCGATCGTTTTCTATGGCGCCGAGCGAATCGCTTGGTAGCAAAGGAAACATCGCTGGCCACTGGGCACTAGCAAATGCAAGTCACTATTTTGCGGCAAGACGTCCCGGCCACTCCATGGCCCACCGAGTTAGCAAATAATTAACGACGTGCTATTTTGACTTGGACCAGGAAAAATTCGGTTAGGGTTTCTGCTAAGTTGGAGACAATATGATACAGCACCCAAATATCATTTGGGAAACGAACCAGCTGCCCATACGTACGTACGTGTATGCAATGCAAGAGCAAGGCGCTACGTACGTGTACAAAATCTAGATCCTGCTTTAGTCCCCGCGCACTACACTGCTACATGCAAAACCAGTACAGTACTTGCGTGCACGTCGATGTGCAGGTAGCGTGTAGCCTCGCTCCGGGAGGCATTGGATCTTGACGGGACGAAGGAGGCAAAGAAACAGTGCGCACATTGAAAGGCCTGCCGTGTAGTCAGTCACACCTCACGCCCCGTACGACCGTGCATGCATGGTACTGTTTTTTTTTTGGCAGCTCATAATATTGTTCATTTAGTTCATTGACAAGTTACAGATATTAATGTGCTAGATTGCACATTTAGGTTGCTGATAACAGCTTTAACAGGGCAAAGTTCTGAGGGATGTCTAGTTCCTGTACAATTGAAAGTACAAGCTCCTGTACTATGAGAATTAATCGCCTGTTGTGCATTCCTGTGAGCAACAATATTGTTTTCCCTCTTGATCTTGTAGACTCTAGCTTGAATTCCCTGCAAGTGGTGAAGGAACTGACAAAGATTGGGTCTGATTCTCCAATGTCCAGGATAATTTGTCGGGTTGCTCCTTGTTAGTGCATCTGCTATGATTTGACTATCAGTTAGGAAGTTTGGCTTCTGGACCTGTAAAATTTTTCCAATTTGCGCCGCAAGTTCCAACGCCTGGGCCTCCGCTTGCAGTGCTGATTCTGCTAAAGAGACCGCCTGCACATAGATAACATAGTGGTCTTCTTTATTCCAGTCAAAATGGATTCCAAGTCCTGCCCTCTCCTTTTGGAAGAGGCCTGCTTTCGAAGGCGAAGCAACACCTTTCCAAGCAGCATCAGTATAGATATTAGGGCCTAGTCCTATCCTATTCCAGTCAGATTCTGAATTCCTTGTGTTTGCACACTGCGAAGTGACTAAGTCTTGTGCTCTTACATTGAAGTTAACTTCCTTTTCTATTCGAAGAGCTTTAGCCTTAAACAGAACTTGCAGGGGACTGCAATCACTTTTATTAAACAAAAGATCATTTCGAGCCTTCCAAATACACCAAAGGATGGTGAGTACTGTTGGTAGTGCATCATCATTCTTGTAAGTAGTCAGGATATAATGGATGATGTCCTCGATGTTAGTGGTTCGTAGTTGTTGCAGCCCTTCAACTCTAAGTCCAAGGGAAGAGGCAAACCAGACAGCATGAGTGAACCCACAGTCAAAGAATAGATGAAAATCATCTTCACTCTTACCACATCTAACACATCTTTGATCTATGTGTGTAGATCTCGCTGCAGCTCTAATTCCTGTAGCTATGGCTCCTCTTATCAATCTCCAACCAAAAACTTGAACTCTTGGAGGAACAATATCACATTTCCATATTTCATGAAGAATGGTTCTTGACTTCTGGGATAGAATTTGGTGCGAACCTGTGTTGAGTCCATAGAAGGAAGGACTAAATAGTTGGTAAGCACTCTTAGAAGTACAGATACCTGAAGGTGTGTATTTCCAAACAAGGATATCATCACCATTGTCATTATTAATAGGAATATTAGCAACAACATTAGCATTATGGGAGCCAAAGAGAGTACTAAGTAAAGTTAAGTTCCATTCTTTTGTATTGGGAATCCAAAGATCAGACACCGTGGCAGGATAAACAAAGTTGTTGTCTTGGACATTTAATTGATTATGAATATCTTTCCAAAAGGGACACCAAGGATCAGACCATATGCTAGTATTACCTCTAGAGAATTGGTAAGTGGTTGCTTCAACCAGGTAATGTCTAACTTTGAGAATAGAAGTCCAAAAGGCTGATTTAGGAACTTTAGGATTAGCTTTCCAGAAAGATGTATCATGGAAATACTTAGCCTTGAGGATCTTGGTAGTATTACTGTCCGGCAGAGTTGCTATTTTCCAGGCTGCAGTAAGAATAAGAGCCTTGTTTACTGCTTCTAGATTTCTGATGCCTAGACCACCTTCTTTTTTGGATTTGCAAATTTCTGACCAGGCTTTCAAATACATGGGTTTGTTCTTGTTGTCTTGTTGTATACCTGTCCACCAAAAGTCTCTGATAATAGCATTCATTTTGGCCAACAGCTTTTTGGAGAAAAGGATGTTCGACATATAATAAACAGGGAGTGATGAAAAAACCGACTTAATGAGAACAAGTCTACCCGCATGTGACAACTTATTAGCTTTGTAGCATGCAAGTTTGGATTTGAATTTTTGTAGGACAAAGTCGTAAGCTTGAGATCTATTTTTGGCAGGTAAAACGAGAGGATGACCAAGATGCACAGATCGGTTATTCATATCTTCAACCATAAAAATTTGCTTAATTAAATTCTTTTGCACATCAGTGACATTTTTGCTGAAAAGAATAGAAGATTTAGACCAGTTTGGAATTTGACCTGACCGATTGCAGAAGCGACTGATTGTATTCCAAATGGTCTTTGCCTCCATCTGATTTGCTTGTCCACATACTAGTAGGTCATCAGCAAACATCAATGAATAAATTGGAGGACAATTTGGACCCAATGTAACTCCTTGAATATTTCTCTTCTGAAGCTCATCCTGTAATTCTATAGCAAGTTCGTTAATAGCTATGACAAAGAGGTAAGGGGAGAGAGGACAACCTTGTCTTATACCTCTGTGGGCTTTAAATTTACCATGATGATTTCCATTAATAATAACTGAGAATAAAGAGTTAGAAATACAAGCTTTGACAAGGCTGATAAAGTGATTGCTAAACCCCTGTTTATGCAAAGCCATTACAATGAAGTCCCATTCAAGTCTATCAAAAGCTTTCGCCAAGTCAATCTTTATCATAAAAGCTTTTTGTTTCCAGGAAGATAAAGAAAACGAATGAGTGATTTCTTGGGCCACAATCACATTATTAGATATTCTTCTACCTTCTATAAAAGCTTGTTGGGCATCTATGATTCTATTTGGGAGGTGCGGCTTCATTCTATTAGCAAGAGACTTAGCAATGATCTTATAGATGACATTACAGAGACTGATGGGTCTAAAATCCTGAGGCTGAGTACAATTCATTTTTTTTGGAATAAGAGCGATACTAGTTTCATTTAATTGATGGGGAAGATATGCATTGCAATAGAAATTTTGTACCAGTCTAGTTATGTCATCTCCAATCCAATTCCACGCTGCTTTATAAAAAGCTGCATTCAAACCATCAGGCCCTGGCGAAGCATCGTTTTTGATGCCTTTCAATATACCCCAAATCTCTTCCTTGTCCGGAACAGAGTTGGTAAATTCATCTTGGATAGATCCTGTATGGAGGGCTTGCATATTCTGCATTGAAGAGTTAGCCGTTGAGGAAAAAATGTTTCTGAAATAGTTGACAAAACACTGTGCTATTTCTTCAGGATCTAAAGTAGTTTGACCTTGAGAATTATTGATAGAAACAATCCTGTTTCTTCTTCTTCTTTTTAGAATAGAAAAATGAAAATACCTTGAATTCTTGTCACCGTGAACTGCCCAATGCTTTTTTGCTCTTTGTTTGTAGTATTGTGTAAGTCTTGTCATGGTCTGCTCATAGGAAACTATAAGTTTCTCCTCTTCAGTGTGGTCTTGCTCTTGAATGGGCTTTTCTTGGATTTCATTGATCTTTTGCTCTATGTCATGCAACTGATTCTGAAGCGGCTTCTTCTTTCTCCTCCAGACCTTTAAGGCTCCCGCGAGATGCTTGGTTCTTGAAGTGAAAGGCTGGTTTTGAGAAGTTTTCCAAGCTTTCATTGCCGTTTCCTGAAAATCTTCCTCAAGAAGCCACCAATTCTCAAACTTGAAATGATAAGTAGGCTTTTTAAATTTTGAGTGAAGAACTGCCATTACAGGAGCATGATCACCTTGCAAGATAGGAAGATTGTATATATTTGCATTGGGAAATAAGTTACTCCACTCAGCATTGGCAAGAAACCTATCTAGCCTCTCATATAAGGGCTTAGAAGAGTACCTTTTATTGCACCATGTGTAAGCAGGTCCATTGAATCCTAAGTCAAAAAGACCACAATCTTTGACAAGAGAGCGAAAGGAATGCATGCGAGAGTAATTTACATAATTCATATTACTCTTGTCTTGGGGATACATAAGCTCATTTAAATCACCCATGCAAAGCAAAGGCTTTCCAATATTTACATCAACAAAAGTGGAAACCTCTTTCCAAATATTACTAGTTTTTGAGTGGCTAGGGTCCCCATACATACAAACTAAGCAGAAAGCCTCATTAGTGGAGGTATTTACAAGGGAGGCTAAGATTAAGTTAGGACTAGCACTTGTAATCTTAAGGTCGATGTCGCTGTCCCACAAAAGCCAAAGCCCTCCAGAACGGCCTTCAGAAGGAACTACATAGCTATTGGCAATATTAAAATGATTAGATAACTCGACTTTACTGAATTTAGAAGTCTTAGTTTCAGAGACAAAGATCACCTTAGCATTAGTCGAGTGCATCAGTCGGGCAAGATAGGTCATCTTGTTGCTGTCAAGGCTCCTGCCCGCTCCTTGACAGTTCCAACTAATGAGACTCATTGCGCCCGTGGCGCCTTAAAGGCTGGCGCCGCTGCCTGTTTATCATTTTGTGAGTTTTCCTTGGTCCTATCCATGTTAACTGTTTCAACGTTATCCAATGGATCTCCATTATCGTGAATATGCAGTTGGTTTGTATCATCCACAACCAAGCAGGCCTGGCCAACCAAATTAGGGGGCAGTAATCCCCTGTGCTGATTTCCTTCTGAAGGAGGTCCATAGGATGATACTGCCATTTGCTGAAGCCATAGCTTGTACTGCTCTGAGTTTTGGAATCCCTGAACCTGAGGTGATATGCTAGCTGAAGTAGTATTGGCGTGTATATTAGATATCAAATGATTGGCATCAATTAGTTGAGTCTGCTGTTCAACTCCTGCAATGTAGTTATCAGGTACACCACCTTTGTGTTCTAAATTAAGAGCTACATTTTCTCTATTTTCCACCCTCCTTTGATTACAGTGGTTCCTTTTATTTGGGCGGACTTTTTTCCGAGCGGCTGATGGAGATTGAGATGTACCTTCTCTGAATTTATATGGAAATTGGTTCTCCTGCTCTAAAGAATGGTCAGCTTGTTGGGAAACGACTCTTGGTCCTGTATCTTGCCTATAATGTAGCTGCGGAGGGTGATACACATCATGCTGTTCAGAAGCAATGGAAGGCGAAGCAGCCGTGTCAGAGAACTTAGTTGATGCAGGTGGAGTTGACTTGAGTCTGGTACGATCATGTTCTCTCCTTAGTTCTTCGAATGGTATAGCCTCTGTTTCAGCTTGTCTTTTTAATCTTTTTTGGGGAATTGAAGCATTTAATGTTTGCTGCTTGTTGATATCAGCGTGAGTAGATGGATTGTACACTTCTACATTTGCTTGTGGAGGCTGAGAGGTCTCAGCGATGCTAGCTTGAGAGGGCTCAATCTCATTGGCCCTTGTCTTGGAGTGATGTTGAGGAACTTGGGAAACAAACTGCCTGTCTTTGCTAGTTTGATTATACAGACCACACAAATGAGAAGGTGAATCCAGAGCTAAAAGTGAACCAGTGTGTATATTTGAACACACGTATTTTACTTCTCCCCTTCTATCATCTTTACTTCGACCTGCCCGCTCCTCTAAAATTTTAAATCTGGATAGAGAACACTTATCTGTATCTGATGATCTGTCCAAGTTCGCATCTCTTCTATATTCCAGTGAAAGTCCTCCCACAAAATTTGATTGTTGAAAGGCAGTGTGAGGGATTTTTGTTGCTTGGGAGGTCCAGATTCCAATATTAGCAAACGGAACAGAGGATGTATTAGCTTGAATACTTTGCAGATGCATAATTAGCTTTCTTCTATTAGGACAATGTTGCACTGAATGGAACATCACTCCGCAGAAAATACAGATTCTCTTGACTTTGTCATAATTCAAGTAGAATAGAATGTATTCATTTGGAGACACATAATATTTGACTTTGTCTTTCACTGGTTTCTGAATATCCATTTTTGCATATGCCTGAACAAAATCCTTTCTAACAGTCATAGTGATTTCAGGCGGTGGATGTAGATCCGAAGGCTGAGCAACTTTATCTATAACATATTTCATCAAATGGGGAGTTCTAAATCTCTCTGGCACACCATAAACTCTGATAGGAACATATAAATACCTGAACTGATAGTCATCGAAATTCCTATCCGGTTCCCTTGGGTTTATCCATTCTAACAATAGATTGTCACCATCCACAGACCAAGGTTGCCTTTTAAGGACAAAGTCCATAGCATCATCATCTCTGAAGTATGCCACATACATAGCTGATTTGATCTGATCGATAATCCAATATTTCTCTCCCCATGCCCTTGACATTGCATTATTAAGAGCTTGCAAAGGGATGTTTCTTGGAGTACCTGACGAGCTTGCGACTTTCATCAGCAGTCTGAATGGGGAGCTTTCTTCTGGTCTCTGAATTTCTTCCCCCTGATAACCAATCTCAATGTCTTCTGGGATTGTTATCTGCAAACTCCTCATGATAGCTGATAAGTCCAGTTCGTCATCAGATGGATGATGTCTTCTTGGCAAGCTAAAAGGTGAATCTTCTTTTTCCTTGTGCTTCGTTTGGCCTGCCATGTTTCCTTGCTGCTTCCTCTCAACTCCTTTTCCTTCTTTGATGGTGACTTGTGCTAGCAATTCCCCTGTTTGCTGCAGCTCCTTACATCGCTCGGATACGAGTCTCCGCTGGGTAATATCCTCTGGATCTTCCTGGCTACTAGCCAGATCTGGCGAGATCTCTCGGGAGGAGGCATGTGCCATGTCCGGAGGGACATGAGATGGAGGATGGCGACGAGAATCTGGTGGGGGAGGGACCTCCATGAAGGAGAAAGGTGGAGGGAGAGGCTAATGCGGAGATGAAGGTCACCGGCGGTGAACTAATCGGCGGCGACGGATGATTGAAAGGAGAGAGTTAGAGGAAGAAGGTAGAGTCGCCTAGAAGGCGCCAGTTACGGCATACCGCCAGACAGAGCAGAGCGCTGAACCTGTTTGAATCACGTTTATCATTTGCATGCATGGTACTGAACTACTGATACCCGCCCAGATCTAACCCAGCTCCCAGTACCGCTACCACGTATCCACATCTCACGCAAGTCACGTGCACCGCCACCAAAATTATCAACTTCGGAGAAATTAATTAACCTGAGGATTGGAGGCCATGGACGGCAGAGCACGAACAGTACGTAGCTAGCTAGTAGCTTCTTTGACCGGAAACAGTAAAACCCATATGCATGGCAGCATCCTATTCCTACCTCTTATCAATATGGAGGAGTATTACGTTAACTAACTAGGCTGGCGTGGATGGATTAGGCTGACCCTGCAGATCGCAGTAAACAAATGATACCTCCAGGGGCCTAGCGTAGCGTCGTCTGGTGCAGTGGTGCGGTTCGTTATCCGTTCTGATCGGTTTACAGCAAGTGCAGCTATGCTTTTGCTCTGGGATCACGGAAAGCGACGGAGCAAAGCGAGCGAGCGAGGCATGTGCCGAGCGAAGCCATGGAGAGGGACACGCGACCAATCTTACGGTTAATCCCGGTTTATTTTAGCAAGTGTACAGAGCGTGTGGGTGCTTAATTAAGTGAGCTTCATACCTTATTCTTACTTTAAGTAGCCTTGGTGCTGTTTTATCTTCCTATATACTCCATCCGTTTCTGTTTCATTGAATAAGCCTTATAAATATAATGAAAGACATCATTCTCTAAGTTTGACCAATTTAATAGATAATAAAAATTCGATATCAAATTAATATTACTATTAGTTTCACTGTAAATATATTTTAATAATCTATTTGCTTCATGTTGTAGATGCTATATTTTCATAATCTATTTTTCTACTCCTGCCCGGCGGCGGCGCCACGCTGTCAAAGATGGAGGGAGCGGAGGATGCACCCTCAACTGCTTGTCTATGTACGGAGATCGGTGGCTCATGGGTCGTGCGACTTGGGGTGGGGCTGCGGCTATGCGCGGCAGTATAGACGGACAATGGTGGCGGCAGTGTGTTGTGCGCGTCGCGTGTGTGTGTGGCCCCTGGAGTGGTGTTGTTGCGGAGGCGCTGGCAGGGCACGATCTAGGCCCTATAGGTCCCGATCGATCATGGATGTTTGTTTCGACGGGTGTGCTGGGGGTTGGAGCGATGGAGAGGTCCTAGTGGGGTGGTCGAGCTAGGCATGTGCGTCGACGGCCTTCTATCGGCTTCGAGCGCGAGGGCCCGATCTGAGTCCGACCAGGGCATTAAGGGCCATGGCCTCCACGCATCACATGAGTGCTCTTGTGCGCCATTTGAGCTGGTGGTGGTCTAGGCCTACCAGTGTGGGTTCGTGGAAGTTTGGTCAACAACGAGATGGGGCTGTCCGGGATGAAGCTGTAGGTGGTTGTCGCCACCCTCGCCGTTGTCATCGTTAGGTGGTTCAACGACCCATTTTAGTGTGTATGAGTACTGAGGAAGTACTACTTAAGAGTTAAGATCTCGTAGAGTAAATAAAAGGAAACGTGTGTAGTCATCGTTAGGTGGTTCAACGACCTATTTTTAATTTTTATTTTTTTTAGATATTTTTGTACTACTGTTAATAATTATTAATGGATCGGTGTAATTTTCGCAAAAAAAGAAGTTGCGGTGATATTTTCTACGGTAACGGGCGATCTGAACGGCAATGTGCCGTGGAAGGAAGTTGTCTCTCAGAAGATTAGGACCAGGTGTTCGTGGTGCGGCTCATCTCAATGCATATGTTGGTCGGTCGTTCTCCGGCAGCTGGAACTTTAATTCCAGAGCGACCGATGCAAGTACTCGTAGTGCACGTAAGGCTCGCACATCACACAAAGTGTTAAAAGTGTTTACGTTGGTCCTACTACTAATGAAAAAGTCCGATAGATGGATCGAGTGCACGTAAGGCTCGCAACGATCGGTCACATGCATGGTCATACATTTCCCGAACGGTGGGTGGTCGAGGATAAGGACTGCTCGTACGTGGCATATGGGCGTTAGGTGCGCCGTTACCACGGCCGGAACACGTAGTAGGCAACATGCTCACATGGGAGGCCGGAGGTGCACCTACATACACACACGAAAGAGCTGAAGACCGGCCGGCAGTTGCTAATTAACGATGATAATGAAGCCATTAAGCTAAATTCTGGATCCCGCCAGGCCGCCACATGTTGGAGGGGCCTCTCCCTGACGGTGACAGGCATCTCATCATTGTGAACACCGAACAGGTAAGGGTTGAAGCCTTGAAGGCCTGACCGTGTGAGCTTCCGTTCACCAGAGAGCGTTTTTGATACAAGTGAATGAAAAACTCTCTGTCTTAAAAATGTTATCTGAGATTTTTCAAATTTTAAATATTCTAGATATTAAACAGTATTTTTTTATACATTTAATTTTAGTAAATTTCAGACTATATTCATGGGATGGAGGGAGTATGTTAATGCATGTATATTTGTATACTCCTGATTCCTGAAGATAGTGTCATCCTGCAATGCTACTCTCTTTCTCACAGTTTATTAGGCGTGCGCGTACCTCTAGATCGTAAATTTGACCAAATTAGCATTAATTATATGTTATAAAAATTATATCATTAGAAAGTTTAGATGCTCTATTTTCTAATGATATAATTTTTTGCATTATATACCAGCCTACAGAGGACCCCTCCCCAACCCCTCCTCTCCCGACCCCTCCCCAACCCTAACCGCCGCCGCCGCCGGTAGCGCCGCCGGGGCAAAGACCCACGGGGCGTGGCGGCGGCGGGGGCCTTTCCTCGCCGGCGTGGGAGACGGCGGACGGGATCTCCCTTCCTCGATGCTCGCGGCGGCGGCCGGCGCAGATGGTGATGGGGCGGCGGCGGCTCTTGCGCTGCGGTCCCCCCTCCCCTCTCGTAGGCTTCCATCCGCAGCACACCGACAGGGGCTGGTGGTGGGCGGCGGCCAGGCCCTCGGTTTGCGCCATGCCCTCCTCCCCGCCTCTAGTCGGTCGTGGAGGTGATCTCGGGCTTCTTCCGCGTCACGAGGGCGCCCGGGGCAGCAGCCTTGGGTTTGACGGAGGATGTGGCTCTCTTCTGCGCTGGAGAGTGTCGGCCTGCGGTTGATGGTGGTGGATCTTTTGATCTATCACCGCGATCCGGCGGCGAGATGGAGGAGCATGGAAGCCGGCGATGGTGTCGCCGGTGGAGGGCTGGATTGGCCAGCCCGGGATGGTCGCCGACGTGGGGTCCGACCTCTATAAAGGAGGCGGTCCTAGGGCCTCTCTTGCGTGAAGAGGAGGACCTACCGGAGGCTTGGACTCGTGATCTAGCCGGAGGGTTGAGTTCCGGAAGGCTCCGCCGGCGAATGTAACAGTGCTTTGCCTGGAGTTTGCTGGATCGGAGGTATTCGGTCGTGCGCACCCATGCTTTTATTCCGACCGTTTGGTTCTGGAGGGAGCGGCGCGAAGCTCTTTTTCTGTGTTGACATCAAGTGACTATGGATCCATGATGAAAGTCGGAAGAAGAGAATTTCATGAAGGCCGGAGGGAGGACTAGCTAAGGGAGGTTCAAGTCTCCGCGCTGTTGAGAGACTGGCTTGGTGTTCCGGGCTTCACAGCAGCGGTATGAAAGTGGGGGCGACAACACAGGTGAAGCGCAGAGTCCTACCTTTCAGGGTGAAAATCCAAGGTCTGGTCTTAACTGGTTGTGCCTGGCAATGGCCTTGGTGGAGGCATTGTTTTGAGAGCGGGGACTATCTTCAGGGTGAAAACCTAAGATCTTTGATCGGGCGACGATGGTGTTTGAGCACTGTTCCCTTCTTGGAGGCGTCGTTTTTTGGAGAGTCTGTAATTCAGGTGTTGTCTTGGCGGTGGATGTCTTCTTGTTGTTAGGCCCGAGATACTGTAGCGGGACTTTTGTTTCTTAGTTTTCTTTTCCTTTTTTTGGCTGTGTGCATCCGTAGTGCCATTAGGGTGGTGCGTTGTTGCAGAGGCTGGGTGTAATTGGTATCTTTTTGATATTAATATATTCCCTTTATCGAAAAAAATATACCAGCCTACAACTATGCTCCCCGTTTATTCCCCATGGACATCAGTTTGTGTTCTCCAATCGGCCGCTAGTAGTTGGGCGTATGACTGGGCCGCCAGCCCATTGTAAACAACACATTTTTCTTTTAACAAGAGCAACATCACAGGTTTGCCCGAGCGTACAAATATGCACTCACTTCCTGCAGCTCCACAAGTTGGGTTGTGCTTTGTTGCTTCTCCAGGGTACCATCACAGCTGCTTCCATGATCTCGCACATCATTCTGAGAGTTAACATGCCCTAGCAAAAACTTCGTCAACTGTAGGAGTGAAGGGGAAATTGCAATTGTACTGTACATTCACCGAGAGGAATGTTCTTTCTTCTGGGTCATATAATAATGGTTAAGAAATATATGTAATGCAGTCTCTTACTGCTACAGAATTATGTGACTCCGAGGTTAAGGCCGGGTAAGTTTTGCTGAATTATTGTTATGTTTTATCACTTATCACACTAGTAGAAAATCTCTCATCCATCTAAGCCTTTAGTACCGGTTCCCTTACGAACCGGTACGAAAGGCGTTATTAATACCGGTTCCAGGGGTGGGACATTTATACCGGTTCGTTATGGACCTTTAATTCTGCCCAGTTTCCAGGCGGTGGTGGGGCCAAGGCTGCACCTTTAGTACCGGTTCATGTAAGGAACCGGTACTAAAGGTCCATGCCCTATATCAGCGCGCCACCGCGCGCCCGAGCTCCCTGCATATCTCATTTCCTTCTCATCCTCTCTCACATTTCCATATATTTTGCACCTCTCACACTCCAATAATTTTCATTTTTCTCCACCATTGTAACAAGATTAACGGCATACATCTATCCAGGGTTAGCAATATCATCCTTCCTTCCGGCGTTTCTAATTTAGCTCATTTCTTTGGTAGTTTTAACTCGTACTATTTTTCTAGTGCAAGCAAGGTGTTCGATGAAATGCCTAAGTTAGTGATTTTATTTTTTTATATGCAATTTGAGCTGAAATTATGGTATGTTTTGTAGGTTTTAATTAGTATCATCCCCGTCCTTACCGCCGTCGATCGCCAAATAGTCCCCTAGCAAGACACGGTACCACCTCGGTGAGCCCCTCTTCTTTTTTATAAAAACAATTAGTTTTATGTGATGAACTTGAATATTAATTAAGTTGGTCACTCATATATCCATGATGTTGTGTATTTAATGATTTTTGATATACATATAAAATGCAGATGAGTCGACAATGGATGTACGGTGACCGGTGCCATCCCGAGTTCATTAATGGCATGCATTATTTTCTCAACGTGGCTGAGGCAAACAGGCGGTCGAATGGTTTCATGTATTGTCCATGTAGTTCCTGTAAGAATATGAAGGATTACTCTACCTCGAAGACCCTTCACGTCCACCTGCTGGAGAACGGTTTCATGCCCAGCTATAATTGTTGGACCAAGCACGGAGAAAGAGGGGTTATATTGGAAGACAACGAAGAAGAAGAGGATAGTGACAACTATCCCTTATTCACCGAAGACGGTGATAGTAGAATGGGGGAAGACGAAGCTGAAGAAGAGCCCATTTTCGATGAGCCGATTTTTGATGACCCGGATGACGATTTGGGTCGGGCCATTCTTGATGCGAAGATGAACCGCGGAAATGAAAAGGAGAGGTTGAAGTTGGAGAAAATGTTAGAGGATCACAACAAACTGTTGTACCCAAATTGCGAAAATGGTCAGAAAAAGCTGGGTACCACGCTGGAATTGCTTTGCGATGGAAGGCAGAGAATGGTACTTCTGACAAGGGATTTGAAAAGTTGCTGAAAATAATAAAGAAGATGCTTCCAGGGGAGAACGTGTTGCCCTCTAGCACGTACGAAGCAAAGAAGGTTGTATGCCCTCTAGGATTAGAGGTGCAGAAGATACATGCATGCATCAATGACTGCATCCTCTACCGCGGGGAGTACGAGAATTTGAATGCATGCCCGGTATGTAGTGCATTGAGGTATAAGATCAGGCGAGATGACCCTGGCGATGTTGAGGGTGAGTCCACCCCCAGGAAGAGGGTTCCTGCGAAGGTGATGTGGTATGCTCCTATAATACCACGGTTGAAACGTTTGTTCCAGAACAAAGAGCATGCCAAGTTGTTGCGATGGCACAAAGAGGACCGTAAGAAAGATGTGATCTTTGAGACACCCCGCTGACGGGTCGCAGTGGAGAAAAATCGACAGAGAGTTCAAGTCATTTTCAGATGACGCAAGGAACTTAAGATTTGGTCTAAGTACGAGATGGCTTTAATCCTTTCGGGAGCAGAGCTCAGTCATAGCACTGGCCAGTGACTCTATGTATCTATAACCTTCCTCCTTGGTTGTGCATGAAGCGGAAGTTCATTATGATGCCAGTGCTCATCCAGGGCCCGAAGCAACCCGGCAACGACATTGATGTGTACTTGAGGCCATTGGTTGAAGAACTTTTAGAGTTGTGGCGTGAAGAAGGTGTACCTGTGTGGGATGAGCACGAACAAAAGGAATTTAACCTACGAGCGTTGTTATTTGTAACCATCAATGATTGGCCTGCTCTTGGTAACATTTCAGGGCAGTCAAACAAGGGATACAATGCATGCACACACTGTTTAGGTGAGGCTGACAGTAATTATTTGGGAAACAAAAATGTGTACCTGGGGCATCGTCGATTTCTTCCAAAACAACATCACGTAAGAAAGAGAGGAAAGCATTTCGGAGGTGAGGCAGATAATCGAACGAAGCCTACCCGCCCTCTTTGGGAAGTTATATATGATATGGTCAAGGATTTAAAAGTGATCTTTGGAAAGGGTCCCGGCGGACAATCTGTTCCGCATGATGTTGACGGACACGTACCCATGTGGAAGAAGAAGTCGATATTTTGGGAGCTACCCTACTGGAAATTCTTAGAGGTTCACTCTGCAATCGACGTGATGCACGTGACGAAAAATCTTTGCGTGAACCTGCTAAACTTCTTGGGCGTGTATGGGAAGACAAAAGATACACCGAATGCATGGCAGGACCATCAAAGTATCCACGAAGGAAACAACCTGAATCCAGAGAAGTATCAAGGTCCTGCCAGCTACGCTCTTACCAAAGAGGAGAAGGAGATCTTTTTTGAAGTCCTGAGTAGCATCAAGGTCCCGTCTGGCTTCTCGTCGAATATAAAGGGAATAATAAACATGTCGGAGAAAAAGTTTTAAAACCTAAAGTCTCATGACTGCGACGTGATTATGACACAATTACTTCCGGTTGCATTGAGGGGGCTTCTGCCGGAAAATGTTCGAGTACCCATTGTGAAGCTATGTGCGTTCCTCAATGCAATTTCTCAGAAGGTGATCAATCCACTTACTCTACAAAATTTACAGAAGGATGTGGTCCAATGTCTAGTCAGCTTCGAGTTGGTGTTCCCACCATCCTTCTTCAATATTATGACACACCTCCTAGTTCACCTGGTCGAAGAGATTGGCGTTCTCGGTCCTGTATTTTTACACAACATGTTCCCCTTTGAGAGATTCATGGGAGTCTTAAAGAAGTACGTTCATAACCGTGCTAGGCCAGAAGGAAGCATCTCCAAGGGCTATGGAACAGAGGAGGACATTGAGTTTTGTGTTGACTTTATTCCTGACCTTAAGCCGATCGGTGTTCCTGAATCGCGCTATGAGGGGAGACTGCGTGGAAAAGGCACGCTAGGAAAGAAATCAGCAACGTGTATGGACGGACATTCTTTCACTCAAGCACACTACACAGTTCTACATAATTCCATCTTGGTGGCTCCGTACAAAGAGGAACACAAGGATATCTTACGCTCTAAATACCCGGAGCAACGTGAAGATTGGATTGATGGAGAACACATGAAGACTTTCGGCGGTTGGTTGCAAACATGTCTCATGAATGTCACCGATGACGAGCAGCTGTACTTGTTGGCCAAGCAACCATCTTCTACTATATCGACTTTTCAAGGGTACGAGATTAATGGGAACACATTTTACACTTTCGCCCAAGACAAAAAGAGCACCAACCAAAACAGTGGTGTCCGCTTTGATGCAGAAGATGGCAATGGGAACAAGGTCACATATTATGGGTACATAGAGGAGATATGGGAACTTGACTATGGACCTAATTTCAAGGTCCCTTTGTTCCGGTGCAAATGGTTCAACCTGAAAGACGGGGTACAGGTAGACCCGCAGTACGGAATGACTACAGTGGATTTCAAGAATCTAGGGTACGACACCGAACCATTCGTCCTAGCCAGTGAAGTGGCTCAGTTTTTTATGTGAAGGATATGTCTAGCAAATCGAAAAAAAAAAGAAAGGCAAGAGGACACATCATACGATGAGCCAAAGCGGCACATAGTTCTTTCAGGAAAAAGAAACATCGTGGGAGTTGAGGACAAGACAGACATGTCAGAAGATTATAATAAGTTTGACGATATTCCACCCTTCAAGGTAAAAATTGACCCAAGCATCATCTTAAACAATGAACATTGTCCATGGTTGCGTCGCAGTAAGAAGAAAGGGAAACAGACGAAGAAAACTCAGAAGACTAGCTAGCTACATATAGGGATCATAACTTGTGTATCTCAATATGGAAATCACTTTTGTGTAATGATGTTACTATATGTAAGATATCAACAATGGAGATGGTTGGCTTGTTTTACTAGTTAAGTAGATTTCACGGGCTTGCAGGGAAATTTTTCCGAGGCGGAACTTCCGAATATGCCATATATAGGGCATGTGCACCAAGGGCATATTCGAGAAGTTCCGCCACGAGAGATTTCCCAACCCTTTCCCCAACATTGTTAGAGGAGATGGAGTCTTCCACGGGCTTGCAGGAAAAAAATTCCGAGGTGGAACTTCCGAAGATGCCATAGGGCGTGTGCACCAAGGGCATCTTCGACAAGTTCCGCCACGGGAGATTTCCCAACCCTTTCCCCAACATTGTTAGAGGAGATGGAGTCTTCCACGGGCTTGCAGGGAAATTTTTCCGAGGCGGAACTTCCGAAGATGCCATAGGGCGTGTGCACCAAGGGCATCTTCGACAAGTTCCGCCACGGGAGATTTCCCAACCCTTTCCTCCATCCATGGTGATGAAACTCTCCATCCATGTTGGCTTGTTGAGCTGCTTCCCATGGTGTATCGATGCTCCTTTTATAGGCACGGCGCCGCTTCTACTTTGTCTTCTTCTTCCTCCGACAGGGCGTCGTGCGCTACATACTTTAGCTCATCGAGCAGGGCGTCCTTATCCTGCCGACAGCTTTAGTACCGGTTGCACCCACCAACCGGTACTAAAGGTTACCCACGCGTCCTTATCCCACCGACAGGGCGTCGTGCGCTACATACTTTAGCTCATCGAGCAGGGCGTCCTTATCCTGCCGACAGCTTTAGTACCGGTTGCACCCACCAACTGGTACTAAAGGTTACCCACGCGTCCTTATCCCACCGACAGGGCGTCGTGCGCTACATACTTTAGCTCATCGAGCAGGGCGTCCTTATCCTACCGACAGCTTTAGTACCGGTTGCACCCACCAACCGGTACTAAAGGTTACCCACGCGTCCTTATCCCACCGACAGGGCGTCGTGCGCTACATACTTTATCTCATCGAGCAGGGCGTCCTTATCCTGCCGACAGCTTTAGTACCGGTTGCACCCACCAACCGGTACTAAAGGTTTGCCTCTGTCTTCCAGCCTATTTTCTTCCCGCGCTTTCCACCGGTTCCCGCCTCTGTCTTCCCGCCATTTTTTCACTATATATATGTAGGCTTGGCCACCATTTACATATCACATCTAGACTCATATCTGCAAACCTCATCATTCTCTCCCATGGCTTCCATCGCATCTCTAACCCCCTAGGAGGCGGAGGCGCTTTGCGCCTCGAACTACCCCTGCCCGTCGGGCTACCGCGTCCCGACCGGCTGGTTGCTAAGCGTCGGAGGCGTACCGGTCCCTCCAGTCCCTCTAGGTGTGGCGCGCGAGATGGCCATCACAAACCACTACTACTTCGAGCTCACGCCAGAGCAGCGGAGGAATCCCGAGTGGCATCCCGACTACAGCCCGACTTGGGAAAGCTTCTTCATCAATCGACGTGAGAGGGCGCTTGCCAGGCACGAGGAGGGCGGCCCACCTCCTTCGAACTTCAACGAGGCCGGCCGTCGGCTGTGGTGGCGCGGTCGGACTCTCCAGGGCGTCATGGCCTACCGTGGCCCCCGCCTGCGCTACCCTCAGTCCCAGCCCACGCGTGCTCTCCCGCCGAGGTTCGACTACCGCGACCCCGATGCCAGCGACGATGATGACGACGACTACGACGACTACAGTGGCGAGTACTATAGGGCTAGGCACGAGTATGACTGAATGACTCCAACAGTCAAATCTGGCCATGTATCTTAATTTTCAGTTTAGCTATGTACTTTTAATTCGAGTTCAATCGTAATAAAATTTTATTCCCGCCCTTTCTTTCCCGCATTTTTTCTCCCGTGCGGCGTCGTGGCAGGAAAGTTTCATTGATAAGAAATAGAAAACAAATAGAAATAGAAAAGAAATAGAAAAGAAAAGAAATAGAAAATAAAAAGAAAATAAAATAAAAGAAACAGAAAAGAAAATAAAATAAAAAAAGAAAAGAAAAAGAAACAGAAAAAGAAAAGAAAAGAAACAGGAAAGAAAAAGAAAAGAAAAGGAAAATAAATAGAAATAGAAAAAATAGAAAAGAAAAGAAACAGAAAAGAAAAGAAAAAGAAAAACAATAGAAAAAATAAATAGAAAAGAAAAGAAAAGAAACAGAAAAAGAAAAAGAAAAGAAAAGAGAAGAAAAGAAAAAGAAAAGAAAAAGAAACAACAAAAGAAAAACAACAAAAAACAACAAAAGAAAAAGAAAAACAATAGAAAAAATAAATAGAAAAGAAAAGAAAAGAAAAGAAAAAGAAACAGAAAAAGAAAAGAAAAGAAAAGAAACAGGAAAGAAAAAGAAAAGAAAAAGAAACAGCAAAAGAAAAACAAAAGAAACTTAAAAGAAAAAGAAAAACAAAAAAAACCTTTCTCCCCTGTGTTATGACTTAGCGTTGGCAAAAGTTGCCAAATCAACACACCGCCGCCGCGCGCCAGAGACAGAGCGAGCTCCCCGTCGCCGACGCCATAGCCGCCGCGCGCCGTCGCCATAGCCGCCGCTCCCCGTCGCCGACGCCCTAGCTGCCGCTCCCCGTCGCCGACGCCATAGCCGCCGCGCGCGTCGTCGCCGCACGTCGCCCGCCGCTCCACCTCTCCCCGCGCCGCAACGATCGAGGTGAGCACCCCGGCCCCTCCTCTCCCACCCTCGCCTCGCCTCCCTAGCGTCGGTTCCACGGCCGCCGCGCGCCTTGCCGGGAGGAGCCCGCGCGCGCGTCGACCGCCGCGCCGCGGTCGCCGCCGGCCTCCTCACGCACGCCCACGGGGTGTTCGGGGAAATGCGCGTGTGGGATCGAGGAGAGCCCCCATCGTCGCTCGCTCCCGGACAGAGGCGCCCCGAGCCGCAGCGCCGCCCCGTCACGGGCGCCACCTCTCTCGCCGTCGCGCTCCTCGCCCGTCCTCCTCCTCCCTGCCTCACCTCCCGATGCCGCCAGGAGCCCCCACGGGTGCGGCCTCCACCTCTCTGCACGAACGGCGCGCCGCCACAGCTCACCCCGCCTCCTCCGCTCCTCCTTGCCGTGGCCGTGCGCCCCCTGCTCCTCGACGTCGATGAGTTTGTCCCCGACCTGGCAACCGCTCGTCGCGAAGTCCGCCGCGCGGCCGCGTTAGCCTGCTCGAGCGCTTCTCTGCCTCGCTCGCTGTCGCCCTTGCGCGTCCGCAGGAGCCCGCGCGAGTGCCGCCTCTCCTCCTTCCAGTCTCCCTCGACGTCGTCGCCGCCACCTCGGCCCCTGCAGGAGCGCGTCTCCAGGAGCATCCCTCCCACCGACCTTCTCTGCATCCAGCGCGCGCCGCCATGCTCTCCCTGGTTGCGCATCTGCAATGCCCAGGGTCCTGGCCCCCATCGCCGTCGACCGCCAACGCCTCCACGTGCCTTGCTTTGCCCCGACGGCCTCCTCTGATCTTCGCCGCCTCAAGTTCGCCCGCCTAGAGGCAGGCACCCCACCTAGAGATGCCACTAAATTACACTTCTAGTTTATTTTGTGATTTCTAGTTTAAAATTTAGTACTACTTTATTTAAAACTAAAGAAACTATAGATTATAAACTAGAAATTACAAAATAACTGTAAATGTGACTTTGGTGAGATCCCAAGTAATGTAACATTTCATTGCTGCCGATGCTAACTAAGTAATTGTGAACACCCTGCGGCCAGAGACAGAGCTCCCTGTATGCTTGTCAGTGTATCATTCTCTGGACACTAGGCAGTATGACTTTTTTTATTTTAAATTCATTCTCTGTTTATGTAATTTGAGATGGGAATTGTTCATTTAAAACAATTGTTGCTGCTACTATTGTCTTTGGTTATATAACTTGAGTCATGTAATTTGAGATGGGAGGTTGGAGAAAATTCCTAGATGTATCAGGAAATCAGTATGATTGATGGTTCTGGTTACAGGTTGAATTTTTTTAGCAAATATATGATGTGTTTTTGCAAATATATGATATTTGTCTCTTGTTATAAGTGCTGGTTATAGTTGCAGGGATATTTGCCGAATTTTTAGCAAAGGTCATGCCGAGTAGTGTTATTAGGGTCGAGAAGAGCGAGAGGGGCGCGCCGCCGAGTAGTGTTAGGGTCGAGAAGAGCGAGAGGGCGCGCCGCCGAGTAGTGTTAGGGTCGAGAAGAGCGAGAGGAGGAGGGGGAACGCCGAGTCCGTGACCGTGGCGCCGCGACATCGAGTCAATTGCTATCCATCTAGCAATCTGTTATATGATCATGACATGATGAATGAAATACAATTGCTTTCTTAATTTTGTAGTGACATTGAGGTATGGAGGACGACACCTTCATCCGAGATGAGGAGGGGGAAGAAGCGGTGCAGAAATTGATCTATGAGAGTGCCCGTGGTCCAGAACCCGACGATGGAGATGACAACGAGTTCCAAGACTTTCTGAATGATTTCGGCGAGGGACTTGAGTCTGAACAAGTTAGAAAAGACAATGAAGTGTCCATCACAAACTCCGGCGAGGTGTATATCTATGTATCAATTAGTCTATGTTCATCCCTAGATGCATTCATTTATTTGTATTGCACTTATTAACGAATAATTTTTTTCTTTTAGCCTTCTGGATCATCGAGCAAGTCTGTTAGAACAAAACGAGGCCCGACGCGGGTGCTAAAGGGCGAGGGCAGGTTAGCCCTCACGGCATTCAAGGATAATGGTGAACAAGAGCATCCCAAGGAGTTTTGCCGCAAATTTACAAGTCAAGCCGGAGTTATTGTTAGGGACCATGTACCGATCAGCATTCAAGAGTGGCATAAGCCGAAGAACGCGGAGAGTGGTGCTAGTTATGTCAACGACACGATGAAAAAATTTCTTTGGGACACGCTACTGACAAAGTTCAGCCTACCGGAAGACATAACGGAAGGCCAGAAGAATAAAGTCAAGGAATGGACATTGAGGAAGATGGCCATACAATTCCAGACCTGGAAGAAAAATTTATGGGACAAATATAAGAATGAAGATCCAGTATTCGATGATAATCTAGTGAAGATAAAAGATCACTGGCCCGCATTTAAGGAGTATAAGCAATCGTCTACTTTTGTGTCCCGATCGAAGAAAAATACCGAAAATGCTTCAAAGAAGAAACTTCCGCATCATTTGGGGTCAGGTGGCTACAAGAGTGCCATTCCGAAGTGGACAACGTTTGAGAATAAACTGATGGATGCAGGAATCACTCCACAGACATGAGACTGGCCCGAACGGTCCAAGTTCTGGTTGTTCGCTCATGGGGCAGGGTTGGACCCAAAGACAGGGCTGATCGTTGCGAAGGGAAAATGGAAGGAAAAAATTGAGGCAATTGTACCGAAGCTTGTAGATGCAATTGAAAAGGTCAGAAAGGGAGAGTACATTCCCGATCGAGAGAATGACGAGCTGACACTCGCTCTGGGGAACCCTGAAAACGTTGGACGGGTACGAGCTCGCCCAGGTCTCACCATGAAGGAAGCGTGGCCGGACAGCGCTGACACTTATAGAAGCCGTTCGCGAAAGAAGAACAAGGACGCCGACATTGTAACGGAATTGTTAACTAGGGTGGAGGCTCTTGAGAGAAATCAGAGGGCACCTGATCAGCCGCTGTTTCTACAGGATCCACAAGCCGATGCTGCCCCATCTCAGCGAAGAAGCAGTGTCGGTTCCTCGCATCTTGACGGATGTGGAGGAAGCTACCCCGTGGATTATGTCACGGAGAAGACAGATTGCGAGCTACATATGTTATTCAGGACCGCGTCCGTTAAGGTGGCGGTCGGCTATGTGTACCCAAGTGAAGATGGAGCAATGCACCATCATATGCCCATTCCACCTGGCTGTGTTCGTGTCGGGGTGGATGAAGTTGTTCCGGGTTTTGAAACAGTGGATCTTGATATTCCTAGAGGTGAAGATGAGAGGACACTGGCCGATGTCAAGCACGGTTTCACCCTATGGCCGAAGAAGTACATCGTCCTTTTGCAAAGGCCACCGACTCCTACACATGAGCAGCAAATGCCATCGACTCCTCCTGGTGGCAGTCCTGGTGAGCAGCCAAGTCCACACCTACCTGAGAGGGACCCCAGCGTGAGTCCACCATCTCGAGATCCTCCGCGTAAGACAACGTCCGTTAAGCGGAACGGTACGCCGCCTAGGAAGAAAGCTAAAAAGGAGAAACAACTGCCGCCTACTGAGAAGTTACCTTGGGAAAAAACTCCAGAGGAAAACGCGGAGGCCGTTCAGGCCGAGTTGAAGAAATTTTTTGCACCGAAAGTGCCAGAGATACCTTTCGAGAAGACACTAGATTCGGTGAAAGTTGTACGTACCGTTGAGAATCTATATGACCCTGTACCATCGCCGCCATCTGACTATGCGCGTTCTATTGAAAGATCGTATGACAAGATGATCGAGGCGACAAAACCCGTTAAATCGGGTATCAGGGAGATAAAAGGGATACACCAAGTCTACCAGCTCGGACAACAACCCGTTCAATCGGTCGCCCCTCTCAAGGTGTTTGACGGGAAGACCGTTCAAAGTTCTCGACAAGACACAACTGATTACGCCTTCGCTGAACGAGCATATCAATTTGTTCAAGGGAAAGATTTGGTCGAGAATCTCAGGAAGGTACCAACATGTATGCGTAACTTGCATTCGTGGTACCTTAATGCCTCAAAGGAAGGGATCGAGACTATCATGGTGCGAGTTAGGGAAGAGCACTACTTCCAGGAGTACTGTGTGAACGTTGACTTCACCGAACTCTTTCAGTTATACATTCTCCGGGCCCTCGACAAATCAATCATCAGTTGCTATTGTCTGTAAGTGATTTATTTATTTAATTTGAGAAGTCTTTAGCTCAGCTCGTTCATTATCTGCAGATTATAATCTTTTGTGCGCTATATTATGCAGATCGAAGAAGCTCGAATGCAAAAGGGACGATATCACAGACATTGGGTTCATTGACCCGCACACAATGCATGTTAAAACCATAGAAGATCCCCTCTATAACAAGGATACACCGCAGACTTTGCTAAGGTTTTTGAAGCGACAACGTGACAAAAAGCTAATAATTTGGCCTTACAACTTCGAGTGAGTCTTACTGTCTTATAACACATTATATTTTGCTCACCGTATGTCAAAATTTTAACTAATGACTTATATATATGACACTACATATTGAAACGTGCGTAGGTTTCACTTTATTCTTCTCGTCATCAATATGGAAATTGGAGAAGTTGAAGTCTTTGACTCACTAAGCAAAAAATCGGAACTATACGTGTCTTGTTATTTAATGCTCAGAAGGTAATTTTAATTCTTATCGGTTTGTTTCGTTAATTTCCTGCTTTGAACTAATTGATGACTCTTTTATGCATTTTCTTTTGTCGAGCAGCGTATGGCAAACTTTCATCAAGGAAGATAAGTCCCGTGAATGGACACCGAAGCTGCGATGGCGTGCGAAAGTAAGTAGTACTACCTAGGTCCACACACCTTTAATTATCATACTTGACTATTGTTTGATTGAATTATATTCTTGTAAAGAAATGCCCGCAACAACCACAAGGGACCGATCTCTTTGGATTCTTCGTTTGCGAGTACATCTGCAGAATTGTCAGCGAGAGAACGAATAATGAAAGAAATAAAGAGGTACAAAAACAATCTTCACAAATTTGTTTTCTTATCATAAGTTGTGCTGAGTTTCAGTAATAGTTGTTTCATGTATTCATTTGTATCTTATTCTTTTATAGTTGGCAAGAAAGCGGAACAAGCTCTCAATCGATGACCGCTTCATAGCAATAGGCGAGGAATTGGCGAGATTTTTCCTTCGGGACGTCATACCACCATTCGCAGAGTACCACTATGAATGAAGATGTACATGTTACATATATAGTTGACTCGAAGAGTACCACTATGCTACATGTAATAGACATATATAGAGTACGTCTCGGAGAGTACCACTATGCATGAAGATCGATCTTCATGCATAGTGCTACTTAATTTGCGATCTTATGCAATTACATGTGTGTTATATTATATGCACCAACTTGCTATGCATCATCTTGATCTTCATGTACTACCTAAACCCAAACGCGTTTCTGGTGCATCGACGCGATATGAAACAAACATGTAATTTGGGCAAAAACCCTAAAAATCCAATTCTTTGCCGCGGCAGAGATTTGGGCAAATTCCCTGCCGCGGGTGGAACCTTTGGTACCGGTTCGTATTACCAACCGGTACCAAAACTCCTTGGCCCTGAGCTCTCCTGGTGGCCCACGTGGAGGCCCCTTTTATACTGGTTCGTAAGCAACCGGTACGAAAGGGGGGGGGGGCCTTTAGTGCCGGATAATTTATACCGGTTGCTCAACCGGTACGAATGCCCCTCTGGAACCGGTATAGATGAGCGTTTTTCTACCAGTGTCAGTCATGTTCTCTAAAAAACGATCCACCTTGCAGTAGACATAAGTTTCTTTTGCAGTTTTCCTCTTTCTGGTTTCAGGTTCTTTACCACTTGTTCAGGGTCGCTGTCCACCTCTCAACAAAGATCAATCCTACATTTGCATGGACACTCTATCTAGGTCGATCAATCACTGGTTATGGATGTTGCGCCGGCCAATGTTCCTTGAATGGTATTCAAGCTATTGGGCGAACTAAGCTGATGGAATTCTGTATTCGAGTGATGTATAAAGTATAAACCATCACTAGTATACTTGTTTTGTCTGGAAAGTACATTATTTTTTCTTTTGAGAGGGGGAGGGGGGCTACAGTGCTTATCTTTACTAGTATTATATTTGAGTTGGTACGTCATCAAAAATGTTTGATATCAAAGATTAGAGACATCTTGACCGTCCAATCGTTTCCTGCTTTAAATCTAGCCATCCTTAGCCACAACATCTTCACTTCCCAAAAATATGAAACAGTCGCGATAAGCAATCAGGAACGGAAAACAATCAGCCACGGGATCTCGGAAGGGATGTACATGGAAAACAATCAGCCATGGGATAGCATGCACCATCGTCGTTCTGATTGCTCAATTGTCCCCTGGTTGTCCTGCACAAACTTGCTCGGCGTTGCCATTCTCCTTCTCCTATCAAACGTCCACTGTCGCTGCCATTCACCTTCTTCTGTCCAGCGACAAATGCGCGCTACGGTCGATATGCTTACAGTTTGAAATTTGCGCCCTAAGTGTTGTCTCAACCAAAGTATTAGAAGATCACCGAGTCGAGCCTCTTGGATCGGAAGGGCTTGTCCATCTCCTGAGTCGTGCTGAATGACGCCTCCAGCACCTCCGGCGAGATCGTCTTCCACACCGAGGTCTTTCCCGCCAGGTGGCTGAAGATCGGGCTGCACAAAAATATCATCATCATTAGCTCACAGGTGACAGATTCACGCAAAGCTAACAATCGGAATCAGATGATTCTTTTCTTACATGGAAGCGGGGCACGATGTAGAGGGAGCCGCCTTCGATGTGGGTCTCCATGACGCGCTTGCCGTCAGGGCCGCTGCCACGGACAATGTACGTCACCTGAGTCGCTGGCGAAACCAGGCGAGCACATGGAGTGGGAATCGATACTAACAAGGTCAGCGCCCAGCCCAACCTCCTTCACCAGCGGCAGGTTCACAGTGTTGAGAACCGCCACACGGCTACTGTTGGCGATGTCCACGTCCAGCTTAACCTCAAGGCAGTTGAGTGTCTGTCATGTCCTTGCGGTCCTCAGGGACAGGCTCTAGGAGTTTCTTCCCGACGGTCACCTTGACGATGCCAGAGGCGGGTGGCTGTAGACGAGCTTGGCGGTGTCATCCTCCTTTGCAGGCACGGCCGACAAACTCCGTGGAGAAGCCAGTAAAGATGCTGCTAGAGCCAGTGAGCTGAAAGTTGGTGAACTGGCCAGGGACTACACAATATTCAGCAGGACTAATATTATATCAACCGGCAAGCATAAAAACAATCAAAACAAGGCACATATCGTGAATCTTCAGCACGTAAATCACAATTTCTTGCTACACTAGAACAATATCAAAGGGAACTGATCTCGGAGGAGATAATCATCAATTCCTCATTCAAATCTATCTCCAATACTATTACAGAACCATATGGGACTTCAAAATAATGAACCACAATGAAATGAGAACATGCATGTCTTCTGCTTCTTTACTTATACGGTCATGCAAAGGCAAAACGCATCAGAATGACTACAATTATGAGTAATGTTCAGAAAAGGGAAAACGCATCAGACAAGCAATCATCAATTTTGCACCAGTGTGCGGCAAGTAATCGCAATTCAGTAGTCACTGTTTAAAAACTTTAAACTTCACAACACAAGTTAAAAGTAATACATGTTTGATAACTTGTGGATACCTTCTGTAAACATTGAACAGCTGCCAAAGAAAAATGGGTTTCTGGAACAAGGCAAAATGGTTTTGCTACATCTACAGGAAAACAAATACAAGAGATAATTAAGTATTATCGTGGGGACACCTTTGTGCAAAGTGCAAAAAAAAAAAACAATGAAATATGGCGCTTGACCTTGGATATAGATATTGATGGTTGTTTGGGTGAAATCGAAGAGGTCATGGTAGATTCACTTTCAGAAGGTCCAGCATCCAGAACCTTGGAGCCACTGGCTTTTTTGGCTGCTACTTCAGTCTGCTTCCATTTTAGACATGAAGCCCACCCAAGTCAGTAGCAACACGAGGCAACAACCAACGCCAATGACCATGTACTGTTAGCCTAATCATAAACAATCTTTGGTGTGCATGTTTGTGATTACATGTCTAGAGTGACCATCTTATGCATGTTCAAAGCCAATGGCAGAGCAAACAAGAAGGGAATATATATCAACCCCACGAAGCAACAAAAGAATCTAATGAAGTTCAAAGTGAAGACAACCCATACGGTAGGGAGAGAGTAAATCACGGCTCATTAGTAAATAATGCTTAAATTCATGGAAAGTGCACTATAACTTTTCATGTCTCGACCATTTGTAAGAAATTCATACGGTCTGATCATATACATGATATGTACCTCTGTTTCTTTTTCAGCTTTCTTTGTAGAGGAGCTGTGGCAATATTGTGGGACTATTTTCTACACATCAAAAACAATTTGGACGCATCTTGGAGAGCATGCCGAATACCAGGTGCAACAGGACAAGCCAGCGGGATTAGGTTTTTCTACAGTTCAGCCAGTGCGGGGCTCTGCTCCCATATCTAAAAAAAAAAGTTCAGCCAGTGCGGAGACTACCACAACCTCATGTTGCAAGTCTCCACTCTTTCGGCGACGTCACCATTACAGGCTGAGGCGAAAGCTCTACTCTTCGCTGCCATCATAACAGGCTTTCTGCAGCTACAAGAGCCTAAGTTTCAGAAAGAGGAGGCATGACGTGCTCGTCCGGGTCACGTTGCGGCGGGTGCCGGAGCCGGAGCAGGCGGAGGACCGCGCGGGCGAGGCGGATGACTGCGCCGGCGACCAGGTGGAGGGCCGCGCGGGCCAGGCGAAGTGGTGCGCTGGCAAGGCGGAGGGCCGTGCGGGCCAGGTGGAGACCTGCGCGGGCGAGCCGGCAAATGGCCGCGACAACGAGATGGAGGAGGGCGAGGCGGATGGCCGCGTGGGCGAGCCGGAGGAGAGCCGCACGGGCGAGCAGGCGGAGGGAGATGGAGGAGGGTGAGCGACATTTTTCTTTTGAGAGGATGATAAAGGTGACACTGACAGCGCCACTGCGGTCCTTGATTTTCTTTCACGGGATTTTCCAACTAGGTGTATGTAGACTTCTTTTTTTTTAACTTGCTGTGTATGCTTTTTTTTTTTTTTACAACAACTTGCTGCGTATGCTCATCTGTGCCATATCCTGTACCTAGCTAGGAATTAGGAACCATGATTGATATCCAGAGTTTTAACCAGACAAAACAGGTGCAATGAGAAAATCTTTATATGCATGTTTCATATTTCGATATGCAGAGTTTTTATTTGATAATATGTCCCACCTGTGTAGATCATGGGCGGGGCGAAAATAGACATTGCCAATGCTCCGAAGGAACTCACCGACATAGTCTTTTTGATACACGTGAATTTTTATAACTATTGTATTCATACATTGTGAGGAAAAAAGAATCATAGTAACGCACGGGCATTCAACTAGTAAATCTAAGAAATGAGAAAGAAAAAGAACGTAAGCTCCATGAGTCGTGGACGGGTCACTTTTACGTCAAAGGGGCCGGCTATATGGCCGTATGGCTGGCCTTGCAGCCCATGGCAAACAGTTCTGAATCGCTATGGAAGTGTTGCGTCGGAGTATATTCATGCATTCAGCGTTGTTCTCCTACAAAAAAAAACATTAAGCGTTGGGATTTAATTTCCTTTTCCGTCGCCTCTTTGCTTCTCCAGAAAGCATGAAATCCCCAAATAAACTTGCATTTGCATAGTTTGGTCAGTGTATATAGCCCAACTATTCGCTCCATATAACAGCTTCAACACAAAGTAAATGTCAATCACTTGTGACACCCATAATGATTCTGGAACCTGAACCCATGAACGTCTTGAAGCCCCCGCCGTATTCCAGTATCTCCTCTTCGTATGCCCCGCCCCGGCACGAGCAGAACTTGCAGTCTTTGCGGATACTTCATAATCCTACTGCCCTGAACCTGTCCAATGAACTTAATTTCACCTCCAGCCGGCTGTCTCCTTGCGTCTCCAGAAAGCCAGGAGATCATAAAACTGCACGCGCACAACGATCCAGTAACTAACTAAGCTGTCTAAGCAAGCCGATCCGAATGAAAACAGCAGCTAGCGTGCAGGGGAAACAAAAGATATGCATGCTCACCTTTTTGTAACAGTAGTAGCTACCAGCATCCACCCAGAAGAATTGCCCCTGCTCATCACCGCGAGGATCAGTGAACTGAGCTCCATCCGCGTAAGCAGGAGTACACTCCTGAAAATAGCTTATTTCCAGCTCCGCTTCCCCTTCGTGATCCTCCTCTTCTCCGGAGGAGGCGTCGTCGTTGTCGGAGCCGCCGCGCTCGGCTTCTCCATCCGCAGGCGCGACGAGCAGCGCCGCGCTCGCGCAGACGAGGCAGAGGGAAGCGGCCATGCACGCGAATGGGAGTAGCACGACCACGGCGGCGGCGACGGCCACCGACGAGAAGGCGAGCACGACGTGGAGCAGGCACAGGATCCATACGCGCCAGGCTACAGCGAAGCACGACGACGACGCTGTGGTTCCCCAGGCGTCGTCTTCTTCCGCAGGGGAAGGCGACATGGGATGGATTGGAGAGGAGTCGATCAAGAACAGTCGATGGCTGGATGCGATTGCATTTGCATCTTTCTCATCCGCGACTGCCTATATATGAGTACGGCTTCTGGTTACGTGGAGCTTCGCTGCAACGCTCGGTCGAAAGCAAACACGTGTGAATATGGACACATATGTTTCCCGAACTGGAGTGATCCAGTTTGCATTCAAGACAACTGAAATACGTGTATTGCATAGCTAGGAGGAATGGTGACACGTAGCAGCGCCACTGTCGGCTGCTGTCATTTTTCCTAAAACATCTGGGATGGGATGTTGTCATTGATGGGCTAATCCTAGGCGAGATAATGTTTCGTCATATATTCACTTGCCAACCGCAAGAGGGGAGTGGTGTTTTGGCATATATGCTTCCAGTTTTTAAATTTCGTTTAAAATAGATTTTCAAAATATTGTAAACTTCGGACATAAGATTTAATGAGTACGTCTCGAAATTCTACACATTCACAAAGTGGTTCCATGGAAACCCGACATTTCTAATGTCATGTGTAATGAAGACAAATTTTGGTGTAAAAAAAGTTGTGTAGGTGACACATTCACAAACCATTTTATAACCTCTAAAAATTTAGATTTATATTTTTCCAAAAATTGAAAAATACGAAGATGTAGACAATATTGAAATCTATCATTGTGAAAATTTTTAGAAAAAAATATGTTGTATTTTGGACTCAACAAAGATGACAAAATATCACAAACTGACAAAATCAAGATATTAGTTACTGTTCATAAATCAAGATATTTTTTCTGAGAGCATAATATAATATATTTCGTTCTGAAAATGTATGCATTGCTAGATACAACATTGCCCATGTCCTGATATATTTTTCCAGAATTTTCGAAACTTTAAAATAAAAAAATTTGAAGTTTGAAAACAGAAAAAAACCGGGCTACATGTTGTGGGTGGGGGGGGGGGGGGGGGGAGTAGCGGATGAGCGGTGGCGGCCGCGTACCATCTAGGAAATAGTACTGTGGTGGGTGTAGCGGATGAACGGTGGCGGCCGAGGGGGACCAGTTGAGATCCAGTGGCGGGAACGAGGAACTGTAACTCTCCATGTCTAGGTCTTCGATGTGGGAGTCGTTCTATGCAATGCAGGAGCACTTCTGCTCGTAGTGTTATTTCTCTCTTCTTTTTTATGAGGTGTTTTTGTTGGAGATATGCCCAAGAGGCAATAATAAAATGGTTATTATAGTATATCTTTGTGTTTATGATAATGTTTGCATACCATGCTATAATTGTATTAACCGAAACATTGATACATGTGTGTTATGTAAACAACAAGGAGTCCCTAGTAAGCCTCTTGTATAACTAGCTTGTTGATTAATGGATGATCATGGTTTCGTGATCATGAACATTGGATGTTATTAATAACAAGGTTATGTCATTAGGTGAATGATATAATGGACACACACCCAAATAAGCATAGCATAAGATCAAGTCATTAAGTTCAATTTGCTATAAGCTTTCGATACATAGTTGCCTAAGTCCTTCGACCATGAGATCATGTAAATCACTTACACCGGAAGGGTACTTTGATTACATCAAACGCCATTGCGTAAATGGGTGGTTATAAAGATGGGATTAAGTATTTGGAAAGTGTGAGTTGAGGCATATGGATCAATAGTGGGATTTGTCCATCCTGATGACGGATAGATATACTCTGGGCCCTCTCGGTGGAATGTCATCTGATTAGCTTGCAAGCATATGATTGGATCATAAGAGATGACATACCACGGTACGAGTAAAGAGTACTTGTCAGTAACGAGGTTGAACAAGGTATGGAGATACCGATGATCGAACCTCGGACAAGTAAAATATCGCGTGACAAAGGGAATCGGCATCGTATGTAAATGGTTCAATCGATCACTAAGTCATCGTTGAATATGTGGGAGCCATTATGGATCTCCAGATCCCGCTATTGGTTATTGCTCGGAGAGGAGTCTCGACCATGTCTGCATAGTTCGCGAACCGTAGGGTGACGTGCTTAAGGTTCGATGTCGCATGAGTAGATTTGGAATATGGTATGGAGACGAAGTTTGTTCGGAGTCTCGGATGGGATCCAGGACATCGCGAGGAGGTCCGGAATGGTCCGGAGAATAAGATTCATATAAGGAAAGTTGATTTCTAGGTTTCGGAAAAGTTCGGGATTTTTCCGGTGAAAGACCGGGAAGGTTCTAGAAGGTTCCGGGGGTCCCACCAGTGGGCCCACGACCCTAGGAGGCCTAGCATGGGCCGAGGGGATGCTCCCTGGCCTAATGGGCCAGGGGCACCTGCCCCTCAAGGCCCAGGCCGGCCAACCCTAGGGTTTTCCCCAAAACCCTAGGGGGGATCAACTTGGGGGGGAAGAATTCCCCCTCCCCCCTTTGGCCGCCGGCCCTAGATGGGTTTGGGGCTTTGGGGGGCCACCCAAACCAACCTCCCCCCTATATAAAGAGGGGAGGGGGCAGGGGGGGCGTTCACCCCTTCAGACCTAGCTCTGGCCGCCCCCCTCTCTCCTCCATAGTGCTGTACCGGCTTGGCGAAGCCCTGCAGTTTTTCTCCTCCACCACCACCACCACGCCGTCGTGCTGCTGGGATTCCGTGGAGATCTACCACACCTCCGCTGCCCGCTGGAACGGGGAGAGGACGGGCTTCATCGACACCGTACGCGCGACCGAGTACGGAAGTGCTGCCGGATTGCAGCACTGGGGATGATCGTCTACACCAACAACGAGATCTAATCTCGTAGGCTTTGGAAATCTTCGAGGGTTAGTCTCACATCAATCTCGTTGCTTCGATCTTGTAGATTAGATCTTGGGTGTTCCATAGATTAGATCTTGGATTTATTCGTCTTGCGGTAGGAAAATTTTTGTTTTCTATGCTACGAACCCCATCAGTGGTATCAGAGCCATGTCTATGCATAGATCTGTTGCACGAGTAGAACACAATGGTTTTGTGGGCGGTGATGCTCTTGTTGCTTTAGTTTGTGTACTTTGCATCTTGCAGGATGGTGGGATGAAGCGGCCCGGGCTAACTTTACATGACCGCGTCTCATGAGACTTGCTCCACGCTTGACATGCAACTTGTATTGCATAAGTGGCTTTGCGGGTGTCTGTCTCTCCCACCATAGTGAAGATTGCAATTTACTCTTCCTATTGACAACACTAGTATCACCGTTTTGGTTCATGTTCGTAGGTAGATTGGATCTTACTCGAAAACCCTAAACCACGTAAAATATGCAAACCAAATTAGAGGCGTCTAACTTGTTTTTGCAGGGGTTTGGTGATGTGATATGGCCATGATGTGATGATGATTATATTTGATGTATGAGATGTTCATTATTGTATTATGGCAACCGGCAGGAGCCTAATGGTTGTCTTTAAATTTGTTAAGACCTGCGTGTCTATTCATCATGTAATAGCTTTATTTCAAGTAGTTGTTATAGTAGCTATAAGTGATGGACAACCATGAAGCGGTGCCATGAACCTTGATACAATGCTGGTGATGATGGAGATCATGCTCGTGTGCTTTGGAGATGGAGATCAAAAGCACAAGAAGAAAGGCCATATCATATCACATATTATGAATTGCATGTGATGTTAATCCTTTATGCATCTTATCTTGCTTAGATCGAGACGGTAGCATTATAAGATGATCCCTCACATTAATATCAAGATAATAAAGTGTTCTCCCCTCGTATGCACCGTTGCTACAGTTCGTCGTTTTGAAGCATCTCGTGATGATCGGATGTGATAGATTCTACGTTCACATACAACGGGTGTAAGCCATGTTTGCACACGCGGAATACTTGGGTTTGCTTGGCGAGCCTAGCATGTACAGACATGGCATCGGGACATAGGAAACCGAAAGGTTGAACACGAGTCATATGGATGATATGATCAACATGTTGATGTTCACCATTGAAGCTACATCATCTCACGTGATGATCGGTTTTGGTGTAGTGGATATGGATCGTGTGCCACTTAACAACCATGAGGGATGTTGTATTAAGTGGGAGTTCATTAGTAATTAGATTAAAACATGAACTAATTATCATGAACATAGTCTGAATAGTATTTTGAATTAAAGTTTGTAGAATTGGCATCCGTTTTCTACCATGCGCTAGTCTTGTAATTGAGATAGAAATATTGTTAAGTCTGACAAGTAACTTTACGGACTGGTACCGTATTGTTAAAGAATCAAGATATGATTAAGTCCTAATGCAAACTTTTAGTAAACCTCACATTGATGATTCAAAGAGCAATGGTTTCAATTAGTACCCAATCATCTTGTCTCCGTGAAACTTGAAGTTCAAATCCATTTGAAAAGTAAGGAGCTGAAAATTTTGTTTTCAGAAATAAGCGAGGTATGAGATATATGTGATATCTAAGACCTTATTGCAAGATGATAGAATATAATCTAGTGAGACTACATAAACTCATAAGTTTTATGGGAATGTACGAAGGTTGAAGACGCCAGGCGTCCCAATCCTCCAACTAAGTTGGGCACTAACGATATTCGCATATCCATGAAATGATCGTCCTTAGTATGCACCGTTGCTAAGACTCGTCGTTTCGAAGCATCACGTGATGATCGGGTGTGATAGATTCTACGTGTGCATACAACGGGTGCAAGCCAGATTTGCACATGTGAATACTGAGGTTAAACTTTACGAGCCTAGCATGTGCAGACATGGTCTCGGAAAGTCGTCATGATATGATGGATAAAATTATGACTGAAATTGTTCATCATATTACGAAGTTACTAATAGTGAAGTCTGGAACACTTGTCATATGATGATCAACTTCAAGGTAAGAACCTCAAGGTTATTGGTATTTGACCAATGGACCTAGAAGTTATTGAAGGTCAAGTGTTTTCTGAGAATGGGGAAAGCTAAAAGAGAAACCATAAAGATATTTTGGCAGAAAGAAAGGAAAAGACTAGAAAGTCTAGCTCAGGTGTATATAGATGATATACATGTTATGGATGTATTCCTTGCTTGGTCACATAATAAAATTCTTGGGTATTTGTACCAGATTGGTTGGTATGAGATGTCATACAACGCAATACAAGAATACGATGGCCTAAGTGACTGATAAGGAATATGGTAATAATGCACGTCTGGAACATAATAAAGTGTTATTATGTTTGTCGTTGGCATTCTACCTAGCCCTTAGAGTTTATAATAAAGAACTTAATAAATTGTTATTTTGCTCTGGTCAAATGAAAACAACGAGTTGTTCAAATTATGACATTGCTCCATGTACGATGGATAAGTTATTATAAATATTAATGGTGAAACACACATACATAACACTGACGCTAAAATGCCATAAGGCAAACGATTTGAATTCCACTCATTAGTGGAACTGCCATTTAGGTCATGTTAGAAAGGAACGCATGAAGGAACTCCATTTGAATGGAATTTTTTGGAGCCATATGATTTTTGAATCATTTGGCGCTTGCAAATCTCTTCTAAAAGGAAATGACTTAAATACCGTTCATAGGCCAAGAGTTGAACGGGCAACTAACTTAGTGGAAACATACATGATGATATATGTGGTTCACTGGGCATAGTTGTGTGCGGGAGATTCTTGTACTTCATGAAAACTTCCAACAATGAATTGAGTATATATATGTGGATATATTCGATAAGGAAGAGGTTTGAAACATTTGAATGGATTCAAATAAATTTCAGCATGAAGTGGAAATCATCGTAATAGAAAAATCAAATATCTATGATTGGATCATAGTGGAAATATTTGAATTACGAGTTTTAGCGAACATCTAAGAGAGTTATGAAGTTGTTCTACAACTCACGTTTCTTGGAGTATCATAGTGATGATAAAGTGTCCGAGAGACGTATCCAAACCTTGTTGGATCAATGATGAGATAAAATAATATGAAGCCATTATACTTCTGTGGATTATGCTTTAGAGATTACCGCTTTTACACTGAATAGAGCATCATCATGATCCGTTGAAATGACACCATACAAGTTATGGCATGGGTATAAACCCTAATAGTCCTTTATTAAAATTTTGGTATAAGTAAATGAGTTTACAACCAAAACCGGATGAATATCTTTGTTGGTTATCCCAAGAGAATGGATTGGGAATTCTTCCCACTATGAAGTAAAAGACAAAAGTGTTTGTTAATGTTACTTGCTTATTTCCAAGAAATTGTTTTCTAGCGAAGTATTTGAGTGGGAGGACAATAGAACTTGATAAGGTTTATGAACCTGAGCATAATGATCAGAGTAGCGCAGCATCAGAAATGGTTCCGGAAGCAGCTACGACAATCATGGCTCCCATGACTACAAAGTGTTTTAGCCATGGAGATCGAAGTACATATTGAACCTTGTAGGTATGGTTTACTTTGTGATCAAATAAATGATTTGTGGACAAAGGATTGATTTTGAACAATGATAAACCAACTGCAAACAAAGAAGTTATGATGGGCCCTGACTCCGTTAAAATGGCTATGCGCCATGAAATCCAAGATAGATGAATACTTTTTGAAAGTAAATGGATCTATAAAATAGATGGACTTGGATGGAATATCCTTAAAGAAGCTTGACTTATCGAAAAGTTGTTTACGACAAAGTTCAAAGAGTTGACTACGATAAGATTAGATCTTCCGTGGCAATGCTTGTAGTCTATGTGGATTATTCTAGTAATCGCTACATATTTCTTTTATGAGATATGATAGAAGGATGGCAGAAATACATTCCTTACCAGAAGTGTGTATGAAGGATGTATACTAGATACAACCAAGAGTTTTTGCTAGTCCGTGGAATACTAGATAGGTATACGAACTTCAATTGGATGAAGTGAGTATCGCGGAGTTGGAATCTTTACCGGATGAAATAGTCAAAGAGTTTTTGATTTCACAAGAAACGATGAAGATGCTTGCATTTGCAAGAAATTAAGTGGGAGCGCTGAGACATATTTGTAACACTTTATGTAGATGACATATCGTTGATTATAAATAATGTAATTATATAATTGATTAAAAAGGTTTCATTGAGAATTAACTTCAATGAAAAGATATGGACTGAAACATATTTAGTGTCAAGATCTATGAAGATAGATTGAAACACATAATAAGTTTAAGTCAAAGTACATAGAATGAATATTGAAGTGGTTCAATATTAAGAAGGTGTTCTTTTCATGTAAAGGTTTAACAAGACTTGAGTGTATTTGACACTCGATGAGTAAAAACACATGAGTGATTTTAGATCACGAGTAATATGTACAAAGTCAGATATCATGTGCTCTAAAGTGTTACGAGCATATACCAGAATGATTCATGTAATGATCATTGGACAACAGTAACAATATCCCTGAGTGCTTTAGAAGAACCAAGGATATATATAGTTTTATATGGGTAATGACAAACAAATCGCTGTAAAGTGTTGCACCGATATTAGTTTGGTCACATATAAAATAAATTTTCAATCTCAATTAGGCTAAGTGTTATTTAAAAGGGTAGCACAATGAGCTAGAATATGTCTATGCCAGATTTAGATGAGTTCTAAATATTGTGACGGATTCTACAAATGAAGGCAGAGTATGTCATTGTTTTGACAATGACTGAGGATGTTAAGTCGAAAAGTTCTTTGAGAACTTGGTGTAGTTCCGATAGTGTCAGAACTTTCAAGCTATATTGTGTATGACAATATTAGTGACTTATTTTCAGACCGCGGAATTAAGGTTCCACCAGAGGACTAAGCATATACAATTAATGCCGACTCATTTGGAAAATAAGTGATGCGTTGAGACGCAAATGAATTCCAAAATACATACAATTCTGAACAGTCAGATCCGTTGACTAAAACCTCTCCCGTGAGCAAAACATGATAAAGCACCAGAAGGCCAAGGTGTTATATCTTTACAAATGTAAACTAGATTATTGACTCTAGTGCAAGTGGGAGACTGTTGGAGATATGCCCAAGAGGCAATAATAAAATGGTTATTATAGTATATCTTTGTGTTTATGATAATGTTTGCATACCATGCTATAATTGTATTAACCGAAACATTGATACATGTGTGTTATGTAAACAACAAGGAGTCCCTAGTAAGCCTCTTGTATAACTAGCTTGTTGATTAATGGATGATCATGGTTTCGTGATCATGAACATTGGATGTTATTAATAACAAGGTTATGTCATTAGGTGAATGATATAATGGACACACACCCAAATAAGCATAGCATAAGATCAAGTCATTAAGTTCAATTTGCTATAAGCTTTCGATACATAGTTGCCTAAGTCCTTCGACCATGAGATCATGTAAATCACTTACACCGGAAGGGTACTTTGATTACATCAAACGCCATTGCGTAAATGGGTGGTTATAAAGATGGGATTAAGTATTTGGAAAGTGTGAGTTGAGGCATATGGATCAATAGTGGGATTTGTCCATCCTGATGACGGATAGATATACTCTGGGCCCTCTCGGTGGAATGTCATCTGATTAGCTTGCAAGCATATGATTGGATCATAAGAGATGACATACCACGGTACGAGTAAAGAGTACTTGTCAGTAACGAGGTTGAACAAGGTATGGAGATACCGATGATCGAACCTCGGACAAGTAAAATATCGCGTGACAAAGGGAATCGGCATCGTATGTAAATGGTTCAATCGATCACTAAGTCATCGTTGAATATGTGGGAGCCATTATGGATCTCCAGATCCCGCTATTGGTTATTGCTCGGAGAGGAGTCTCGACCATGTCTGCATAGTTCGCGAACCGTAGGGTGACGCGCTTAAGGTTCGATGTCGCACGAGTAGATTTGGAATATGGTATGGAGACGAAGTTTGTTCGGAGTCTCGGATGGGATCCAGGACATCGCGAGGAGGTCCGGAATGGTCCGGAGAATAAGATTCATATAAGGAAAGTTGATTTCTAGGTTTCGGAAAAGTTCGGGATTTTTCCGGTGAAAGACCGGGAAGGTTCTAGAAGGTTCCGGGGGTCCCACCAGTGGGCCCACGACCCTAGGAGGCCTAGCATGGGCCGAGGGGATGCTCCCTGGCCTAATGGGCCAGGGGCACCTGCCCCTCAAGGCCCAGGCCGGCCAACCCTAGGGTTTTCCCCAAAACCCTAGGGGGGATCAACTTGGGGGGGAAGAATTCCCCCTCCCCCCTTTGGCCGCTGGCCCTAGATGGGTTTGGGGCTTTGGGGGGCCACCCAAACCGACCTCCCCCCTATATAAAGAGGGGAGGGGGCAGGGGGGGCGTTCACCCCTTCAGACCTAGCTACGCCGCCCCTCTCTCCTCCATAGTCTTTGTCTGGCTTGGCGAAGCCCCCAGCTTTTCTCCTCCACCACCACCACCACGCCGTCGTGCTGCTGGGATTCCGTGGAGATCTACCACACCTCCGCTGCCCGCTGGAACGGGAGAGGACGGGCTTCATCGACACCGTACGCGCGGCCGAGTACGGAAGTCTTGCCGGATTGCAAAGATCGGGGATGATCGTCTACACCAACAACGAGATCTAATCTCGTAGGCTTTGGAAATCTTCGAGGGTTAGTCTCACATCAATCTCGTTGCTTCGATCTTGTAGATTAGATCTTGGGTGTTCCATAGATTAGATCTTGGATTTATTCGTCTTGCGGTAGGAAAATTTTTGTTTTCTATGCTACGAACCCCATCAGTTTTGGCACCCGGGAGAATATGCGCCCGGTTTGTGAAATATCTTTTAAGCGTAGTCGGAAAATGTCAAAAAATTGCGAACAAAAAAAATTGACGTATGACATTATATGTGCTTAGAAAGTCGTTTCGTATAAACCAAACAATTTTTATGTCCCATGCAAAAAAGAAAACAAATGTTGCTTTAAAAAAGCTTTTCACGAGACATTTTTTTGTATTTTTACACATGACATAAAAATATCAGTTTTCGACGAATACTTTGCGTGCACACATATAATGTAGACATATACGCACCAATATTTTGTTTAAATTTTTATGACATTTTAAAATGATTTTCATGTGTAGCAGGAGCATTCTGTTGTAAATAGAATTACAAATAGGGGCAATTTGATATAACATTTCGTTTTGCCGACGCAGAAGCTCGAGAAGTGTCGGCCAGTTTCTAGAATTGCACAGAATTGCACTACAATGTAGCTTTGTGGTGAAAATAAGCTGGCAGGAAGCCGGACACTTCTTTTCGGCTTCAGTTATTCCCGACCCTAAAGTTGTCTAGGAAGCCCAAAAGAAATCAGCTTCCACGGGCACACACTAACCAAGTGCCATTTGAATATTTGATTCAACAAAGGAGATGCCAATATGCATATAGACATATATTTATTTGCACGAAGATTAACTATATTTTATACGTGTTGATGTTTTTCACAAAATAATTCAATATTTCGGCATAGAGTTTAAAAGATTACTCCATCCGTTCACAAATAACTGCATGTTTCAGCACACAGAGTATCTTTAGTCAAACTTTATTACCTTTGAATAACTCCACAAAAAAGAACAACATTTATGATATTAAATTAATATCGCCAGATTTATATTGGCATGTAGTTCAATAATATAGTAATTTGATGTCACATGTATTTCTAGTTTGTGCAAAAAATTAGTCAATTTTAAAAATGTTTGACTTCCAAACGACAAAAAAGTACGCTTACTGCGGACAAAGTGAGTATAGCATAACAAAAATCATGATTGAGGCATATAAAGAGTACAACTATTTTAGGTGGAAGGGTTTAGGGGAGGAGGGGGGGGGGGGGGGGGGGGGGCAATGGTCCCATGGCAATAGCTAGGTGGTGTTTATATAATAGTAGGAAGGTTGGTGTGGCAGCACGCCGCACCCGTGAATAAGAATCTGTGTTTCTTCAATAAAATTTCATATATTATAATTATAAGATCCAATACACATTTAGCTGTCAATCTTAATTGAAATACACTATTGTCCCTTTAAATTAAGACCACAAACATATACATGTCTGGAAAACAAAGTCAGAACCCTGTGCCAGGCGTGGCACAAAATCGAAGAGATTAATCAATGAGATTATTCCGTACTAATGTAGCTGAAATAGAGTAAGATATTCCTACTTATATTCATCAATTAAAAAGTACAACTTATACAACAGGAAGCTAATGGAGGGTTGCTATGTTCTCTTTAAAAGGGTATTAATTTCCAGAAAGAAAAATATAGCACGCTTGTAGCTTAATGTGTTTCTACATGCCCTACATTGAAGCAGAATTAGCAATCCATCTTAATTGGCAGAAAGGGTTTTATTAAAAGATTGTGTTCCTCCTGTCTCACATTCTGGGCAATAACATAAATAAAAGAGATGAAATAACAAAGTTCATCTTACTCTCATTGCAGGAGAACAATGTACATATCGTAGTACATGTATGCAAGGTAAATGGTAGGCAGAGAATTGGCCTTGCTAGTGGTCATGCTCATCTCTAAAGAGCTCTAAGCTCCCAGTGTTCCCAAAGCCTGTGGTTGTTCGGTGCGTTTGGCCTACCTGTCAGCGGCTTACCAAGTCGGTTTGATGTGTTGACGGCAGTCGGCAGGTCGGTTGCTCCTTGTTTTCGTGTTGATCGCAAATCCACAGCACGTCTCCGTCTCGCATATTTCTCCCGATTCCCTTCCTCTTCTCTCCCTCCTCCGGCCAAACTGCCCCGCCGATTCCCCTGTGTCCGCCACAGATCGACCGAGATAGAGCGCTGCCGTGGCCTGGAATTCCATGTCCCCGCCGCCGCCGCTTGGAGTCGCTTGCCGCCAAGCCAACTGAAGTCGCCCCCGCCGGCACTTGGAGTCACTTGCCGCCACGGCGCCTGAAGTCGTCTACGCCGCCTATTGGAGTCGCTCGCCACCACGGCGCCTGAAGTCGCCTCCGCCGCCTCCAGTCGCTAGCAAGGTAAGTATGTCTCACCTTCCCAATACCTGCACTCCCCTGATCCTCTGGTCCTCCCAGCTTCAGTAGTCCCGTGTTTGCTGTTTCTGGTTGCTGCTGCATGTCCCGGAGACGCGGACTCGTGGTCACTGTGATGCTGATGCTGCAGCATGCTTGCTGTTGTGTTGGGCGTGCGTGGTTGTTTGATTTCTTTTTTTTGAGAAACACAGTACAAACGCAGGCGCTCACATACACGCGCATACACTCACCCCTATGAACGCACACACGCACACCCTACCCCTATGAGCACCTTCGGAAGACTGAGCCGGCGGATTGGATCTTGAAATTGACGAAGTCACCACAGGCGCCTCGCTGTCGACGGGAACGTCGCCTCCCACTGAATGAATATTCCGCCTTTTATGAGACACACAGATGTCAAACCTGGGGTTTGAACTCTGGTGGGCTGGGGATACAACCATCCTCCTAACCACCCAACCTCAGGTTGGTTCTCGTGGTTGTTTGATTTCGACCTGTGTGCGTGCTTACTTGTTGGCTTCTGTTAGTTAGTGCTTTGATTTATTGGGCTATTGTTGCTTCAGTTTCCTGTACAATATTGTTGTTGACCAGCTGATCTTTCTGGTTGTGCTGGCTAAAATTGTTATTCAGTCAATGGGGACATAAAAATACCAGCTGATGTCATTGTTGTGCTGGCTAAAATTGTTGGTCATTCAGTCAACGAGGACATTAAAATATCCATGAAGGCAACAAAGGAGGCGGTAATTTGATCTGGTGTCAACTATAGCATTGCTGAGTTCTCAACAAAGACAGTGCTCCTTGCCCCGAGAGAAGATTGGCATATATACTAAGCACAAGAATACAAGTACTGAAGAAAGTTCCACGATATGCACCCGCAAATAAACTGGTTGGTTCACCCACTATCTTTTCGCTTACATGGCATCATGATTTGTGCCATTGAAAAATTTGAGACTCTGGTTATTCAATGCAATTAATTATATGGAGACCAGACATAATGCATTCCATCTTTTTGCCATTTAATTCTGAACATATGATTTTACATGTACATTTTTTTTTAACTATTTCACTATATATTTTATATTGAAAACAATGTACCATGCTCTTTATTTATGAGGATGGGACATGTGAGAAGAAAAGAGATATTAGAGGGTTGTCGTGGACTCTTAGATGCAGGCATAACATTGAACACTTTGTTATGGAGGAGAATGATGAGGCATGCAATAAATGGCCAATGAAACATCTATTACTAGCAATTTGATGGTAAGTAATTCTGAAAGCATGCTCATAATTTATCAAAAGTATTTTTTGTGATGACATTGCCCTTGTTGACGATACGTCATGTTCTTCATGAACATTATATTATTCCTCATATACTGCAATGATTGATGTTGTGCCAAATAAGTTTTTAATCTACTATCTAATATTTGCTTTGATAGCAAGACAAGAGAAGTAATCATTTGAGCATTCTATCTTACCTTTCAAAAATGTGCTTTACCAATCTAGCATGGTCAAATTCTGCAAGTATCGTGAACTTTGATTATTTTTGCATTTTGAGTAAGGCATAGCTTATCCATATACAGGATAGCTCAGAGTTCTGCAACACTGCCGATCCACCTTTGTTGGTCGGTGAGTGAAATTGTTTCTTGCACATTTGAGTCATCCATCTGGAGTGCAGCTAGCGTTCTCTAGCTCATGGGTTTCTTGCGGATACTTACCATGTACTTGTGCTTTCTTGTTTCTTTCGTGCAGTTTGTGGAGATCAACAATGAGATTTCTGACGATGATAAAATGCCCTTTAGATGAATATGCATTAGATATATGCAAACTTATATTATCATATCCATTCCACTGTAGAATACCTTTTTTTTCCTGAGGCAGGTGGTTTTTCTTCAAAGAGTAGGATTATGCATGATTCTGTGGATTCAAAGAAAATAGAGTGATCACCAGCATCTTGTCGGGGATCCGAGTGGCTCAGTCACCGAATGTCCATGTTGTTTATGCTATTGTATGGATCAGATCGAGTGGCTCGATTAATGGTTGTTATATTAAGCTCAGGTTTTTTTTAGGCATTTGGACATCATATGAGAATATTCTGAGAGCTAAAACTCCCATATACAAAATTCATGTAATCTTATGGTCGTCAAACTGTATTTTTGGTACATATGTGGCCTATTAGCTGGAACACACTTCACGTGATGTTGGAATCTGTCATTCGTTGTTCATGCCAATAACTAATCATGGTATTGTGTTTAGGACACGCTCTCTGGGGATCAAAGAATTGCTGATTTGTAGGCAGGATGAAAGGAATCATTTGGAAATGGGGATTGCCCTTGGAACAACGCATACTTCTACGAGCTGGTAAATGCATGAACTATTTAATACTTCCTTTGTTCACTAATGTAAGATATTTTAGCAAACTAAATTAGCTTGCCAATACCTCTTATATTCACTAGTGGAAAACGGGGCTATAGGCCCGGTTCATTTGGGCCTTTAGTCCCGGTTTCCAAACCGGGACCAATTAGGCGGGACTAAAGGTCCCCCCCTTTAGTCCCGGTTGTAAAACAAATCGGGACTAAAGGTCCCGCCACGTGGGCTGCTGGCGCGCGTCGAGTAAAAAACCCTTTAGTCCCGGTTTGTAACACGAACCGGGACTAAAGGTTATTTCGTTATTTTTTTTATCTATTTGGTTCCCAATTATTTTTCGCTCCTCTTTTTTTTCCTATTTTTTCAGAATTTCTAGTATTTCAGTTATTTAACTAGTTTAGTTTCTAACTCCACTTAATCTCTAGTCAAATTACTTACTCGTGGTCCAACTTCCCGCTCGGTCACCCATCCTCCCACTACTCCAGCACTAGCACGCTTAACTTCCAAGTTCCTTTCCCATCCCGCTTCCAAGTGCTTCGCGCGCATGTTGTGATACTAGTATCATATCAATCCTATTAACATGTTGGTCTATGTCACACTTATTTATTATTCGAATTTCCAAATAATTATTTTAATAAACAAAACTAATAACGTACATGTTGTGGTAATGGTATTATAATTATAATTTTTTAAATTTGTATTATAATTGTTTTTTTTAATTTATTATTTTTTAATATTTTTTTGCCAAACTTGAAAATTTGAAAATCTAAAAAATTGGCTAACTTTATGGTTAAGTAATAGTAATCTTTATGTATGATGTAATTATTATTTTAAAAAATTTAAAAAAATAAAATTCCGAATTTCTGGCAAAAACTAAAATCTTCCTGCTTTCATATTTTCATTTGGAATTTTGAGAATCTAAAAATTGGCTAACCGGGTAAACCCTGGTCAATTCGGATGTAACTTTTTCCCAGGATTTTTTTGATATATTATACGTTTTTTTTCGACGTCGTACGCAAAAGTTATTGCGGTTTTACCATTTTTCAAAACATTTTTGCAAAATAAGTGAAAATTCAAATTTGTTAATTTTCCCTAATAGTAGGTTGCATAACATACAAGAATCCATTTACAGTGTTAAAAAAGGTGATCCAGGGGGGGTGGGGGGGGTGTGTGTGTGTGGAGGTGCATGGGGAGGCAAAAAACCCCCTATTGGTCCCGGTTTGGTTCAAAACGGGGACTAAAGGGTGGGACGAAAGGCCTCTTTTCCACTAGTGATTGAGAAATAGAGGGAGTACATGTCTTGGAAGTTGGAACATGGGATTTGGGGCGGAGGATACACTGGCCTGTTATGACTTATTTTGCTGAACGATAGCTCATTGGACTAACTGATGCCGTATGGTGAAATCTCCATAGCAGTATTTGGGTTGACGTACACCACATTACACTGCGCTTCATGGGGTTGACCAGTTAACCGTCTTATCTGTTGTACAAACACCAACTTTTGTATCTTTCTTCATATGTTAAATTAATGAAATGGTAATGATATACTCGACAGGGCCTGTTAAATTCATTTACTGCTGCACCAAACATGCACTCAGACTTGCTGGTCGTAATTGCAGGCAGTGGAGATAGACCCACTTGAGTACCTGACGCCACCATATTTGTCAAGATTTTTTTTTTAAACAGGGAAGGGTCCCGAAGGACCCGGAAACTGCTTTATAACGGTGGGTTCACAATTACATAGAGGACCTCCAAGTAATACAGATGGCCAACACAGTCCTCACACTTTACACAAAGGACCCTAAAACAGAAGTAAGAGAAGCAATCAAGTCCTTTTCCACCGTCGACGATGTGAGACCTCGAGGCACGGCTACCCGCCCCTCCGCCGGGGACTACGCCACTTGGGGCGAGGCAGGCATGAGGCGCCGCACCGAAGCCGAAGATCCTCCTGAGTGGCTCGCTGGCCTGGAGGAAGAAGAAGCCCAAACACCTGAGGTATCCGAGCGCGGAGTGGCCTCCTGGTTGACCATGGATAACTCCGGCATGAACTCGCCTTTGTTGATGAACTCCGCAATAGGATGTTGCAGCTTCGCCATCTTCCCGAAAGACTCCAGATCCCAGCATCACCTTCCATCTTTCGTCCCCACGACGACAGGAACGAGAAGGAACGCCACGATTCGGAACTCCACCGAGCTTATTGAAGAAGCCGCTGCCAGATCGAAGCCTCTCTTCTACCCTCCACCATGGAGGACGAGCAGAGAGACGCGCCGGTCTTCCCGTGCCGCCTGGACCGACTCAAAAACACGGGCATAGCGCCAACAGCCATAAAGGCAAACGGGGACCTAGCCCAACACTCTAGCCTACAACTACTATCTACAGAAGAGGCCCGGCCTCCACTCCCATCCCTACTCCGGCCGGCAGCGCCGGTGGAGAGGAAGGGGAGGGGTGCCGGGGAGAACGAGGCGACTCTCAAAGGGAGGGTGGAGAGAGAAGGAGAAAGGGGTTAATATGAATTTAATTTATCATATTTGTCAAGATAATGGAGAGATAGACTCACTTGGGGCTATGATATGTGCCAATTGGAACCTCTGTTGGTTGCGAATGCGAGCTGGAAATATGCCCTAATGCTTCTAATTGGTCCACGGCGTGGTACCGTGAGGGTAGAGCTTGCTGTTTCCGAAGCTCAAATTCTATTCAATTGACCACAGCGAAATGCCCACATGAAACGGAAGGGTACAACAAATCTTGCAAAAAAAATTAAGCGAAAATATCAAAGAATGGCGCGGCAAAGCGCGCTAGGTCCATCTAGTATTTAAGACTTAAGTATGCAAGGTAAATCGCAAGCAGAGAACTGCTGCGGTTAGTGCCCATGCTCATATTTAGGACTTACGGATGAAGCCTGGTGATCAGGGGGATACGTGCACCCCTTCTCTGCTCGACACGTGTTTAACGACGTTAGCACTGTACACGTATCGACGCGGTCCAGCGCGTCGAGTGGAAGGGTGGAGAGACGCGGGGAAGGTGCACGACGATGCGCTTGACCGGGGAGACATTGGGGCGACCTCAGATGCGCGAGGTGGAGGCTGGCTTAGTGTGGAGGCCGGCGAGGTAGTGGCCATTAGTGAGTGGCCGTTAGTTACCGTTAGTGAGTAGCAGAATCCAATGGTGATGGACCAAATCCAACGGTAATAATCGGATGCTCACGTATCCACGTGATCACCAAATCCACTCTCACTTAGAACTTATGTCTTACCAATGAAATTTTTGAATAGGATTAGGAAACTGAAGAAAGTTGGCAGCTGAGTAAATTTGTGGAAATGTGAGTACAATCAATAAAATTGAGAGAAGATTTGATTTATAAATTGGACACTAATAATTGGTTACATTTGATTAAAAGAACAGGACCATAGCACACTATATCTAAATTCCAAAGGGAGTACCTAACATTCAGATATGTGCTCCTTTGTTCTGTGAACAAAAAAAGATAACACAAATAATAGGCTTGCATCAAACAAAAGGGCGATGCAGCAGAATAAGAAATAAAATAAGAAAACAACATATTAACAATATTCATATGAAAGTGGAAAAAGAGATAAGCAAATAACTGCTGAGAAATATGAGCTCAACAACCAAAGATCTGGAAGTCAATTATAATGCTGTGACATCAGCAACATTCACGAAGGCTGCAAGGAGATAAATGGGTAGATGGAAATAAAAACTTAGAAATTAAACGTCTCATAAAGCTTACGATTACAGATGTCAACATTCAAATGATAAGAAACTTAGATATCGCTGACGCTTGAGATATGGAGTTGAGTCAAGTAAGCTAGTTAACTAACTAAATATTGAAATGTGTAGTTCAGCTGAGTTGAGTCGGGGTGGCAGGGCCGGTCCTATGTTTTTCGGGGCCCTTGGGCGAAGTCGACAAATGTACCCCTTAAGACTAATATATGTATGCATATTTATGATAGAAATAATAATAAAATGACAAAAATATGACACATATTTTTTACTAGTTTAGTTAGCTCAAATAAAAAACCAAATTACAATGACTCCATCGATAATTACGCTTCAATGCTTCACAAAAAACTTCTTCACGCATTTATAGATGCAAAATCATCCAGAACAATTTCAAGATCAATGATGTCTAAGATATTCTTCTCAATACAACATGTAGCCAAACCATTTAATCCGTCTTGTAACATAGTTGACCTCAAACAATTTCTCAGTAGCTTCAAGTTAGAGAAACTTCTTTCGGCTGGCAAATACTTATTTAAAGACACTCTTTGCGATTCAATACTGAAAAATACTTATTTAAAGCACCTCTTTGCTATTCAATAAACTGATTATCTAGCTTTCTCTTTTTCTTTTTTTTCACCACCCGACATTTTTTTTGGCATTATAACACCTGTAATAATGAAAAATAATACTCCCTCCGTTCCTTTCTATAATGTCTATTGTTTTTTCGCTTTTGTTTCAGAACATAAGATTAAAGCTATGTTTTTTTGCAAAGAACCCCTTCCACCGATCTGTTCCCGAAAATCTGGAAACGAATCTGTTCTCATCCAATAAATCTAGAAACCAATCTATTCTTGTATAGAAAATGTGGAAACCAATCTGATTATGGAAAGATAGCGGGAGAGAGGGAGTACATGACGCGATCGGTTATGGAAACAAGATCATTTTCTGAGATCTGATTTCAGTTTCCTATTTTGTTTCTAAGATCGCTAGGGGGTTTTGTGTCAAAAAATGGCTTGCGCTAATTTCCGTGCCAAAATACAATAGGCACTATAGAAAGGAACGGAGGGAGTATCAAATTAGAACCCTAATCAAAAGAATAAGTTATGAATTAGATGAGAATTAGACTAGAGATTTAGACTTACAAACGGGCAGGCAGGGACGGCACCGATCAGCGAGCTGCTGTTGATGAAGTAATCGGCAAAACACAGAGATGAGGAAGACACAGAGGCAGCTACGCAGGGAATTGGACGGATCGGTCACACGCTCACTAATCCCTGATTAACAAAAGGTCACGTGCAGGGAGTTGGACCGATCGTGTAACGCACTCCGGCACTCACGCGCAGGTAGACTCACGCGTACTAGTGGCAGGGTAATGGAGATGGGAGTTGGACCGCTCAGAGATTAGCTGCAGATCTTGATTGATTCGTTGTCTCCCTTCCGTTCCATACAAATTTTTTTCCAGCCCATAGTAAAGAGAATATCTGGTCTTGGGCCCCCCTCCGGCCTAGGCCCTAGGCGGCCGCCCATGGCTGCCATGGGTCAGGTCCGGCCCTGCGGGGTGGCTTGATACCCACCCCTAATCGACGCCAAGAAGTCATCAGCTAGAGGCAAGGTTTTTTTCCTCAGTTTGGAAAAACGAGGTTTGGGAAAACACCAAAAATACCGTCAGAGACTTATCAAACGAATTTATAAATTCATTCAAAATTTATCAAAAGATATTTAAATTTAAATAAATTATATAAATACCGGCAAATTTTGTCCTCTAGAAAAAAAATCGGTAATAATTGCAATGACCGGTTTTCGGCAAAAATTCAGAAATCTCAGCCGAGGAAAAAAGAGGCTGGCCAGATGAGTCTGTCCATCCAGTCGCATCGACACACATTCCGTCATTCCGTGCAGCGCGTCAGCCCAATTAAAACCAAACCTGGCTGATATTCTGAGCCAAACTGAACTAAACCGAAGGTGAGACTGTGGGTTGAAACTGTTTGAAAACTGTTCGCTAAAATGGGTTGCATACCGCAGTTGCATGTCAGCTGCGCTAGCTTTCACGGGTCAAAACAGTGCAAAAGACGTGAAGCCAGCGCACTCCCGACTACACACAGCAGGTCGTGTCCGGCCTCCATCAGCACGCCGCCGGCCTGGCACAACTCGTCGTCGGCCTCATGCAGCTTGTCGCCAGCCTACAGCAGCTCGTCGCCGGCCGCCACGCAGCTCGTCGCCGGCCTCCAGCAGATCGTCGCCGGCCTCCCCGTAGCTCGTCGCCGGCCTCGCGCAGCTCGTCACCGGACTCCAACAGATCATGGCCGGCCTCGCACAGCACGTCGCCGGCCTCGCACAGCACGTCGCCGGCCTCCCCGCATCTTGTTGTCGCCCTCCAGCAGGCCGGCCTGGGAGGCGGGAGAGGCGAGCGGCGGCGGCAGGCCGGCCGGCGAGGCGAGGCGAGGCGCGAGCGGTGGCGGCAGGCCGGCCGGCGAGGCGCGAGCGAAGACCGGCCGGGGAGACGAGGCGCAAGCGGAGGTGACTACGGCGGCAGAGATTGGAAGCTGCAGGCCTAAGAACTGGTCCCCCCAACCGGATAAGAACCATGGGTTTGACCATGTGGAACCAAACCTATTCTAGCCTGAACCAAACCAAACCCGACTGTTATGTACGAGAAACTGAACTAAACCAGACTGTTGTAAAACTCGGCCCATTTACACCCAAACCAAACAAACCCACAAGGAAAAACTGACCCATCCCACCCGGTTTATACAAAACCATTCTCAGGTTTAGCAGCGATCCGAATGCCTGGTCCGAACGATGGGTCGTTGGCGCATACGCGCCGCCGGAAGCGATCAACAGGGGGCGGTGCTTTACATCGACCACGGGAGTTGCTGCATGTGGGTTGTGGGCTTGGCCCACGTTTGTTGCTTGGTTTGGGTTCGACTGACTCTCGGTTCATTTGCTTGGTTCGGATTCGATCGATTGTAGGTCCATTCCAGCACGACGTTGTATATGTGGTAGTACTATGTTTGTATTAAAAAAGTGAACGGTTTTAACTTTTGAACAGTTTTTACAATCAAACAGTTTCAATTTTTTAAACTACTATTGTCTTAATATGAACGATATTAAAATCTGAACTTTTTAAAAATTAAACATTTTTTAAAATCAAACATTTTTTAAAATTGAAGATTTTTAGATTTAAGTATTTAAATTTTCAACAGTTTTTAACGTTAACATTTTTTTGTGTTTGAACAATTTATTGAAAATTTCAAATAATTATCATCGAAGTATTTTCAAATTTTTAACATTTTATGAATTTAAATATTTTTGAGATTGATCATTTTTCGAATTTGAACATTTTCGGGATTATTTTAATTTGTAAATTTTTAAATTTAATATTTTTTAAATATGAACTTTTAAAAAGAAGCAGAAAAGAAAGAAACATTTGTTAAATTTACTTGTTTAAAAAGTACAAATTTTCTTAAATGTTAAGAAAGAAACAAAAAAACAAACAGAAAAGAAAAAAACAGAAAACAAGCGAACTTGGCTGACCAGACCGGCCCATAACCGCGCCGGTGGTGTGCGGAGCGCGGTAACCGGATCTGGCTCGACGCGCAGCCGCGCTACGCAACAAGCCAACAGGCTGCAGTGGGTCGACCCACGAATGGGTTAGCAGCCCCAACCCACGTGAATGCGCGGCCGGGCCCGACTGAGGGACAGTCGCAGTCGGGCTCGCCCACGTGACCGCACTAGACGCTTCAAGCTCTCATTTTTCCCTCGGTCGGGGGTCGGGGGCCCTGGGCGGTGGGCGCCCATCGCTCAGAGAATCGACGGGGATTTCCTTCGGCGGCCCATGCAGCAGGAGTTGTCCGCGTGGGCTGTTTTCTGACGTCGCTCATTTGGTCGACGAGTCAGCTCGTACCGTGTCGGACAGAGCCGGGTATATAAACCGGTTTGATTCTCTCTAAAGTTTCGATGTGGGACTAAAAATGACAGGGACTGACTGCACAGGAAGCGGACGCGGGCGCGCCGCGCGCTGCACATGTGGATGTGGCTGTCTTAATCTCGCTAGGTGCCTACAGGCTACAACCGTATCAAACTATCAATCATTGTCAGCGCTAATGCTCTCTCTAAGCTATATCACGCCTTGCCGCTAAATCCATGCACGTGCATGCCCATCACTGTGACGTCGGCTTTGCATCAGCTTGCGCACCCTACCGGAAAATCCATGCACATACATACACATCACGTAGTTAGCTGGCCCGTGCACCAGCACATTCTTTTTGAACAACACCAGCACATTCACAGTTTGGGAAAAAAATGCAACGCGACAAAACAAATTCGAAACTACAATCTTTGACTATATAAACTATAAATCTGTGTAACTAATATTTTGAAAAAAATATGTAGAGAAGGTATCTTCGAACTAGTCATTATTCAGTAGAGCGAATCTAGACTACCGTCATTATTAACTGGAACAACACGAATCATGCCTACAACTAGAACGGTAGGGAACACACCCCTACAAGAAAGAGAACGAGAGCCTAGACGAAGAGGTACAAGAGCTTAGACAGAGGGGAACAACAACCTAGACAGAGGGGAACAATAGCATATACGGAGGGGAACAAGATCCTAGACAGAGGGGAACAATAGCATATACGGAGGGGAACAATATCCTAGATAGAGGGGAACAACAACCTGGACAGAGGGGAACAATATCCTAGATAGAGGGGAACAACAACCTAGATAGAGGGGAACAATAGCATATACGGAGGGGAACAAAATCGTAGACATAGGGGAACAACAACCTAGACAGAGTGGAACAATAGCATATACGGAGGGGAACCAGATCGTATTAGAGGGGAACAACAACCTGTACAGAGGGGAACAACAACCTGTACAGAGGGGAACAAATAGCATATACATACGGAACAAAAATCCTAGACAGAGTGGAACAACAACCTGGAACAACAACCTGGACCTAGAGGAACAAGATCTTAGATAGAGGGGAACAACGCCTACACAGAAGGGAATAAGTGTATGGACGAAAGGAAACAACATCCTAAATGGAGGGGAACAATAGCTTACACGAGAGAAACAACAACATAGACGGTGAGTAACAACCTCATAGGTTGAGAGGAACATGAGCTTTCGTAATGAGGAACACGAAACTCTTACAAAAATTTATAATAAGAAAAAAATCAAATTATATGGAACACAAAATTATGAAAGAACATGTTTTTAAAAAAGGTAAATAAGAGAAACAAAATTACACATGAAAGAAAGAATAAACAAAATAGAAGAAGAAAGAAGTACACGGGAACCAATTATTTTAAGTGACTAGAATAATTCTAGTCCAAAAAGAATTAGAAATACAAGAAAGAAACAATATAAAAATATAGAAAAAAAACATACGAGCAAAACAAAAAAAGGGAAAAACGAAACAGAAATATACGTATCTAGTAGTGTAAGGGTATATTGCCCCTATGTGTGGTTTTGGTAATTAATGACAACCCCTATGGACTAATGTTTTCATTGAGTTTATATGAAGGAATATTCCATAGGTACTACTTGTACTCCATATGTTGGATTCAAGTATGGATGCCATGAAGATAAAGATATACCTTGTGTATTGGCATCAAGATCATCGGTTTGAAGATATATATGTGATATGATCAAGAAGAAGAAATGAAGATGGAGTTCTTATGTGGAACTCAATATTAGCCATGCTCTATCTTATGAGAGTATGAGAAGGTACAAGGTTAAGTCGGGCAAGTTCAAGATGAGCATCTCAAGTGGATCACATGCTTGAAGCTTGCCATCCATTTGGTGATAATGGACATGTGAAGATGTGCATCAATAGAGCTTTCCCATCATGGTGTATGGGGGAGCATTTGTGAGTCTTCACGAAGCGACGATGATCAAGTGAGGCATTCCGGCTTGAGTGGAGCTTGAAGAGCTATCATCAAGATCAAGCGGGATGCGCAAGACAAAGGTATGGCCTTGCTAGGTTTTCCTTTTACCGGTCTCAAGGTGGTTGTTGGAAGACCGGATTATAGGATAGATAGCCGCACTATCAAGAGGGTGTTGCCTGCCAAAACCCACCGGCGAGCAGCGACGAGCAACACGAAGAGCCGAGAGGCTCCCAGGACTGCTGGTGGGCCCTGGTCCCTCGGTCAACGGCCCGCAATGCTCTGGCACACGTCCTGACGGTCGCAAGGGCGTGCCACCTGACCTATACCTGGTCAGGAAGGTGTTGGATCGCTTCGATTAGTTTCCTGCATGGTAGACACGTAAACATTAAATGAGCCTCGATCGGCTCTCAGGTTACCCTGCTCATCGGCTCAAAGAGCCGATTGACCCATGGTTCATATTAGATCTTGCAATAACATGGGTATCCTGCTTCATTAATATTAAGCTAAATCGATCTACGACAGTTTAGGGTTTTCACCGTATAACCGGAACATCCTACACGTAGTTGAGCCTAGCAGATACGAAAGATGATGGAAAACTAACCCTAAAAGAGGCCTAAAAACCAACACGGAGTCGATTCCCGGAACATCCATTCTAGGATCGGCAAGCCATACCTAACGCACTACCGGATCGTTCAACCCGTTTGCAAGGCCTAACTATACGGATATTAAACTAATCCTTGAAGAACAAGGAGCAACTATAACAGATCAAATCTACTAAATAAAGACGAAGCAAGATGCCGCCCTTACACCTAAGATAGGTGTAAGGGCGGCTAGATATCGAGGGGCAGTATAGCTAAGCAAGCATATCAGAAGAACAACGATGCAAGCCCCAAAACATCTACGATAAGTAGTGTTACTCGCCATAAACAAGGCTTCAGTACGAGTAACACCAGATAACGAATAAACCTATACTGCCTAGATCGCAAGATGCGATCTAGGCAGCATGATGCTTACCCGGAAGAAACCCTCGAAACAAGGGGTGGCGATGCGCCTAGATTGTGTTTGTTGTGAACGTGATTGTCCTCCTTTCTCAATAACCCTAGGTACATATTTATAGTCCGTGGACTTTCTAATTCGGGAATAAACCTAACCATGTACGGGCTAAACTCTATCTCTTGATTCTAATCGAATTCTACCATAATATACAGATACACGGGCAATCTAGCCCAAAATCTCGCACGAGGCCGATTCAGAGACACTCCACGTGCATATCCTCCAAGCCCATCTCCATTACGGCCCATGTCTTGCTCTTGGCTAAAATCTGGTGATAACACATGCCCCCTGGTTTTGGTAATGATAATTTCAAAACCACTCTGTTTTTTCTTCGTAGGGTCATGTCGTGGCAAAGCAGAACCGTCACAGTATCCTTTCATCATGATGCCTTGCCTTCTCAACTTCTCCGCACTGCACGATTTGACAGTTTTGGCACCGCATCCTCGAAACTGCCACAGCATTGAATCGTCTTTCACTAGACCCCCTTTATTTAAACTCATCTGAGCGGTTCGCCTCTTCATCCCCCTTTTCCACGCTAGCCATCGGCAAAAAAAAACCCCTGCACCTTGGATTCCTCCTCCTCCTCTGCCTCCTCAGGCCTATCCTTCCAATCCTCCTCCTCCAGCGAGCTGGAGCCGGACTTCGACCTGATGGCAGCGTACGAAGCCCTCGCCCCAGAATGGTGGGACGAGAGGGATTGGGTCTTTTCCGACGGGTCGGAGGACGACGCCTCCCTGACCGACGGGGAGGACAACCTCCAGTCCCTTGTGGATGGGGGGTTGGAGGAGGAGAGCGACGACGACCTCTTCTCCTGGGACGGCTTCTCCTCTTCCGACGAGGAGGAGGAAGAGGAGGATGACAGCTCCTCCGACGAGCCGCCGGCGAAGTGCTTCCGCGCCGGGTCGGATGCCAACGACGACGACGACGAGGAAGAGGCCCCTGCCGAAGGCTACGGCAGCAGTGACGAGGAGGTCGCCGGCAGCAGCGCCGACAGCGGCGCAGACAGCGATGACGAGGGCAGCGACGGCCCGTAGATTAGGGACTAGTAGCATTGCACTAGGCAGTAGCTCATCCTTTTGAAAGCAATCGGCTCTTTCTTGTAAAATCCCTCCTTTAATCAATGAAGAATACCTTTCTGATTTGATTTTCCAATTGTTCGAAGTAATCCTTCCGATTGTCAAAGCAGGTCAACGCTCCAAGGACCGATAGCAACGCATCGGTCTTTCATCGTCAAACGCCAATAATGCCAAACTCAATGACCTCTAAAGTCGATGGCTCTGCATCGGCTGTTTTGTTCTTAAGTCGATGTCTGTGCATCGGCTGTACTTAGCATCCTGTTGCTTTGCACGTATATTTCTTTTTACCGGCCGATTTCATACATCGGCCCCCATATTCCACTGTTCATCATCCCCATACTTGGGAAGAGAATTGTTTTTTTTTACTGGCCGATTTCGTGCATCGGCCTCCATATTTTACTGCCCATCATCCCACATACTTGGGAAATACTTCTTGAGATGCTGGCCATTGACGGCCACTGGGAACTTCACACCATCCAACTGCTCGAGCATGTATGCATTCCCCTTTAAAACTTGGTCGACTCTGTACGGCCCGTGCCAATTTGGAGACCATTTACCATACACTTTATCCTTAGTCCCCAATGGCAACACAGCTTCCCATACCAGATCGCCAACGTGGAACTCCTTTGGTCTCACCTTCCCATATCCTCGCGGAACTTTCTAAACTCCTTAGAAACGAAGACCGAACCTCCATCGGTCGTGATAGTCTGGGGAATCCCGAATCTATGAATGACATGTTCGTTCACGAAATTAATAACATCCGTCGATGCCACTGATTTCATAGGGACGGCCTCCACCCATTTAGTGAAATAATCTGTAATGGCCAGCACCCACACATGGCCCTTGCTCGATGGAGGATTGATTTTGCCGATCATATCCATGCCCCAACCTCGAAATGGCCAAGGCTTGATGATGGGATTCATTGCTGATGCGGGTACCATCTGAATGCTCCCAAACTTCTGACATGCTTGACGCCCTTTATAGTACTTAAAACAATCTTCAAGCATGGTGGGCCAATAAAATCCTGATCGCCTGATCAACCATTTCATCTTATGAGCCGATTGGTGAGTTCCACAGGCACCTTCGTGTACCTCATGTAAGAGCCGATTGGACTCGGCTGGTCCCAAACATTTGAGAAGTAACCCTTCTAGAGTCCTGTAGAACATGTCATCCCCAATCAGGACGTACTTCATGGCCTTGTATCTTATCCGTTTAGGTGCCCCCCGAGCCGAATCTTTCAAGTAATTGAAGATATCGGCTCTCCAGTCATCTGGTTCCATGAACTGCACCTGAGCATCGGTTCCATCTGCTACGTCCTTGTATCCTGATGCCATCTGTGCGAGATCGTTCGCCTCGGTATTCTGCGACCTTGGGATCCAATTGAAATTTATATACCTGAACTGCGCCATCAGCTCACGGCATTGCATCCATAATGGGAAGAGCGACTCGCTCTCACACTTGTATTCCTCCGTGAGTTGGGAAATCACTAATTTGGAGTCTCCAAAAATTTCCACTGCTTCTGCTCCGGCTTCCAATAGCAACTCCATTCCCTTGCAGATTGCTTCATACTCGGCGACATTGTTGGTGCAAGGGGTAGGCAACCTGATGGAGAAGGAATATGTTGCCCCCCGAGGCGACACGAGTAAAATGCCGATGCCGCAACCATCCTCACAGACCGATCCATCGAAGAACATGGCCCATGCACGCACAGACAGTGCTGCTATATCAGTGTTTATTCGTTCAGCGATAAGATCGGCCCACGCCTGTCCCTTGACTGCTTTCGCAGGTTGATACCGGATATCAAATTCCGATAATGCAAACATCCATTTACCGAGTCGGCCTTTCAACACAGGAGCCGACAACATATGCTTGATGACATCCGACTTGCATATGACGATAATTTCTGCTGACAGCAAGATGTGCTGAATCTTGGTGCAGGTGAAAAACAAACAGAGGCACAACTTCTCGATCTCAGGGTACCTCGTTTCTGCATCCAACATCCTTCTGCTGAGGTAGAAAACCACTCTCTCCAGACCATCATAAACTTGCACCACCACTGAGGCGATGGAGGTATCATCTACTGACAAGTAAATGTAGAATGGCCTGTCTTGCTGTGGCGGAACCAACACAGGTGGCTTCGTTAGATACTCCTTAATCTCGTCAAATGCTTGCTGTTGCTCTGCCCCCCAGCGAAACTCCTCATCAGATTTAATTTTCACCAAGCCCATGAATGGCTCCAGTCGCCCTGACAGATTGGAGATGAATCTTCTGACGAAGTTGATTTTGCCGATGAGACACTGGAGTTCTTTCTTCGTGGTAGGTGGCTTCATCGTTCGCACTGCCTCTTGGCTTTTCAGGCCGATCTCAATTCCGCGTTCATGAACCAAGAAACCCAAGAATTGACCGGCCGTTATACCAAAAGCACACTTCTTTGGATTCATTCTTAGTCCAAACTTTCTAGTTCGGTCCAGGACGTGTCGTAAATCCTCCAAGTGTCCTTCCACTGCAACAGACTTGACCACCACGTCATCAATGTAAATCTCCACCAATTTGCCAATCAGATCATGAAAGATGTAATTCATGGCTCTTTGGTACGTTGCGCCGGTATTTTTCAGCCCAAATGTCATGACTACATACTCAAACAAGCCCACCGAGCCTGGTACTCTGAATGCAGTCTTGTGTATATCTTCTGGAGCCATGAAAATTTGGTTGTAGCTGGCATTGCCATCCATGAAACTGAGAACCTTATGACCAGCAGCTGCATTGATCAATGTCTCTGCTACCGGCATTGGGTACTCATCCTTTGGAGTGGCTCTATTGAGATCCCGAAAATCTATGGCGACGCGCCATCGACCGTCCTTTTTTTTCTACAGGTACGACGTTAGAAATCCACTCAGCGTACCTGCATGGCCTGATGAATCCGGCGTTCAGCATTTTCTCGATCTCTTTCTTGACTTCTACCAGAATTTCGGCCTTCATCTGTCGTGCTCGCTGCTGGAACGGCCGAAATCCTTTCTTCAGAGGGAGCCGATGCTCAATGATGCTCCTGTCTAACCCTGGCATCTCTGTGTAATCCCATGCAAAACAATCTGGGTATTCTTTCAACAAAGCTATCATCAGGCTCCTCAGATGCGGATCTAATTTTTTGCTGATAAATGTTGGTCGTGGCTTATCCCCAGGACCAATATCAATCTCTTCTAGCTCATCAGCTGATGTAAACCCATATCCTAGCTTTCCGTCGCCTGCTAGATCGATGCTGAACACAGGCAAAACATATGGTGAGGATAATATGGGCTGATTGCTTGAATCGGCCTCCTTTTCCATTGCATTACTCAATGAGGGTTTACAACTTAATTGTGCTCTACGACAACTACGTGACATGCTTGTGGTGAGATCATTGCTTTTTATTTTTTGGGGCCGATCGCAGGGATCGGCTCTGTCAGGCCGGTGGATAAGACCAGCTTCACCCCGTTTTTTGAAGCTTCGATGCGCTCACAGCCGTCCAAACTGATTCCAGAGATCGGCTCTTGGTCGTCTGCATCCCAAATATTCATGCCAGCTAATGAGACCTCGATCGAGTCATCTGCATGAACGACCTCCACTTCATCTCCATCCCACTGTATCAGGCATTGGTGCATCGTGGATGGAATGCAGCAGTTGGCGTGGATCCAATCCCTCCCTAGCAGGACAGCGTAGGTGCTTTTGCTGTCGACGATGAAGAACGACGTAGGGATGGTTTTCCGGCCTACGGTTAGATCCACGCTCAGAACGCCTTGCTCTTCTGATGCTTGGCCGTTGAAATCGCTTAGTGTGACGTTGGTCTTGATCAGATCTTCGTTAGAGCGTCCCAAACGCCGTAGCATGGAGTATGGCATTATATTGACTGCCGCTCCCGTGTCAACCAACATCTTGTTGACAGGCTGCCCATTGATATAACCTCTTAGGTACAGGGCCTTCAAGTGTCTGTAGCTCCTCTCTCGTGGTTTTTCAAAGATAACCGGCCGTGGGCCGTAGTCAAACTGTGCTACTGGCACTTCTTCAGTTCTGGGAGCATAAAACTCCGATGGCAGTATGAACACCATGTTTGTATCAGCCGATGCCTTTGCATCGGCTTTTGTCTGCTTGGGGCGCCATTCTTTCTTTTGCGGGCGCGTCTCCGTCTCCAATGTTTGCTGAATTTTTACGGCCAGATCGGGCCATGCTTTCCTCAACGTGTACAGGTACTGCGCTTCGGCTTCCTCCCAGTTGCGTAGCCGCTGAACCCTACGCTTCTGGGAATGACTGAGTCCATCAGGGCACCACCTTGGCCGGTGGTACCTATCTTCTTCTTCATCTTCTGACTCCTCGAAGTCTTCATCTTGAGATGACTCAGCTCGTTTATTCTGAGGTGGGAGAGTCCCTAGACGCTTGAACACTGAAACCTCACTTGTGCCCTTCCTCTGCTGTCTACATTCTGGGCAGTTGTCGATTGTAGGTAATCGGCTCATTCCTGAGTCCCAGCAGTGCTTAAAGAAAGGACAATCCCAGTGCCTGTCCATGTCTTCCTGCTCTCTTGACCTCCCTTTAGCGCGGCGTTCATATCCTTCGTCGTTTCTCTCATATCGACGATGTTTTCTGTGGTCTGCATCAGACCGACGATATCTGTCATCATCTACGTCGTACCGCTGGCGTCGGTCGTACTGATGCTCATATTTGTTAAGGAAATGCGCGGAGAGTGGTCGTTGGTACCGCACGCTTCTCACTTCTTCCTCGGTGAGGTACCGTCTGTTATCATATTGGGGTCGGTCGCGCGGATCGGCCTCCTTCTTATCCTTGCCACGGGAGTGACTGCTCTCCTCTTTATCTTTACCATGGCGGTCTACAGGCCCTGCCATGTTGATATCGAAAGAGAAACCCGGCTGACGCTTCGTGGAATGGTTGCGCTCCACCATGTTGACGCCAGGAAACGGTTGCATGTCCACTTTCATGGCAAACTGACCGAAGATCAATCGGCCTTGTTCTATTGCCATTTGAATCTGTCGACGCAACTCTTTGCAGTCGTTGGTGACGTGGGTGAACGTGTGATGCCATTTGCAGTACGGTCTCCCGTTCAACTCTTGCACCGTAGGGATTTTATGGCCTTCAGGTAACTTCAGCTGTTTTTCCTTCAGCAGCAAATCGAAAATCTGCTCAGTTTTGCTTATATCAAAGTCAAACCCTTTTGCAGGCCCTGGTTGTTTCACCCATTTGCAGGACACGGGTGCTGCCCCCTGAGCCCATTCAGCCACGGCGACTTCCTGATCTTCTGCAGAGTCTTCAACTTCTTCTGCCTCGACCAGGCCTATCGGGCGCTTGAACTTGTCTTGGTACAATTCTGGGTGGCGCTGCTCATACAATGTCAGTTTCTGGACCATATGCGCCAGTGAATTGTAGTCCACTTGGAAAGTCAGATCCTTGAGCGGCGCTGCGAGGCCTGCCACTGCCAGCTCGACTGCTTCTTTCTCAGTTAAATGAACCGAATAACATCGGTTCTTGACAGTCCTGAAACGCTGAATGTAATCAGACACCGTCTCTCCCCGCCTTTGCCGCACCTGCGTCAGATCGGCAATGCCAGCTTCGGTAGCTTCTCAGTGATATTGTACATGAAACTGCTCTTCCAGTTGCTTCCATGTCCGAACTGAATCTGGTGGCAACGAGGTGTACCACCCAAAAGCTGGACCCGTGAGCGATTGCGCAAAGAACCTTACACGTAGCGGGTCCGATGCTGAAACCATGCCCAACTGTGCCAAATATCGGCTCACATGCTCAATTGAGCTAGACCCTTCTGATCCACTGAACTTTGTGAAGTCAGGGAGCCGATACTTGGGCGGCAGCGGGATCAGGTCATATTCGTTAGGATACGGCTTGGAATAGCCGATTGTTCTCTTCTTTGGCAGGATACCGAACTGGTCTCTCAGGATTGCACTGATTTGATCCACGGTATGAGCTGCAGGGGTTGAGCTTTCATGACTCGTTCCGGTGGCATATTTAGCTAGCCACGCCTGTTTCTCAGCGTCTGCTCCAGAACTCCCTCCTGCTCCAGCAATCCCTCCTGCTGTAATCTGGTTCGTGTGCGCCCAGTTGTTGCAGTCTGGCACGTATGTGCACACGTATCCATGTGGGATCCCTTTGGGCGGCTCATACAGGAATTGGTAATCGCCAGGATCACCTCCAACCTTGTAGACGACGTATGCCGGTGAACCTTGTTGCTGTGGAGCTGCAAGCGTGAACGTCCGTTGCGGTCTGGTGTGGAACGGTATTTCTCCCTGGTGAGTTCCTAGCACAGGTCCTGACGGAGAATACTGATGCTTCATGATTTCCTGAACCACACGAAGCGCAACACGCTCGAAAGCGTTCACCAGGCTCTCAGAATGACGATGTAGAGAATGAGCCACCATATAATTGGTTTCCTGGCGCAGGGCTCTGGTGCGCTCCTCCGAAGGAAGAGACGGATCTACTCCATCGAGCACGTCTCAAGGTGGTTGTTGGGAGACCGGATTATAGGATAGATAGCCGCACTATCAAGAGGGTGTTGCCTGCCAAAACCCACCGGCGAGCAGCGACGAGCAACACGAAGAGCCGGGAGGCTCCCAGGACTGCTGGTGGGCCCTAGTCCCTCGGTCAACGGCCCGCAATGCTCTGGCACACGTCCTGACGGTCGCAAGGGCGTGCCACCTGACCTATACCTGGTCAGGAAGGTGTTGGATCGCTTCGATTAGTTTCCTGCATGGTAGACACGTAAACATTAAATGAGCCTCGATCGGCTCTTAGGTTACCCTGCTCATCGGCTCAAAGAGCCGATTGACCCATGGTTCATATTAGATCTTGCAATAACATGGGTATCCTGCTTCATTAATATTAAGCTAAATCGATCTACGACAGTTTAGGGTTTTCACCTTATAACCGGAACATCCTACACGTAGTTGAGCCTAGCAGATACGAAAGATGATGGAAAACTAACCCTAAAAGAGGCCTAAAAACCAACACGGAGTCGATTCCCGGAACATCCATTCTAGGATCGGCAAGCCATACCTAACGCACTACCGGATCGTTCAACCCGTTTGCAAGGCCTAACTATACGGATATTAAACTAATCCTTGAAGAACAAGGAGCAACTATAACAGATCAAATCTACTAAATAAAGACGAAGCAAGATGCCGCCCTTACACCTAAGATAGGTGTAAGGGCGGCTAGATATCGAGGGGCAGTTGAAAGGACACAGATGTCGCCTAGAGGGGGGGTGAATCGGCGATTTAAAACTTTTACGAGATGGGCTTAACAAATGCGGAATAAAACTAGCGTTTACTTTGTCAAGCCCAAAGCTTATATACTATTGTTCACCTATGTGCACCAACAACTTATTCTAAGCAATGGTTCACCTATGTGCACCAACAACTTATGCTAAGCAATACAAGCAAGTATGTGATAGCAAGATATATATAACTTCAAGCACGATGGCTATCACAAGGTAAAGTGCATAAGTAAAGAGCTCGGGTATAGAGATAACCGAGGCACGCGGGAGACGATGATTTATCCCGGAGTTCACACTCTTGCGAGTGCTAATCTCCGGTGGAGAGGTGCGGTTGCTTAGTGCTCCCGAACGCCACAAGAGGCTCACCTTGAGGTGTGGTTGCTCGATGCACACCAACGCCACAAAGGCCTCACCCCAAGATGCGGTACTCACACCACACACCGAACGCCACGAAGGCGCCTCACCTAAATCTCCGGTGACCCTCGCCACAAAGGCCTAGGTCACGATTCCACTAAGGGATTTCCTTCGAGGCGGAAACCGGGCCTTACACAAAGATTGGGGCACACATCCACAACTTAATTGGAGGCTCCCAACAAATCGCCACAAAGGCGTAGAATCCGTCTAGGGTTCCAAGAACCCAAGAGTAACAACCTTCTTGCTTTCACCACCACGAATCATCGTGGAGAACTCAAACCGATGCACCAAATGCAATGGCAAGAACACCACAAAGATGCTCAAGTCCTTCTCTCTCAAATTCCAACAAAGCTACAAAAGCTATTGGGGGAATAGGAGAGGAAGAACAAAGAGGAGAACACAAAATTCTCCAAGATCTAGATCCCAAAGATTCACTCACAAAGAGATGATTTGGTTTGGTCAAAGTGTGGATCTAGATCTCCTCTCTCTTTTCCCTCAAAATGGGGCAAGAATCATGGAGGGATAGAGAGAAAGGGCAAGCTTCTCAAGAACAACAATGGAGGAGAGAGAGAGTAGAAGAAGCACCAGCCCAAGGAGGAAGAAGGGGGGTATTTATACCCCCCAAGAAAATCGAGCCGTTGGGCAAAACCAGGGCCGGATAATCCGGCCTAAGTAAGGGCCGGATAATCCGCCCCCCCGGATAATCCGGCCTCTGGGACAAAACCTGGTCAAAATCCGGGCAAATGTCCGGCCCCTATACTGAGCAGCAATTCCTGAGGTCCTTAGCCGATTTCAAGGGGGCCGGATATTTCCGAAATATCCGGCCCGGATATTTCCGAAATATCCGGCCTAAGCAAACTGCAGAAACACCAAAACTAAAACGGGCATAACTTTTGCATCCGGACTCCGATTTCGATGATCTTGGGCTCGTTGAAATCACAACAACGAGCTCTACGACAATATGCATAGAAACATCATAGTCCAGCAAAGGAGGATAGAAACAAATGATGAAAGGTTTGACCTATCTCAAAAAGACATACCGGTAAAACCTCCAATCTTGAAAATGCAACAAGTTGCCCATGGAAAAACCATTCTCAATGAACTAGAGCTTGTCATGAGAATAAGCACAAGCTCTAAAACATCACATGGATAATATCCAAATAAAACCAAGTAAGATGATGAACCAAACTCGAAAACGCAACAAGTGATCTATGCGAAATCCGTTTTCGATGAACTAGAGCTTGTCATGAGAATAAGCACAAGCTCTAAAACATCACATGGATAAGGTCCAAATAACAACCAAGAAAGATGATGCAAGGATGCAAAGGTTTGAGCTCTCTCCGAACGATACGATCGAGATACTCACTCGAGAGACCTCTTGATAGTACGGCAACTAAACTATAAACCGGTCTCCAACTACACTATGAGACCGGTGAGAAAGAAACCCTATCAAGAGCAAACCTTATACTTGCGCATTCCACTTGAGCTCGATGACGACGATCTTGACCTCAACAAGATGGAACGCCTTTCTTGCTTGTGCTTGCTTGACGAAGTCTTGTGGATTGCTCCCCCATAATCCACCATGGGAGAGCTTCTTCTTCGGCGCATCTTCACATAACCATGTGTGGTGACCCGGCATACCACTGCATGGTGTAGTATGCAAGTCTGATATAACACCAATGAAACACCGTTCCACTAGTATTATATCGCTCAGAGTGGTACAACAGAAACATATGCGGGTCCAAGGCATGTCTATAGAATTACAACATTGACTCAGTTACATAAGATCATCACAACCTCCTACTTTACAATGAGGTAAATCTGCAAATAAACTCCAGAAGAACGACTCGTAGTCCAATCCTATCACGAACTCTATTTGTAGAGTATTTGACTAGCTATAGAGGCTAAGAATAGATTCTAGCTAAATAGGAGCTAGGTATAGGAAGCTAGTTCCCTTCTATGGCTAATCTAGGTTTTCTCCTTGTTGGTTGTGGTATCTGACTCCTCTGACAGGGTCCTGTCTCTTGAAGTAGTTGTTGACTCCTCGGTCTTCGAGTTGCACTGTAGATCCTCCTTCGATGCCTCCATATCTAAGCAGGGGATTTAAGAGTGGGATGAGTACGAGCGTACTCAACAAGTTCATTATAGGAAAGAGGTGTTTAATGCACTAGCTACAGCATTAGACCAGAAAGTCTAATACCAATGCAAGTTTTCATAATCATTTCTTCAAAAGGTTGCTTTTATTCAGAAGAACTATGTCCGTCAGCCTTCACCGGTTTACTAGAACTTCATGGAGTTCCTTTCCGGCCGCGTTCGCAGTTCCATATCCCGGAACAGGGAGTGACAGGTCACGGTTCTTTACACTCTGCAGAGGTGTGTTGCTTTACCCATAAGAGATCTTAACCTTGGTGCCAACCGAGTCTAGTTCTCGTCCACACTTCCTTTGGTGTGAGGCCCGGTATAAGGTCATAGCCAATCATATTCCTCCGCTACCTCATACACCCACCCTTTGTTGCAAACCCCGACCCTGGGTCCTCGCCGGTCCACTTACACCCCTTAGGGACGGACCCCGACCACGACAACAGTTCAGGTCTCTACCATGAACTCCTTCGCCGGCAGCTGCAACCCATCATAGACCGCAATTACCGTGGGGACTTTATCGGGACCCCCACCCTACCACTTGTCCTCTCTTGGATCAAGGGTACCACTTGTCCTCTCTTGGATCAAGGGTCTACGGTAAAGCGCATCCGTTGATGTACAAGAGGTGGAAATACAATTGACTATTCCGTCCCACTCCAGATCTTATGGTTAACACGGTTATTACGGCACAAGAATCACTGGCGACATTTGTTGTTTAATCCTAGATGGATATAAACCCTTGCAATGGAACCTCCACCATATCAACACAATCCATGGTTCCATTGCCCACCACATAGTCATATTCATAGTTATGAAAATAGTGGTTTTGCTTTTCATGCGATAGTGATAAACATAATACTTTGCAAGTAATTTGGTAAAAATACTCAAATGACATGAGCAAGCGATGAACTTGCCTTTCTTGACTGCAAGATTATGCAGGCAAGGTCTTCGATACGCAATAACTCCAAATTCTGAAATAGCATCATCATCCGGTAAGGACGATGTTTAAAAGATTGGCAAGGATGCAATAATGCATAAGTATGAGATGCAATCGCTCTAAGCGTGGCCTAACCCCGATGATTTAGGATCAGTAAGTGGTAATGATTAGTTCAGGGTGTGTTGCACTTTTAGAGTGATTCACAAACAAGGTTCTTATTCAGGGTTGGTTGCATGGTATCATAAACAGGTGCTGTAATATATCATATTAATAACACTAATATCACACAACTATAATATTTGGTATAATCCTAACATGTAATGAATAGTGGTTGGTTTTAGCATTATATGACATGGTTAATGATTAATTATCATATACTTCAAAAGAATAACTTTTGAAGAACATGTTCTTTAATAAAGAACAAGTATGATAATTAGGGTTGTTGGGGTTCTATGGTTGACTAAGATTTCATCATTGGTTTCGGAGTAAGTAGTATATGGATCCCAATAAGGTTGGATTCATCAACATCTAGGGATTATATGGTTTTAGTGAAACACATCTTAAGTAATTGCTTATACATGGTTGCTATCAAGTTTGGTATATCTTCTTGGTGATAGTTGACTATTGGTTATAGGTCCTATTAGGTAGGATTGATGATGATTCTTAATTTACTTCAAAAGAATAACTTTTGAAGAACATACTTCTTAAGTAATAAGAAGTAATTCAATTAGGGTTTATAGGTATTAGGGTTTCACATGCAATGGTGAGGTTGTAATCTTTATTCAACATGTAATTAGGGTTTTCTAATCTACCATATAGTTATTAACGTAATAACTTCATTATAAAGTTGAAGTTATTAATCACTTTGAAATAGAAATAATAATGAATTTAGCATTGTATTGCTTTTAAAAGACTTAATATGATAAATACTATTAGGGTTTAATTTTTAATTAATAGTTGAAGTAATGATCAATTAGGGTTTTCATATGATTAATCACAATCATAAAGCAATAATTGTTGTATTATATGATATTTTAATATAAAGTAATAATTACTACATTCTTGATGTGAAAAATAGGAATAAGGACATTATATATTTTTTTTTAGTGTTTAGGTCTTAATAGTTTAAGATTTAAAATTGGTCTTCTAAAATTTAGAAGAAAATTCATGTTATTGTTCTTTTAATTTTAAATTGTTTGTTTTATATTATTATTATTAATGCATAGGTCATGATACTCACTTATATTTATTGGTTGCTATTTCTATTTTTTATTAACTTAAATGTTTAAAAGGTTTTTCCTAACAAATTTAAAATAAGTGGCTAATATGGGCAGAGCCCAATTGATCTAACCGAACCAAGTTCGACTGGCCCAACCCACCCACACGGTCAATCTGGCTGGGTCAAGCCCGACCCGATCCAACCCTCTCGCTCTCTCCTTTCTTTCTCTCGTCCTCGCACTCACACGACGACTCCGCGTGACCCTCTTTGGCTCTCCGATGTGCTCCTCCGGCGCCGCTCCGGCGGTCGACGGCCAACCCCCAGCACCGCCGCTCACGGACTAGGTTTCGTCGTCCTCTCCTCTTTATCGTCTACCAATTCCTTCTCACGGTGGACGCCGCCGACACCCACGCTCGCCCTCACGGCTCCGCTTGTGCCGCCGCTCGTGCCCGGCTGCTCCCGGCCCTCTCCGGCGCCGGCGATATGGGGCTTTGCTCCGCCTCGCTGCTCTCTACCGCCGCCTCTCGGTCGATTTGATCCCCGCGGTCTTAATCACCCGCCCCCAACCTGAGAACCCTAGCGGCTGCCGGCCGATTCGGCCATCGCCGGCCTCAGCGAGCGCTGCCGTTGGTCGAGGTGGCACCGCCATGGTCATCTTCGTTAGCCCCCTTCACCGCCACCTGGTCCGACACTCATGCGCCTACGGCGGCTTGGCATCCATGGCGATGCGGTCGGTCTTGGCACGGTACTCCATCATGTCGCCACCATGTCGCCTCTATCCCTCCTTTGAGCTCTGGTCGATCTCCTCTGGTTCGTGCTCAACCCTACTCCTCGTGATGTTTCCGTGGTGGTGGTTTGGTGATGCACTGTGTGGCTAGCTCCCCTTCCTCAGCGCCTGCGGGACGGCCCGCAATGGTCTGCAACCCAGGCGTCCTCCATCTGCTACTTGGTTGCTTTGGTGGTGTATTGGTGGTGTATTGGTGGTGCTGTCGTGTGGTGCTGTTGCAATTACTTCCTCCTCGACGCCGGCCGGACGGTGCCGTGGACGCAACCCCGGCGTCGGCCATTTCCTCCATTCGTCTACACCGCTGTGAGCTATTCCCCTCTCTCCCTATCTCTATGTATTCTCTATGGCTATGAATTTGTCGGCCAAGAACTTGCGGGTATTTAAACTGGTTGCTGTATGTCAATAGTGATCATTATATGATACTACTGTTAGATAATTCTAGTGTCTTGTGCTTGATCCAAGGCCTCAACTTGGATAAGTGAATCACCCAGCATGTGTAGTTATGTCTGTGATGACCTGTGCTTTATATTGATACTAGTGTCTATGATTAAAGGATTATGCTGCTGGCATGATATTTGATTGTAGCTGTCCAATATGACAGTGAATAAATGTTAGCAATGATTCCTAGTTGGATTAACTAGGAAAATGATTTGAATTTATTTGGTATGAATTGCAAATGCGGCTACTTGTTGGAGTTGTACTGTCCACAGGACAGTGGTTAATTGGAGAAATTCAGTTATATTTTGGTGTACCTTATTGGTGAGTACCAATATACAGAATGCAACTAGTGTTGCCTGCAATTGATGAGTTGCTGGATGGTTTACTTGTGAGCTTATACTCCTGTTTATAGTGCTCTTGCTGCTGTTGAGGATTACTAGATCATGTGCATGCATGATCCAGTCATGTGTTTGTGGGATTTGGAAATAGAGCAGCAGTAGGTGGCCTTAACTGGTTGCCACTGCTGACTACTAAAAATATGATAGATTCAAACAGGAACTTTTAGTTTCCTGAACTTGAAAGCGATGGTACAGTCTCAAGTTTCTTTTTGGTAGCTTTTTTTTATATAAAGTTTTCCCTGTGCCTATCTTGCTAAATGAACTATGCTGTGGTACCTTGTTAAAGAGGATGCATAGCTGATGGTTTTGTTTATCAGGACTGTGTGCTGGACAAGCTTTAATAGGATTAAAGTTGCCAAGGATCTCGAGACTGGATCCAAATGATGTTAAAATCATCTCAAATGATTTCTGTTTGATAAGTCATTTAGATTGGATACTATGATGCTTTTGTAAATGGGTTCACTAGATGCATCTCATGATTGGTGGTATACCTCTTTCCAGCTTCTTGATCTAGATTGGCTTGTTGTCGATGATCTTGCTAATCTTCTGGCTTGTTGGATCTTCACCTCCTTGAGTTAAACCTGCTTCTCGGCTTCTGCTATATCATCAAGACCTCATATCTTCTTTTGATTTATGATTTGGCTAAGCTCTTAATGATTCACTGGAGGATTTCCTGATGGTTAACTGGGATTGTGGATGAAGAACAATTAATGTTCTTGGTGCTTTCCTTGGCCTGGTCGATGGATTGGGTAGAAGTGTGGTGCTTAGGCAATGGTGTGCTGCAAGTAATAGGCTAATATACCCTGCTCTCTTGTTATCCTTGGTTGACAGCACACACATGCAGACCTATGTGTGAGCTGCCTGCTTCGCTGCTGCCGAAACTGACTTGGTTCAGCTCCCCTTAGAGATAAGCTTGGCAGGGGAAAATATCTACCCTCTCCATTTCTCTTTATTTTTGACATAGCCACTTGGCTTTACTTCTATTTTGTGTTTTCTTTGTTTGTTTTGCAGGTGCTCAAGCTAAACAAGAAATGCTGACGATAGCATTCTTCAAGATTTAGTTTAGGATCTATTTTACTTTTATTATTTGTGTACTTGTATTCTATATTCATTTTTCTCTATTCTTTTGTAAAGACATTGTATAATCGTGTGTCAATCAATAAAGAAACATTTTCCTTGTTGTAGAATATCATTAATAGTGAATTACTTGTCTTTATGAATCTTGTAATATTGAGTGAGGTAATTAATTGTTAAGTACTTTATTTATTTTGAGTTTTATATTTTGTTTGATTAAACATGTTGTATGTGATATAATCGTCTAGAATTTCAAATTCCAATACCAATTCCAATTTGAATTCTTATCACTCATATTTGAATTGAATTCAAATTGTGTTGCCCAAAATCAAATAGTTCAACAAAGGTCATGTCGAGGTTTGTCGCACTCACATCGATGACTAACTCAATTCCACCGATGCAAGAGAAACCTCGACCCCTTTGACAGTTTTAAACAAACGCGCGAAAATTCCCCGGATTTTCTATGCATGAATGTAATGCACACTTTGGTGTTCTCTATTTTTGTATCCCCAAATCTTGGGATATTACAGTCTCTACCCCTTAAACTAAACTTCGTCCTCGAAGTTTGAACTCTCTTACGTTTCGGAGTGTGGATCAGACTTGAGCAGACTACACTTCTCTCGAACTCCATGGTGATCTCACTAGATATAATTGAATATATCCAATGTCCAGATTCTTCCGGAATCCATTAGGTTTTGTCTCTGAACCATGGTTCTTACTCTGATTCATTGATTTCTTACAACTCTATAATATTGTTTCCTTTCTAATTGAAGAATCAATGATGGGACTTTTTCTGGTGCTGCTAGTCTTAACTGAGGACTAATTTAATAATAAACTCCTAATTGATAAATAGGTCTTTGTTTTCCCTTACTACCAAAAGTGCAGTAATAGTACTTGGTAAGGTACTTACTATGGAATTTATCATGATGGTTTATGCCTCTAAGAATGGATTAGACTCATTTAGTCCATCCAATCATGGCTTATTATTGATACCTATAACTATTTTTGGTTTATTTAGGTTCCATGAAAGGAATCATTCTATTAGTTTTTTTTGATGTTGGTATGTTCAATCTTCTTCGGTCTTTGGCCTTTTTGAACTGTATTTGGTCTATGGTATTTTCTTCATCCAACTTCATTAACCATAGATTACTTGAGCTATCGAACTGCTGAGTGAATATTACTCACTTTCTCAAGTTATAGTCTACTTCTTACTTCCTCGAGGTATGAACCTCGGCTTCTTGTCTGACCTCCTTCTGAAGGTATTGTTCAACAATCTTATGAAAATAAGATCGAACTTCCTCTCAGTTCAGACCTTCTTCTTCTATCTTGCTTAAAGTATTGAGTCATTGTACAGTCAACTCAATCTTTACTCTACCCCTTAGAGTTTTCTTATGGTCTTCAATTCCTTTTCCTTCCAACTATTGAACTTATGGTTGGATTATTGGTCTTGTTCTAACTTATGGGTTTTACTTCTTCTAAGGTCTCGCGAAGAATGTTTGTGGTGTATCCACTCAATTGTGGACATCCAATGTGAATCCTTCGACTAAATGATTATAGATCTAGTTATTTGGCTGACAAGATTTTTATTTGTTCACAAACTTTTGTTACAAATAATTAAATCGTGGACTATTCGTAATACCAACTGATACCATTGTGGTTATTATACCAAGCGTGGCTATTTGATATCTAAAAATGAATTCTATTATAGGTTCTGATCAACTGGACGAGACATCTTCTGCTTTATCTCGCAGTATTTATCCTATACCAATTGTGGTCTTCTGATATCAATTATGGTCTTCTTATATCTACTATGGGTTCATAGATCATCTTCCTTTCTTTGAGGGTTTATTGTTGCAAGAAAACCACTAGCTGACACTATGATTATAGTATTCGAAGTGATTTTCCATGCATTCCCTCTTCTATATTAATTATGGATCTGCTAGAGCTTCACCATAATCATTATATTTCTCACCTTCATGCTTCTTATGTACTAAAGTACTCCTCTGTTGAGGCAAAGCATGAGTTTTTATTGGTACTATCTTCAGAGTATTGTGGTTACTTCCCACAACTTTGCTTCCTTTCTCTGATGAACCTTCATCTTGTCTTCGGAATCTTCCAGAGTTCGTCGCTTCCTCACACGAATATTATTACCCTCTAGATCTATAGCATCAAGTAAGGACTTGATATTGCAACATGCATTTGCATATCATCATCAAACTTCATGTATGGATCTAGTCAAACAATGAAAATCCAATAAAATCCAAGAAGATTCGGCTTTGTGCATATAATACACACCATCTTAAGCCTGAATATACTAGTTGAGTAAGACATCTCTAAACATCAGGCTGAGATGTGTAGTATATAACACCACATAAGATAGGTTTAAATCGTGATACTTAGCACGAGTATATGGGATTTTACTATTTGTCTCAACATTTACCTTAATTGCACAATTGCAATGAGATAAACTTGACACAAAGTGGTTTAGGATGGTTAAGGTCAACCTAATTTTCTTTGGAAGTACTACTTAACTTTCATTTTATTGGGGACTATCTCACATGATATGTCTAGGATCTAACATTGCTACTCTAAACACATAACTATGGAAATATAGCTCATATACTTCCATATGTTCTTACCATATGGCTAGGGTTCTGATATACTAGACACAGTTCCCATGGTTTTGGAACCCAAATCTTACTCTATTGTTTCGCGTCTAACTTCTTATCAAACTCCTCCTAAGTATTTATGATATTCTAGTCCATCACATAATGATTCTCAGGTGAATCATATATGATTTCTATCTCTATCATGTAAGTAGGCAAATTTTTATTCTTACCTCCCATGATTAACTCATCATGGTCTATACTACCTCATATGACTCATAGTTATCACTTACTATCAATTGTTTCACATGTATAGATAATTTTACTTACTCATTACTTATCTTGGTCTACATCTTCTATTAGGATATCTTAATTACCTTAATCTTTTGACATAACTCCTATTACAGTTCTGGATAACTCTTACTTAATCATAACATATGTTGGTACACATCTTCCAATAGGATAGCTTCCTTATGGTTGTATCCTCTCTTTGGACTACCATGTATTGTATACCAACTGGGGTCTACTCATCTATTGTATAAGGACTTCATGGTATACTTCATACTTGGGATTAGCTAACTAACTTTACTTTATCTTAGTAAGCTACATAAGAAATGTTGACTCAAGTGTGTCAGGATTATTCTCAAGTGAATATCCATCTCAAGTCATAAAAAGATTTGGTTCACCTAAGACAACTTCCTATAGACACTACCAATCCTATAGGTCTCCTTTAAAGGTTTTTAATCCTAGGTCAAAGCATTTGCTCTGATACCAACTGTGGTGACCCGGCATACCACTGCATGGTGTAGTATGCAAGTCTGATATAACACCAATGAAACACCGTTCCACTAGTATTATATCGCTCAGAGTGGTACAACAGAAACATATGCGGGTCCAAGGCATGTCTATAGAATTACAACATTGACTCAGTTACATAAGATCATCACAACCTCCTACTTTACAATGAGGTAAATCTGCAAATAAACTCCAGAAGAACGACTCGTAGTCCAATCCTATCACGAACTCTATTTGTAGAGTATTTGACTAGCTATAGAGGCTAAGAATAGATTCTAGCTAAATAGGAGCTAGGTATAGGAAGCTAGTTCCCTTCTATGGCTAATCTAGGTTTTCTCCTTGTTGGTTGTGGTATCTGACTCCTCTGACAGGGTCCTGTCTCTTGAAGTAGTTGTTGACTCCTCGGTCTTCGAGTTGCACTGTAGATCCTCCTTCGATGCCTCCATATCTAAGCAGGGGATTTAAGAGTGGGATGAGTACGAGCGTACTCAACAAGTTCATTATAGGAAAGAGGTGTTTAATGCACTAGCTACAGCATTAGACCAGAAAGTCTAATACCAATGCAAGTTTTCATAATCATTTCTTCAAAAGGTTGCTTTTATTCAGAAGAACTATGTCCGTCAGCCTTCACCGGTTTACTAGAACTTCATGGAGTTCCTTTCCGGCCGCGTTCGCAGTTCCATATCCCGGAACAGGGAGTGACAGGTCACGGTTCTTTACACTCTGCAGAGGTGTGTTGCTTTACCCATAAGAGATCTTAACCTTGGTGCCAACCGAGTCTAGTTCTCGTCCACACTTCCTTTGGTGTGAGGCCCGGTATAAGGTCATAGCCAATCATATTCCTCCGCTACCTCATACACCCACCCTTTGTTGCAAACCCCGACCCTGGGTCCTCGCCGGTCCACTTACACCCCTTAGGGACGGACCCCGACCACGACAACAGTTCAGGTCTCTACCATGAACTCCTTCGCCGGCAGCTGCAACCCATCATAGACCGCAATTACCGTGGGGACTTTATCGGGACCCCCACCCTACCACTTGTCCTCTCTTGGATCAAGGGTACCACTTGTCCTCTCTTGGATCAAGGGTCTACGGTAAAGCGCATCCGTTGATGTACAAGAGGTGGAAATACAATTGACTATTCCGTCCCACTCCAGATCTTATGGTTAACACGGTTATTACGGCACAAGAATCACTGGCGACATTTGTTGTTTAATCCTAGATGGATATAAACCCTTGCAATGGAACCTCCACCATATCAACACAATCCATGGTTCCATTGCCCACCACATAGTCATATTCATAGTTATGAAAATAGTGGTTTTGCTTTTCATGCGATAGTGATAAACATAATACTTTGCAAGTAATTTGGTAAAAATACTCAAATGACATGAGCAAGCGATGAACTTGCCTTTCTTGACTGCAAGATTATGCAGGCAAGGTCTTCGATACGCAATAACTCCAAATTCTGAAATAGCATCATCATCCGGTAAGGACGATGTTTAAAAGATTGGCAAGGATGCAATAATGCATAAGTATGAGATGCAATCGCTCTAAGCGTGGCCTAACCCCGATGATTTAGGATCAGTAAGTGGTAATGATTAGTTCAGGGTGTGTTGCACTTTTAGAGTGATTCACAAACAAGGTTCTTATTCAGGGTTGGTTGCATGGTATCATAAACAGGTGCTGTAATATATCATATTAATAACACTAATATCACACAACTATAATATTTGGTATAATCCTAACATGTAATGAATAGTGGTTGGTTTTAGCATTATATGACATGGTTAATGATTAATTATCATATACTTCAAAAGAATAACTTTTGAAGAACATGTTCTTTAATAAAGAACAAGTATGATAATTAGGGTTGTTGGGGTTCTATGGTTGACTAAGATTTCATCATTGGTTTCTGGAGTAAGTAGTATATGGATCCCAATAAGGTTGGATTCATCAACATCTAGGGATTATATGGTTTTAGTGAAACACATCTTAAGTAATTGCTTATACATGGTTGCTATCAAGTTTGGTATATCTTGCTGGTGATAGTTGACTATTGGTTATAGGTCCTATTAGGTAGGATTGATGATGATTCTTAATTTACTTCAAAAGAATAACTTTTGAAGAACATACTTCTTAAGTAATAAGAAGTAATTCAATTAGGGTTTATAGGTATTAGGGTTTCACATGCAATGGTGAGGTTGTAATCTTTATTCAACATGTAATTAGGGTTTTCTAATCTACCATATAGTTATTAACGTAATAACTTCATTATAAAGTTGAAGTTATTAATCACTTTGAAATAGAAATAATAATGAATTTAGCATTGTATTGCTTTTAAAAGACTTAATATGATAAATACTATTAGGGTTTAATTTTTAATTAATAGTTGAAGTAATGATCAATTAGGGTTTTCATATGATTAATCACAATCATAAAGCAATAATTGTTGTATTATATGATATTTTAATATAAAGTAATAATTACTACATTCTTGATGTGAAAAATAGGAATAAGGACATTATATATTTTTTTTTAGTGTTTAGGTCTTAATAGTTTAAGATTTAAAATTGGTCTTCTAAAATTTAGAAGAAAATTCATGTTATTGTTCTTTTAATTTTAAATTGTTTGTTTTATATTATTATTATTAATGCATAGGTCATGATACTCACTTATATTTATTGGTTGCTATTTCTATTTTTTATTAACTTAAATGTTTAAAAGGTTTTTCCTAACAAATTTAAAATAAGTGGCTAATATGGGCAGAGCCCAATTGATCTAACCGAACCAAGTTCGACTGGCCCAACCCACCCACACGGTCAATCTGGCCTGGGTCAAGCCCGACCCGATCCAACCCTCTCGCTCTCTCCTTTCTTTCTCTCGTCCTCGCACTCACACGACGACTCCGCGTGACCCTCTGCTGGCTCTCTGATGTGCTCCTCCGGCGCCGCTCCGGCCAGTCGACGGCCAACCCCCAGCACCGCCGCTCACGGACTAGGTTTCGTCGTCCTCTCCTCTTTATCGTCTACCAATTCCTTCTCACAGTGACGCCGCCGACACCCACGCTCGCCCTCACAGCTCCGCTTGTGCCGCCGCCTGTGCCCGGCTGCTCCCGGCCCTCTCCGGCGCCGGCGATATGGGGCTTTGCTCCGCCTCGCTGCTCTCTACCGCCGCCTCTCGGTCGATTTGATCCCCGCGGTCTTAATCACCCGCCCCCAACCTGAGAACCCTAGCGGCTGCCGGCCGATTCGGCCATCGCCGGCCTCAGCGAGCGCTGCCGTTGGTCGAGGTGGCACCGCCATGGTCATCTTCGTTAGCCCCCCTTCACCGCCACCTGGTCCGACACTCATGCGCCTACGCTGGCTTGGCATCCATGGCGATGCAGTCGGTCTTGGCACGGTACTCCATCATGTCGCCACCATGTCGCCTCTATCCCTCCTTTGAGCTCCTGGTCGATCTCCTCTGGTTCGTGCTCAACCCTACTCCTCGTGATGTTTCCGTGGTGGTGGTTTGGTGATGCACTGTGTGGCTAGCTCCCCTTCCTCAGCGCCTGCGGGACGGCCCGCAATGGTCTGCAACCCAGGCGTCCTCCATCTGCTACTTGGTTGCTTTGGTGGTGTATTGGTGGTGTATTGGTGGTGCTGTCGTGTGGTGCTGTTGCAATTACTTCCTCCTCGACGCCGGCCGGACGGTGCCGTGGACGCAACCCCGGCGTCGGCCATTTCCTCCATTCGTCTACACCGCTGTGAGCTATTCCCCTCTCTCCCTATCTCTATGTATTCTCTATGGCTATGAATTTGTCGGCCAAGAACTTGCGGGTATTTAAACTGGTTGCTGTATGTCAATAGTGATCATTATATGATACTACTGTTAGATAATTCTAGTGTCTTGTGCTTGATCCAAGGCCTCAACTTGGATAAGTGAATCACCCAGCATGTGTAGTTATGTCTGTGATGACCTGTGCTTTATATTGATACTAGTGTCTATGATTAAAGGATTATGCTGCTGGCATGATATTTGATTGTAGCTGTCCAATATGACAGTGAATAAATGTTAGCAATGATTCCTAGTTGGATTAACTAGGAAAATGATTTGAATTTATTTGGTATGAATTGCAAATGCGGCTACTTGTTGGAGTTGTACTGTCCACAGGACAGTGGTTAATTGGAGAAATTCAGTTATATTTTGGTGTACCTTATTGGTGAGTACCAATATACAGAATGCAACTAGTGTTGCCTGCAATTGATGAGTTGCTGGATGGTTTACTTGTGAGCTTATACTCCTGTTTATAGTGCTCTTGCTGCTGTTGAGGATTACTAGATCATGTGCATGCATGATCCAGTCATGTGTTTGTGGGATTTGGAAATAGAGCAGCAGTAGGTGGCCTTAACTGGTTGCCACTGCTGACTACTAAAAATATGATAGATTCAAACAGGAACTTTTAGTTTCCTGAACTTGAAACTGATGGTACAGTCTCAAGTTTCTTTTTGGTAGCTTTTTTTTATATAAAGTTTTCCCTGTGCCTATCTTGCTAAATGAACTATGCTGTGGTACCTTGTTAAAGAGGATGCATAGCTGATGGTTTTGTTTATCAGATCGTGTGCTGGACAAGCTTTAATAGGATTAAAGTTGCCAAGGATCTCGAGACTGGATCCAAATGATGTTAAAATCATCTCAAATGATTTCTGTTTGATAAGTCATTTAGATTGGATACTATGATGCTTTTGTAAATGGGTTCACTAGATGCATCTCATGATTGGTGGTATACCTCTTTCCAGCTTCTTGATCTAGATTGGCTTGTTGTCGATGATCTTGCTAATCTTCTGGCTTGTTGGATCTTCACCTCCTTGAGTTAAACCTGCTTCTCCTGGCTTCTGCTATATCATCAAGACCTCATATCTTCTTTTGATTTATGATTTGGCTAAGCTCTTAATGATTCACTGGAGGATTTCCTGATGGTTAACTGGGATTGTGGATGAAGAACAATTAATGTTCTTGGTGCTTTCCTTGGCCTGGTCGATGGATTGGGTAGAAGTGTGGTGCTTAGGCAATGGTGTGCTGCAAGTAATAGGCTAATATACCCTGCTCTCTTGTTATCCTTGGTTGACAGCACACACATGCAGACCTATGTGTGAGCTGCCTGCTTCGCTGCTGCCGAAACTGACTTGGTTCAGCTCCCCTTAGAGATAAGCTTGGCAGGGGAAAATATCTACCCTCTCCATTTCTCTTTATTTTTGACATAGCCACTTGGCTTTACTTCTATTTTGTGTTTTCTTTGTTTGTTTTGCAGGTGCTCAAGCTAAACAAGAAATGCTGACGATAGCATTCTTCAAGATTTAGTTTAGGATCTATTTTACTTTTATTATTTGTGTACTTGTATTCTATATTCATTTTTCTCTATTCTTTTGTAAAGACATTGTATAATCGTGTGTCAATCAATAAAGAAACATTTTCCTTGTTGTAGAATATCATTAATAGTGAATTACTTGTCTTTATGAATCTTGTAATATTGAGTGAGGTAATTAATTGTTAAGTACTTTATTTATTTTGAGTTTTATATTTTGTTTGATTAAACATGTTGTATGTGATATAATCGTCTAGAATTTCAAATTCCAATACCAATTCCAATTTGAATTCTTATCACTCATATTTGAATTGAATTCAAATTGTGTTGCCCAAAATCAAATAGTTCAACAAAGGTCATGTCGAGGTTTGTCGCACTCACATCGATGACTAACTCAATTCCACCGATGCAAGAGAAACCTCGACCCCTTTGACAGTTTTAAACAAACGCGCGAAAATTCCCCGGATTTTCTATGCATGAATGTAATGCACACTTTGGTGTTCTCTATTTTTGTATCCCCAAATCTTGGGATATTACAGTCTCTACCCCTTAAACTAAACTTCGTCCTCGAAGTTTGAACTCTCTTACGTTTCGGAGTGTGGATCAGACTTGAGCAGACTACACTTCTCTCGAACTCCATGGTGATCTCACTAGATATAATTGAATATATCCAATGTCCAGATTCTTCCTGGAATCCATTAGGTTTTGTCTCTGAACCATGGTTCTTACTCTGATTCATTGATTTCTTCCAACTCTATAAGCTTGTTTCCTTTCTCATTGAAGAATCAATGATGGGACTTTTTCTGGTGCTGCTAGTCTTAACTGAGGACTAATTTAATAATAAACTCCTAATTGATAAATAGGTCTTTGTTTTCCCTTACTACCAAAAGTGCAGTAATAGTACTTGGTAAGGTACTTACTATGGAATTTATCATGATGGTTTATGCCTCTAAGAATGGATTAGACTCATTTAGTCCATCCAATCATGGCTTATTATTGATACCTATAACTATTTTTGGTTTATTTAGGTTCCATGAAAGGAATCATTCTATTAGTTTTTTTTTTTGATGTTGGTATGTTCAATCTTCTTCGGTCTTTGGCCTTTTTGAACTGTATTTGGTCTATGGTATTTTCTTCATCCAACTTCATTAACCATAGATTACTTGAGCTATCGAACTGCTGAGTGAATATTACTCACTTTCTCAAGTTATAGTCTACTTCTTACTTCCTCGAGGTATGAACCTCGGCTTCTTGTCTGACCTCCTTCTGAAGGTATTGTTCAACAATCTTATGAAAATAAGATCGAACTTCCTCTCAGTTCAGACCTTCTTCTTCTATCTTGCTTAAAGTATTGAGTCATTGTACAGTCAACTCAATCTTTACTCTACCCCTTAGAGTTTTCTTATGGTCTTCAATTCCTTTTCCTTCCAACTATTGAACTTATGGTTGGATTATTGGTCTTGTTCTAACTTATGGGTTTTACTTCTTCTAAGGTCTCGCGAAGAATGTTTGTGGTGTATCCACTCAATTGTGGACATCCAATGTGAATCCTTCGACTAAATGATTATAGATCTAGTTATTTGGCTGACAAGATTTTTATTTGTTCACAAACTTTTGTTACAAATAATTAAATCGTGGACTATTCGTAATACCAACTGATACCAGCTGTGGTTATTATACCAACTGTGGCTATTTGATATCTAAAAATGAATTCTATTATAGGTTCTGATCAACTGGACGAGACATCTTCTGCTTTATCTCGCAGTATTTATCCTATACCAATTGTGGTCTTCTGATATCAATTATGGTCTTCTTATATCTACTATGGGTTCATAGATCATCTTCCTTTCTTTGAGGGTTTATTGTTGCAAGAAAACCACTAGCTGACACTATGATTATAGTATTCGAAGTGATTTTCCATGCATTCCCTCTTCTATATTAATTATGGATCTGCTAGAGCTTCACCATAATCATTATATTTCTCACCTTCATGCTTCTTATGTACTAAAGTACTCCTCTGTTGAGGCAAAGCATGAGTTTTTATTGGTACTATCTTCAGAGTATTGTGGTTACTTCCCACAACTTTGCTTCCTTTCTCTGATGAACCTTCATCTTGTCTTCGGAATCTTCCAGAGTTCGTCGCTTCCTCACACGAATATTATTACCCTCTAGATCTATAGCATCAAGTAAGGACTTGATATTGCAACATGCATTTGCATATCATCATCAAACTTCATGTATGGATCTAGTCAAACAATGAAAATCCAATAAAATCCAAGAAGATTCGGCTTTGTGCATATAATACACACCATCTTAAGCCTGAATATACTAGTTGAGTAAGACATCTCTAAACATCAGGCTGAGATGTGTAGTATATAACACCACATAAGATAGGTTTAAATCGTGATACTTAGCACGAGTATATGGGATTTTACTATTTGTCTCAACATTTACCTTAATTGCACAATTGCAATGAGATAAACTTGACACAAAGTGGTTTAGGATGGTTAAGGTCAACCTAATTTTCTTTGGAAGTACTACTTAACTTTCATTTTATTGGGGACTATCTCACATGATATGTCTAGGATCTAACATTGCTACTCTAAACACATAACTATGGAAATATAGCTCATATACTTCCATATGTTCTTACCATATGGCTAGGGTTCTGATATACTAGACACAGTTCCCATGGTTTTGGAACCCAAATCTTACTCTATTGTTTCGCGTCTAACTTCTTATCAAACTCCTCCTAAGTATTTATGATATTCTAGTCCATCACATAATGATTCTCAGGTGAATCATATATGATTTCTATCTCTATCATGTAAGTAGGCAAATTTTTATTCTTACCTCCCATGATTAACTCATCATGGTCTATACTACCTCATATGACTCATAGTTATCACTTACTATCAATTGTTTCACATGTATAGATAATTTTACTTACTCATTACTTATCTTGGTCTACATCTTCTATTAGGATATCTTAATTACCTTAATCTTTTGACATAACTCCTATTACAGTTCTGGATAACTCTTACTTAATCATAACATATGTTGGTACACATCTTCCAATAGGATAGCTTCCTTATGGTTGTATCCTCTCTTTGGACTACCATGTATTGTATACCAACTGGGGTCTACTCATCTATTGTATAAGGACTTCATGGTATACTTCATACTTGGGATTAGCTAACTAACTTTACTTTATCTTAGTAAGCTACATAAGAAATGTTGACTCAAGTGTGTCAGGATTATTCTCAAGTGAATATCCATCTCAAGTCATAAAAAGATTTGGTTCACCTAAGACAACTTCCTATAGACACTACCAATCCTATAGGTCTCCTTTAAAGGTTTTTAATCCTAGGTCAAAGCATTTGCTCTGATACCAACTGTGGTGACCCGGCATACCACTGCATGGTGTAGTATGCAAGTCTGATATAACACCAATGAAACACCGTTCCACTAGTATTATATCGCTCAGAGTGGTACAACAGAAACATATGCGGGTCCAAGGCATGTCTATAGAATTACAACATTGACTCAGTTACATAAGATCATCACAACCTCCTACTTTACAATGAGGTAAATCTGCAAATAAACTCCAGAAGAACGACTCGTAGTCCAATCCTATCACGAACTCTATTTGTAGAGTATTTGACTAGCTATAGAGGCTAAGAATAGATTCTAGCTAAATAGGAGCTAGGTATAGGAAGCTAGTTCCCTTCTATGGCTAATCTAGGTTTTCTCCTTGTTGGTTGTGGTATCTGACTCCTCTGACAGGGTCCTGTCTCTTGAAGTAGTTGTTGACTCCTCGGTCTTCGAGTTGACTTTGTAGATCCTCCTTCGATGCCTCCATATCTAAGCAGGGGATTTAAGAGTGGGATGAGTACGAGCGTACTCAACAAGTTCATTATAGGAAAGAGGTGTTTAATGCACTAGCTACAGCATTAGACCAGAAAGTCTAATACCAATGCAAGTTTTCATAATCATTTCTTCAAAAGGTTGCTTTTATTCAGAAGAACTATGTCCGTCAGCCTTCACCGGTTTACTAGAACTTCATGGAGTTCCTTTCCGGCCGCGTTCGCGATTCCATATCCCGGAACAGGGAGTGACAGGTCACGGTTCTTTACACTCTGCAGAGGTGTGTTGCTTTACCCATAAGAGATCTTAACCTTGGTGCCAACCGAGTCTAGTTCTCGTCCACACTTCCTTTGGTGTGAGGCCCGGTATAAGGTCATAGCCAATCATATTCCTCCGCTACCTCATACACCCACCCTTTGTTGCAAACCCCGACCACTGGTCCTCGCCGGTCCACTTACACCCCTTAGGGACGGACCCCGACCACGACAACAGTTCAGGTCTCTACCATGAACTCCTTCGCGGCAATGCAACCCATCATAGACCGCAATTACCGTGGGGACTTTATCGGGACCCCCACCCTACCACTTGTCCTCTCTTGGATCAAGGGTACCACTTGTCCTCTCTTGGATCAAGGGTCTACGGTAAAGCGCATCCGTTGATGTACAAGAGGTGGAAATACAATTGACTATTCCGTCCCACTCCAGATCTTATGGTTAACACGGTTATTACGGCACAAGAATCACTGGCGACATTTGTTGTTTAATCCTAGATGGATATAAACCCTTGCAATGGAACCTCCACCATATCAACACAATCCATGGTTCCATTGCCCACCACATAGTCATATTCATAGTTATGAAAATAGTGGTTTTGCTTTTCATGCGATAGTGATAAACATAATACTTTGCAAGTAATTTGGTAAAAATACTCAAATGACATGAGCAAGCGATGAACTTGCCTTTCTTGACTGCAAGATTATGCGAGCAAGGTCTTCGATACGCAATAACTCCAAATTCTGAAATAGCATCATCATCCGGTAAGGACGATGTTTAAAAGATTGGCAAGGATGCAATAATGCATAAGTATGAGATGCAATCGCTCTAAGCGTGGCCTAACCCCGATGATTTAGGATCGGTAAGTGGTAATGATTAGTTCGGGGTGTGTTGCACTTTTAGAGTGATTCACAAACAAGGTTCTTATTCAGGGTTGGTTGCATGGTATCATAAACAGGTCTTGTAATATATCATATTAATAACACTAATATCACACAACTATAATATTTGGTATAATCCTAACATGTAATGAATAGTGGTTGGTTTTAGCATTATATGACATGGTTAATGATTAATTATCATATACTTCAAAAGAATAACTTTTGAAGAACATGTTCTTTAATAAAGAACAAGTATGATAATTAGGGTTGTTGGGGTTCTATGGTTGACTAAGATTTCATCATTGGTTTCTGGAGTAAGTAGTATATGGATCCCAATAAGGTTGGATTCATCAACATCTAGGGATTATATGGTTTTAGTGAAACACATCTTAAGTAATTGCTTATACATGGTTGCTATCAAGTTTGGTATATCTTCTTGGTGATAGTTGACTATTGGTTATAGGTCCTATTAGGTAGGATTGATGATGATTCTTAATTTACTTCAAAAGAATAACTTTTGAAGAACATACTTCTTAAGTAATAAGAAGTAATTCAATTAGGGTTTATAGGTATTAGGGTTTCACATGCAATGGTGAGGTTGTAATCTTTATTCAACATGTAATTAGGGTTTTCTAATCTACCATATAGTTATTAACGTAATAACTTCATTATAAAGTTGAAGTTATTAATCACTTTGAAATAGAAATAATAATGAATTTAGCATTGTATTGCTTTTAAAAGACTTAATATGATAAATACTATTAGGGTTTAATTTTTAATTAATAGTTGAAGTAATGATCAATTAGGGTTTTCATATGATTAATCACAATCATAAAGCAATAATTGTTGTATTATATGATATTTTAATATAAAGTAATAATTACTACATTCTTGATGTGAAAAATAGGAATAAGGACATTATATATTTTTTTTTAGTGTTTAGGTCTTAATAGTTTAAGATTTAAAATTGGTCTTCTAAAATTTAGAAGAAAATTCATGTTATTGTTCTTTTAATTTTAAATTGTTTGTTTTATATTATTATTATTAATGCATAGGTCATGATACTCACTTATATTTATTGGTTGCTATTTCTATTTTTTATTAACTTAAATGTTTAAAAGGTTTTCCCTAACAAATTTAAAATAAGTGGCTAATATGGGCAGAGCCCAATTGATCTAACCGAACCAAGTTCGACTGGCCCAACCCACCCACACGGTCAATCTGGCTGGGTCAAGCCCGACCCGATCCAACCCTCTCGCTCTCTCCTTTCTTTCTCTCGTCCTCGCACTCACACGACGACTCCGCGTGACCCTCTGCTGGCTCTCTGATGTGCTCCTCCGGCGCCGCTCCGGCCAGTCGACGGCCAACCCCCAGCACCGCCGCTCACGGACTAGGTTTCGTCGTCCTCTCCTCTTTATCGTCTACCAATTCCTTCTCACAGTGACGCCGCCGACACCCACGCTCGCCCTCACAGCTCCGCTTGTGCCGCCGCCTGTGCCCGGCTGCTCCCGGCCCTCTCCGGCGCCGGCGATATGGGGCTTTGCTCCGCCTCGCTGCTCTCTACCGCCGCCTCTCGGTCGATTTGATCCCCGCGGTCTTAATCACCCGCCCCCAACCTGAGAACCCTAGCGGCTGCCGGCCGATTCGGCCATCGCCGGCCTCAGCGAGCGCTGCCGTTGGTCGAGGTGGCACCGCCACGGTCATCTTCGTTAGCCCCCCTTCACCGCCACCTGGTCCGACACTCATGCGCCTACGCTGGCTTGGCATCCATGGCGATGCAGTCGGTCTTGGCATGGTACTCCATCATGTCGCCACCATGTCGCCTCTATCCCTCCTTTGAGCTCCTGGTCGATCTCCTCTGGTTCGTGCTCAACCCTACTCCTCGTGATGTTTCCGTGGTGGTGGTTTGGTGATGCACTGTGTGGCTAGCTCCCCTTCCTCAGCGCCTGCGGGACGGCCCGCAATGGTCTGCAACCCAGGCGTCCTCCATCTGCTACTTGGTTGCTTTGGTGGTGTATTGGTGGTGTATTGGTGGTGCTGTCGTGTGGTGCTGTTGCAATTACTTCCTCCTCGACGCCGGCCGGACGGTGCCGTGGACGCAACCCCGGCGTCGGCCATTTCCTCCATTCGTCTACACCGCTGTGAGCTATTCCCCTCTCTCCCTATCTCTATGTATTCTCTATGGCTATGAATTTGTCGGCCAAGAACTTGCGGGTATTTAAACTGGTTGCTGTATGTCAATAGTGATCATTATATGATACTACTGTTAGATAATTCTAGTGTCTTGTGCTTGATCCAAGGCCTCAACTTGGATAAGTGAATCACCCAGCATGTGTAGTTATGTCTGTGATGACCTGTGCTTTATATTGATACTAGTGTCTATGATTAAAGGATTATGCTGCTGGCATGATATTTGATTGTAGCTGTCCAATATGACAGTGAATAAATGTTAGCAATGATTCCTAGTTGGATTAACTAGGAAAATGATTTGAATTTATTTGGTATGAATTGCAAGTGCGGCTACTTGTTGGAGTTGTACTGTCCACAGGACAGTGGTTAATTGGAGAAATTCAGTTATATTTTGGTGTACCTTATTGGTGAGTACCAATATACAGAATGCAACTAGTGTTGCCTGCAATTGATGAGTTGCTGGATGGTTTACTTGTGAGCTTATACTCCTGTTTATAGTGCTCTTGCTGCTGTTGAGGATTACTAGATCATGTGCATGCATGATCCAGTCATGTGTTTGTGGGATTTGGAAATAGAGCAGCAGTAGGTGGCCTTAACTGGTTGCCACTGCTGACTACTAAAAATATGATAGATTCAAACAGGAACTTTTAGTTTCCTGAACTTGAAACTGATGGTACAGTCTCAAGTTTCTTTTTGGTAGCTTTTTTTTATATAAAGTTTTCCCTGTGCCTATCTTGCTAAATGAACTATGCTGTGGTACCTTGTTAAAGAGGATGCATAGCTGATGGTTTTGTTTATCAGGACTGTGTGTTGGACAAGCTTTAATAGGATTAAAGTTGCCAAGGATCTCGAGACTGGATCCAAATGATGTTAAAATCATCTCAAATGATTTCTGTTTGATAAGTCATTTAGATTGGATACTATGATGCTTTTGTAAATGGGTTCACTAGATGCATCTCATGATTGGTGGTATACCTCTTTCCAGCTTCTTGATCTAGATTGGCTTGTTGTCGATGATCTTGCTAATCTTCTGGCTTGTTGGATCTTCACCTCCTTGAGTTAAACCTGCTTCTCCTGGCTTCTGCTATATCATCAAGACCTCATATCTTCTTTTGATTTATGATTTGGCTAAGCTCTTAATGATTCACTGGAGGATTTCCTGATGGTTAACTGGGATTGTGGATGAAGAACAATTAATGTTCTTGGTGCTTTCCTTGGCCTGGTCGATGGATTGGGTAGAAGTGTGGTGCTTAGGCAATGGTGTGCTGCAAGTAATAGGCTAATATACCCTGCTCTCTTGTTATCCTTGGTTGACAGCACACACATGCAGACCTATGTGTGAGCTGCCTGCTTCGCTGCTGCCGAAACTGACTTGGTTCAGCTCCCCTTAGAGATAAGCTTGGCAGGGGAAAATATCTACCCTCTCCATTTCTCTTTATTTTTGACATAGCCACTTGGCTTTACTTCTATTTTGTGTTTTCTTTGTTTGTTTTGCAGGTGCTCAAGCTAAACAAGAAATGCTGACGATAGCATTCTTCAAGATTTAGTTTAGGATCTATTTTACTTTTATTATTTGTGTACTTGTATTCTATATTCATTTTTCTCTATTCTTTTGTAAAGACATTGTATAATCGTGTGTCAATCAATAAAGAAACATTTTCCTTGTTGTAGAATATCATTAATAGTGAATTACTTGTCTTTATGAATCTTGTAATATTGAGTGAGGTAATTAATTGTTAAGTACTTTATTTATTTTGAGTTTTATATTTTGTTTGATTAAACATGTTGTATGTGATATAATCGTCTAGAATTTCAAATTCCAATACCAATTCCAATTTGAATTCTTATCACTCATATTTGAATTGAATTCAAATTGTGTTGCCCAAAATCAAATAGTTCAACAAAGGTCATGTCGAGGTTTGTCGCACTCACATCGATGACTAACTCAATTCCACCGATGCAAGAGAAACCTCGACCCCTTTGACAGTTTTAAACAAACGCGCGAAAATTCCCCGGATTTTCTATGCATGAATGTAATGCACACTTTGGTGTTCTCTATTTTTGTATCCCCAAATCTTGGGATATTACACCATGACCACCATGTGGATGGCAAGACTCAAGCAAAGGATCTCTTCGAGATGGCTCATCTTGAACTTGCACTTCATTTCTCCATGGCAAGCTTCAAGCTTATGAACTCTTCGAGTTGGCTCATCTTGAACTTGCACTTCATTCTTCATTCTTCATCATATTGATGTATTGAAGTAACTTGAGGGATCACTTCATCTTCATCTTCAAGACTTACTTGACACTTGATATCCTTCATCAATTTCACATAACCTTGAAGCCAAAAAATGGTTCAAGAATTGCCTATGGACAACTCCTACAAATATAACTCAATGCAAACATTAGTCATTGTCATTAATTACCAAAACCACACATGGGGGCTCCATGCACTTTCAATCTCCCCCATTTTGGTAATTGATGACAATCTCTTTAAGAGGGTTTATATAAGGAATTTAAGTAACAAATAAGTTGAATATATAGAGCAAACTCCCCCATAATATATGCATGTGTGAATGATCTTGACTTTCATTGCATATATTGGCATTCAAAGCCTAGTGGAGTTTCCTCTAAATATTCAACTATGCAAAGCAACAAGATGCAATGCAATAAAGGCACATGCTTAAGCACAAAGCAAAGACATAACCAAATTCCCTTAAACCCTCCAAACTTCTCCCCCATTGGCACCAATTGCCGAAATGGGTGAAAAATTTAGAAGGCCAATATAGTGAGAGTTCCTCCATAGCGTGTGCATTTCTCATAATTTGAGTGGAATCAAATGCACATATCCAATGACGAATATTCGGAAGGAATCACACTATAGATAGGATCAAAGATTGCAAAAAGATAACAAAGTCAAGAAGCTTCAACAAATGAAGCAAGCAACCAAATGAACCACAAGGAAGATACCAAAAGAAAGATAGATATTATTATAAGATCAAGAAGATTGCTCTAAATAATATGAGGAAGCTCCCCAAGGTTTGTGCACAAAACTAGACAATTTGCATTGGAGTATAAAGTGCACAAACATGGAATCATCACTCCCATGATATCATTCAAAAACAAAAGATACCAAGTGAATCAAACTCTAATGATCACCACAAGATAGTGTTCTAAATCAAATGAGGAAGCTCCCCAAGGTACATGCATAAAATAAAATGTTGCATTTGAATACAATATGCATAACATGGAATCCTCACTCCCTCATTACCATTTAAAACACAAACATTTGCAATAGATCATAGATAGAAAATTAAGCTTACCACAATAAAAGGCACCATAATAAAAGGCTCAACCAAGAGGATATGTGAAAGGCATGATAAAGCATATTATAAGACTATTACAAGGATGAGCAAAAAGCATCATCATAGTCTTCAATGAATTATATTGCTTAGCATGACCAATCAACACGCAACAAATAAATAAGATATCGAATGGAGATGTATCATCTCTTATGTGTATAAGTTTCTCTAAGTGAGCAATATCACAAAGATATTTATCCACAAAGAAACATGCACACACAAAATAGATACACAAGAAATATAGCATGATATCCAAGACAAAGTCATGTAATATACCAATAAGAATTTTTGCTTAATAGCATGGCCAAAGGCTCAATTTTATCTTATTGTACATTCATGAACTTCAACCACAAACAACTAAAATACATCACAAATATCAACAAGGGATAGAAGATAGTTGGGATGCATTTGAGAAAGGCAACAAGTATCACAAACGGGGATACTAAAAGAAATAACTCAATTTGCACTTTCATCGATATTGCACATGTGAGAGGCTTGAGGAATTGATATGCAATAAAATTGCTAGATAGGCATAGATGGGATGGGTGAATCATGATCATGATTTCATATACTTCCCAACATATGTGCTCATCTCAAACTACTCACATTCGCAATAAAGAGGTTTCGTTAAGATTTTAGCAAGAAGCACAACATTTGCAAATCAAGAGATTCATGCCAAGATGCAACCACATGGTTGGATGCTAGAAAAATATGCATGAGAAGATACTTGTTACCGAGATAGCATTGGTGAGGATGTAGTAGATATGTGTTCGTTGACCATCCTAGCTTGCCTCAAGTTACCATTGAGTCACCACTTCTCCCCAAGAGTGAGACAAGCATCCAATGCATATCCATTGTACCTAACACAAAGGTAAGTACAAAAAGGTCCCCAAACTAATTGGGTTCAAAGTAGTTAGACACACTACAACATATAGGACAAACTCCACAATTCTATGTGCATATAGATATGAAATTGAATTTCATGCACATCTTAGCCAAATTAGGATTTGATGGAGTTTACCCTATATATTGGATCAAAGAAAGTGACACATACCATAAGATATACATATATTAAATATGCATGCACAATACTTTCAAGAACCAAAGGAAGATACAATTTGGACAAAAACACCAAATAAACCAAGAGACAGTGGTTGTCCAAATTATGTCAAAGAATCAAATCAACACAAGATTGACTTCAAGGACTTATCTCATTATAAGAAGCTAATTAAACCTAAACACAAAGGAATGAGATAACCAACTCCCAAGAGAGCAAGGTTCCAACAAATAAACCAAACCCTCAAAACTTTTTATGATGGCACAAAGTACCAAAAAGAAAATTTTATGTCTCCCAAAACCAAATTTTTGATAAAGATCAAGAGATGTTAAGCATTCTAATAATATAGAAGAGCTCCCCCAAGTTTGGTGCATTATCTAGGATTTTTTATATGAATACAAAATGCACAAAACTAGGATCATCACGCTACCTATATCTTCTAACAATGCTAAGAAAGTTTGAATAGACAACTTAGATCCATAAGATGCAAGGAAGACACATGGGAGTCAAAGCACAACAAATTCATGGCAATAAATAAGGCAATATAAATACAAGAGCCAATGTAGATATGATCAATAAATATCTACCTCATAATTGATTACCAATTGTCCTAGGACAAGAGGTATTAGGAAATATTTCCCGGTGGTAGTTTGTAAGTATACATAAGATCATATTTACAACGAACAAAGCATATGATAAAAGATAAGAGTTAACCATCATGCAAAGATAGTTTCTTGATAGCTTCATTTAGTCATACCAACATGCAAGGCAATTAATAGTATTCATACCAACATGCAAAGCAATTAATAGTATTCATACCAACATGCAAAGCAATTAATAGTATGACTTGAAGCACATGGTTTTCCAAAAATGTATTGAGGGACACGTTGTGAAAAACCATGCCAAGAAAAACTTTCACAAATAAGATCCACAAAGATATTAGCAATGAAGCCATTTAAGCAAATTGGAGCTTGTTTGAGCAAACATGCCACATAGGAGAGAGATAATTTACGGTATCAATTCTATGTGACACAACCTCAAATGTTCTCATTTTCTAGGCTTGTAATATGCACAAAGCTTATTACTCCCCCATAATGTGATAAGGAATTTATTTTCACAAGAGGCAAATAAGATCCAAGTAGAGATATTAATGGACATTAGAATTTGAATTTCTCATGAAGATGACATACCACATAACGACTAGATAATCTCGTAATATCAATTCTAAGTGATATTCCTCATGTACACACATTGTTTAGGATCATGAAATTCCCAAAGGAATATCACTCCCCCAAAATGGGATTGTCCATTATTCGCTCATAAGAGTCATATAAGATACAACAAGATGCAAAGAGTCTCCAACACAAACACAAATACATGGTGTGCAACCCAACATGCATAGACTTGATTTCTCAAGCAAAACTATTAGGAAGCACAACATATACAAACACATGTTAGGAACAAAACTAACACATGCAAAGGGGCGAGTAACTTTCAATATAAATGAGTTGAGTACATGTTACCGCAAGGAGGAACATTGGATATATGATAGTAGCAAGATAATCAAAAGACTTGGCTTGATATAATATAAATGATGAAGATCCCTTAATTCTTCATGATGTAGCCAAGTCTCCAATGCCCTCCAACAAGCACCTATTGATCAAGTTTTGGATTGTTGGTCCCCAACTAAGTTGGGTCCTAAGAGGTGAAGGAGATATGCCCTAGAGGCAATAATAAAGTGGTTATTATTTATATCTTTATGATAAATGTTTATATATCATGCTATAATTGTATTAACCGAAACATTAGTACATGTGTGATATGTAGACAACAAAGAAGTCCCTAGTATGCCTCTTAAACTAGCTTGTTGATTAATGGATGATTAGTTTCATAATCATGAACATTGGATGTTATTAATAACAAGGTTATATCATTATATGAATGATGTAATGGACACACCCAATTAAGCGTAGCATAAGATCTCGTCATTAAGTTATTTGCTATAAGCTTTCGATACATAGTTACCTAGTCCTTATGACCATGAGATCATGTAAATCACTTATACCGGAAAGGTACTTTGATTACACCAAACGTCACTGCGTAAATGGGTGGCTATAAAGGTGGGATTAAGTATCCGGAAAGTATGAGTTGAGGCATATGGATCAACAGTGGGATTTGTCCATCCCGATGACGGATAGATATACTCTGGGCCCTCTCGGTGGAATGTCGTCTAATGTCTTGCAAGCATATGAATGAGTTCATAAGAGACCACATACCACGGTACGAGTAAAGAGTACTTGTCAGGAGACGAGGTTGAACAAGGTATAGAGTGATACCGAAGATCAAACCTCGGACAAGTAAAATATCGCGAGACAAAGGGAATTGGTATTGTATGTGAATGGTTCATTCGATCACTAAAGTCATCGTTGAATATGTGGGAGCCATTATGGATCTCCAGATCCCGCTATTGGTTATTGGTCGGAGTGAGTACTCAACCATGTCCGCATAGTTCACGAACCGTAGGGTGACACACTTAAAGTTGGATGTTGAAATGGTAGTACTTGAAATATGGAATGGAGTTCGAATATTTGTTCGAGTCCTGATGAGATCCCGGACATCACGAGGAGTTCCGGAATGGTCCGGAGAATAAGATTCATATATAGGATGTCATTTTATGTGAATTAAAATGTCGCGGAAGGTTCTATGGAAGGTTCTAGAAGGTTCTAGAAAAGTCCGGAAGAAACCACCAAGGAAGGTGGAGTCCACATGGGACTCCACCTCCATGGCCGGCCAACTCTAGTGGGGGAGGAGTCCCAAGTGGACTCCCCCTTAGGGGGCCGGCCACCCCCCCATATGGGAGGTGGAACTCCCACCTTTGGTGGGAGTCCTAGCTTGGCTAGGTTTCCCCCTCTTATGGAAGGTTTTTGGTTCGGGTCTTATTCGAAGACTTGGACACCAACACTTGGGGATCCACCTATATAATGAGGGGCCAAGGGAGGGGGCCGGCCACCCCAAGACCACAAGCTGGCCGCCCCCCTTGAAGTGGCCGGCCACCCCCTCCCAAACCCTAGCTGCCCCCCTCTCCTCCATATCTCCCGCGTAGCTTAGCGAAGCTCCGCCGGACTTCTCCACCGCCACCGACACCACGCCGTCGTGTTGTCGGATTCAAGAGGAGCTACTACTTCCGCTGCCTGCTGGAACGGGAGGTGGACGTCGTCTTCATCAACAACCGAACGTGTGACCGAGTACGAAGGTGCTGCCCGTTCGTGGCGCCGGAACCGATCGTGATCAAGATCTTCTACGCGCTTTTGCAAGCGGCAAGTGAACGTCTACCGCAGCAACAAGAGCCTCCTCTTGTAGGCTTTGGAATCTCTTCAAGGGTGAGACTCGATACCCCCTCGTTGCTACCGTCTTCTAGATTGCATCTTGGCTTGGATTGCGTGTTCGCGGTAGGAAATTTTTTGTTTTCTATGCAACGTTATCCTGCAGTGGTATCAGAGCCGTGTCTATGCATAGATGGTTGCACGAGTAGAACACAATTGTTTTGTGGGCGTTGATGCTCTTGTTGTCTTTAGTTTGAGTACTTTGCATCTTTGTGGCATAGTGGGATGAAGCGGCCCGGACTAACTTTACATGACCGCGTTCATGAGACTTGTTCCTCGTTCGACATGCAACTTGTATTGCATAAGAGGCTTTGCGGGTGTCTGTCTCTCCTACTATAGTGAAGATTCAACTTACTCTTCTATTGACAACACTAGTATCACCGTTGTGGTTCATGTTCGTAGGTAGATTAGATCTTACTCGAAAACCCTAAACCACGTAAAATATGCAAACCAAATTAGAGACGTCTAACTTGTTTTTGCAGGGTTTGGTGATGTGATATGGCCATAATGTGATGATGAATATGTATGAGATGATCATTATTGTATTGTGGCAACCGGCAGGAGCCTTATGGTTGTCTTTAATTTTCATGTTGAGTAGTATTTCAAAGTAGTTGTAATAGTTGCTACATGAGGTGAACAACCATGAAGACGGCGCCATGGACCTTGATGCTACGCCGACGATGATGGAGATCATGCCCGAAGATGATGGAGATCATGTCCGTGCTTTGGAGATGAAGATCAAAGGCGCAAAGACAAAAGGGCCATATCATATCACATATGAACTGCATGTGATGTTAATCCTTTTATGCATCTTATTTTGCTTAGATCGCGACGGTAGCATTATAAGATGATCCCTCACATTAATATCAAGATAATAAAGTGTTCTCCCCTCGTATGCACCGTTGTAACAGTTCGTCGTTTCGAAGCATCTCGTGATGATCGGATGTGATAGATTCAACGATTCACATACAACGGGTGTAAGCCATGTTGCACACGCGGAATACTTGGGTTTGCTTGACGAGCCTAGCATGTACAGACATGGCCTCGGGACAATGGAAACCGAAAGGTTGAACACGAGTCATATGGATGATATGATCAACATGTTGATGTTCACCATTGAAACTACATCATCTCACGTGATGATCGGTTTTGGTGTAGTGGATTTGGATCGTGTACCACTTTACAACTATGAGGGATGTTGTATTAAGTGGGAGTTCATTAGTAATTAGATTAAAACATGAACTAATTATCATAAACATAGTCTTAGTAGTATTTTGAATTAATTTTGTAGTATTGGCATCCGTTTACTACTATGCGCTAGTCTTATAATTGAGATAGAAATACTGTTAAAATCTGACAAGAAACTTTACGGATTGGTACCGTATTGTTAAAGAATCAAGAATTAATTAAGTCCTATTGCAAACTTTTAGTAAACCTCACATTATTGATTCAAAGAGCTATGGTTTCAATTAGTACCTAAAGTTATCTTGTCTCCGTGAAACTTGAAGTTCAAATCTGTTTGAAAAGTAAGGAGCTGAAAATTTAGTTTTCAGAAATAATCAAGGTATGAGATATATGTGATATCTAAGACCTTATTGCAAGATGATAGAATATAATTTGGTGAGATTACATGAACTCATAAGTTTTATGGGAATGTACGAAGGTTGAAGACGCAAGGCGTCACAATCCTCCAACTATTGGGGCACTAACGATATTCGCATATCCATGAAGTGACCATCCTTAATATGCACCGTTACTAAAACTCGTCGTTTCGAAGCATCACGTGATGATCGGGTGTGATAGATTCTACGTGTGCATACAACGGGTGCAAGCTAGATTTGCACATGCAAATACCAAGGTTAAAACTTTACGAGCCTAGCATGTACAGACATGGTCTCGAAAAGTCGTCATGATATGATGGATAAAATTATGAGTGAAGTTGTTCATCATAGTACAAACTTACTAATAGTGAAATCTGAAACACTTGTCATATGATGATCAACTTCAAAGTAAGAACCTCAAGGTTATTGGTATTTGACCAACAAACCTAGAAGTTATTGATGTTGAAGTGTTTTTCTGAATAATGAGGAAAGCTAAAAGAGAAACTGCAAAAGATATTTTGGCAAAAAGAAAAGAAAAGACTAGAAAGTCTAGCTCAGGTGTATATAAATGATATACATGTTATGGTTGTATTCCTAGTTAAGTCACACTATGAAATTCTTGGGTATTAGTACTATATTGGTTGGTATGAAGTGTCATACAAAACAACGCAATACAAGAATACAATGGCCTAAGTGACTGACAAGGAATATGATAAGGATGCACGTCTGGAACAAAATAAAGTGTTATTATGTTCGTCGTTAGCATTCTATCTAGCCCTTAGAATTTATAATAAAGAACTTAATAATTGTTATTTTGCTCTGGTCAAATGAAAACAATGGGTTGTTCAAATTATGACATTACTCCATGTACGATGGATAAGTTATTATAAATCTTAATGGTGAAACACACATACATAACACTGACGCTAAAATGCCATAAGGCAAATGATTTGAATTCCACTTATTTGTGAAACCGCCATTTAGGTCATGTTAGAAAGGAACGCATGAAGGAACTCCATGAAAATGGATTTTGGAGTCATTTGATTTTTGAATCATTTGGCGCTTGCAAATCTTTTCTAAAGAGAATGATTAAAATACCGTTCATAGGCCAAGAGTTGAACGGGAAACTAACTTAGTGAAAAATACATGATGATGTATGTGTTTCACTGGGCATAGTTGTGTGCGGGAGATTCTTCTACTTCATGAAAACTTTCAACAATGAATTGAGTATATATATGTGGATATATTCAATAAGGAAGAAGTTTGAAACATTTGAATAGATTCAAATAAATTCAGCATGAAGTGGAAATCATCGTAATAGAAAAGTCAAATATCTATGATTGGATCATGGTGGAAATATTTGAATTACGAGTTTTAGCGAATATCTAAAAGAGTTATGAAGTTGTTCTACAACTCACGTTTCTTGGAGTATCATAGTGATGATGAAGTATCCAAAAGACGTATCCAAACCTTGTTGGATCAATGATGAGATAAAATATTGATGCCATTATATTTTGTGGATTATGCTTTAGTGACTACCGCTTTTACACTTAATAGAGCATCATCATGATCCGTTGAAATGACACCATACGAGTTATGGTATGGGTATGAATCCTAATAGTCTTTTCTTAAAATTTTGGTATGCATAGCATAAGTAAATAAGTTTACAACCAAAATCGGATGAATGTCTTTGTCGGTTATCCCAGAGAATTTAATTGGTAATTCTTCCCACGAGACAAAGACAAAAGTGTTTGTCAATGTTTCTTATTTCCGAGAAATTGTTTCTAGTGAAATATTTGAGTGGGAGGACAATATAATTTGATAAGGTTTATGAACCTGAGCATAATGATCAGAGTAGCGCAGCATCGGAATTGGTTTCGGAAGCGGCCACAACGATCATGGCTCCCATGACTACAAAGTGTTTTAGCCATGGAGATCGAAGTACATATTGAACCTTGTAGGTATGGTTTACTTTGTGATCAAATAAATGATTTGTGGACAAAGGATTGATTGTGAACAATGACAAACCAACTACAAACAAATAAGTTATGATGGGCCCTGACTCCGTTAAAATGGCTATACGCCATGAAATCCAAGATAGGTGAATACTTTTTGAAAGTAAATGGATCTATGAAATTGATGGACTTGGATGAAATATTCTTGAAGAAGCTCAACTTGTCGAAAAGTTGTTTACGACAAAGTTCAAAGAGTTGACTACGATAAGATTAAGTCTTCCGTAGCAATGCTTATAGTCTATGTGGATTATTCTAGTAATCACTACATATTTCTTTTATGAGATATGTTAGTAGAGTGGCAAAATACACTACTTAACAGAAGTGTGTATTAAAGGTGTATACAAGATACAACCAAGAGTTTTGCTGGTCCGTGGAATACTAGATAGGTATACGAACTTCAATTGGATGAAGTAAGTATCGCGGAGTTAGAATCTTCACCAGATGAAATAGTCAAAGAGTTTTTGATTTCATCAGAAACGATGAAGAGGCTTGCATTTGCAAGAAATTGAGTGGGAGCGCTAAGACATATTTATAATACTTTATGTAGATGACATATAGTTGGTTATAAATGATGTAATTATATACTTGATTAAAAGGTTTCATTGAAAATTAAACTTCAATGAAAGGATATGGACTGAAACAAATTTAGTGTCAAGATCTATGAAGATAGATTGAAACACAAAATAAGTTTAAGTCAAAGTACATAGAATGGATATTGAAATAGTTCAATATAGAAATATTAAGAAGATGTTCTTGTCATGTGAAGTTTTAACAAGACTTGAGTGTATATGACACTCAATGAGTAAAAACACATGAGTGACTTTAGATCACGAATAATATGTACACAATCAGATATCTTGTGCTCTAAAATGTTATGAGCATATACCAGAATGATTCATGAGATGATCATTGAAAAACAGTAAGAATATTCTTGAAGTACTTAAGAAGAACCAAGAATATATATATATATATATATAGTTTTGTATGGAGAAATGACAAACAAATCGCTGTAAGATGTTGCACCGATATTTGTTTTGTCACATATGAAAATAAAATTTCAATCTCAAATTAGACTAAGTGTTGTTTTAAAAGGTAGCACAATGAGCTAGAAGTTGTCTATGCTAGATTTAGAATAGTTCTAAATATTGTGATGGATTCTACAAAAGAAGGCAGAATATGTCATTGTTTTGACAAATGACAAAGGATGTTAAAGTCAAGAGGTTCTTTGAGAACTTGGTGTAGTTCCAACAGAGTCAGAATTTTGAAGCTATATTGTGTGTGACAATATTAGTAACATATTTCGGACCGCGGAATTAAGGTTCCACCAGAAGACCAAACATATTTAAATGCCGACTCATTTGGAAATGAGTGATGCATTGAGACGCAAATGAATTACAAAATACATACGTTTCTGAGCGTGTCAGATCCGTTGACTAAAACCTCTCCCGTGAGCAATACATGATAAAGCACCAGAAGGCCAAGGTGTTATATCTTCACAAATGTAAACTAGATTATTGACTCTAGTGCAAGTGGGAGACTGAAGGAGATATGCCCTAGAGGCAATAATAAAGTGGTTATTATTTATATCTTTATGATAAATGTTTATATATCATGCTATAATTGTATTAACCGAAACATTAGTACATGTGTGATATGTAGACAACAAAGAAGTCCCTAGTATGCCTCTTAAACTAGCTTGTTGATTAATGGATGATTAGTTTCATAATCATGAACATTGGATGTTATTAATAACAAGGTTATATCATTATATGAATGATGTAATGGACACAGCCAATTAAGCGTAGCATAAGATCTCGTCATTAAGTTATTTGCTATAAGCTTTCGATACATAGTTACCTAGTCCTTATGACCATGAGATAATGTAAATCACTTATACCGGAAAGGTACTTTGATTACACCAAACGTCACTGCGTAAATGGGTGGCTATAAAGGTGGGATTAAGTATCCGGAAAGTATGAGTTGAGGCATATGGATCAACAGTGGGATTTGTCCATCCCGATGACGGATAGATATACTCTGGGCCCTCTCGGTGGAATGTCGTCTAATGTCTTGCAAGCATATGAATGAGTTCATAAGAGACCACATACCACGGTACGAGTAAAGAGTACTTGTCAGGAGACGAGGTTGAACAAGGTATAGAGTGATACCGAAGATCAAACCTCGGACAAGTAAAATATCGCGAGACAAAGGGAATTGGTATTGTATGTGAATGGTTCATTCGATCACTAAAGTCATTGTTGAATATGTGGGAGCCATTATGGATCTCCAGATCCCGCTATTGGTTATTGGTCGGAGTGAGTACTCAACCATGTCCGCATAGTTCACGAACCGTAGGGTGACACACTTAAAGTTGGATGTTGAAATGGTAGTACTTGAAATATGGAATGGAGTTCGAATATTTGTTCGGAGTCCCGGATGAGATCCCGGATATCACGAGGAGTTCCGGAATGGTCTGGAGAATAAGATTCATATATAGGATGTCATTTTATGTGAATTAAAATGTCGCGGAAGGTTCTATGGAAGGTTCTAGAAGGTTCTAGAAAAGTCCGGAAGAAACCACCAAGGAAGGTGGAGTCCACATGGGACTCCACCTCCATGGCCGGCCAACCCTAGTGGGGAGGAGTCCCAAGTGGACTCCCCCTTAGGGGGCCGGCCACCCCCCCATATGGGAGGTGGAACTCCCACCTTTGGTGGGAGTCCTAGCTTGGCTAGGTTTCCCCCTCTTATGGAAGGTTTTTGGTTCGGGTCTTATTCGAAGACTTGGACACCAACACTTGGGGATCCACCTATATAATGAGGGGCCAAGGGAGGGGGCCGGCCACCCCAAGACCACAATCTGGCCGCCCCCCTTGAAGTGGCCGGCCACCCCCTCCCAAACCCTAGCCGCCCCCCTCTCCTCCATATCTCCCGCGTAGCTTAGCGAAGCTCCGCCGGACTTCTCCACCGCCACCGACACCACGCCGTCGTGCTGTCGGATTCAAGAGGAGCTACTACTTCCGCTGCCCGCTGGAACGGGAGGTGGACGTCGTCTTCATCAACAACCGAACGTGTGACCGAGTACGGAGGTGCTGCCCGTTCGTGGCGCCGGGACCGATCGTGATCAAGATCTTCTACGCGCTTTTGCAAGCGGCAAGTGAACGTCTACCGCAGCAACAAGAGCCTCCTCTTGTAGGCTTTGGAATCTCTTCAAGGGTGAGACTCGATACCCCCTCGTTGCTACCGTCTTCTAGATTGCATCTTGGCTTGGATTGCGTGTTCGCGGTAGGAAATTTTTTGTTTTCTATGCAACGTTATCCTGCAAGAGGTTAGTGACAATAGGCTTGGCAACCCAAATGGTTCTTTTCTTGACACCACTTTGAGCACCAACATATTTGGCAAACACATTGCCACCATCATCCTTACGAAGAGAATAAACATCATTAATGGTGATAGAGTTGGATGAGGTACCAATAGTGCACAAGGAGGAGATGTGGCCCTTCTCACGGCATATGTAGCAAGTTCTTTTCTTCTCCTTCTTCTCACTAGATTTCTCCACAATGGGAGCATTGACTTGTTTCTTCTTGGGAAGTGGCATTTCTTCAACTTGAGGTTGAATGTGAGTTTGAGCTTGAGGCCGCTTCCCTTTTTGCTTCTTCTTCAAAGGGCAAGATCTAACATGATTCCCTTCAATTTTGCACTTGAAGCAAACAATCTTGGCCGGGTCTTTGACTTGTACTTGGCCCTTCTTCTTATTGTTGTTCTTGGACTTGTTCTTGTTGTTGGAGTTGAATCCAAGTCCACTTTTGTCATTGGGGGATTGTTGCACACTCAACATCTTGTCAAGTTTGCATTTCCCTTCATGACTCTTTACCAAGTCGTTCTTTAAGGAAGTGACTTGGGCCTTGAGCTCTTTGATTTCCTCTACATGGTTAGTAACAACACAAGTACTAGAGGAAGTAGAACCTTTATTGTTAGAGCAACAAGGCAAGGAAGATAATTCATCACAAGATTTAGCGATACTATGAGTGGATGAATTACAAGGACTAGCACATTGCAATATAGCATTTTGAGTAGTAGTGCTAGTATCCACATGAGGCTCACAAGGTGTTTCCTTTGATATGATATCCTCATGAGCTAACTTTAGCCTATCATGAGAGGCTAGAAGATCCTCATGGGAGCTAGAAAGCTTTCCATGATTTTCTTCCAATTTCCCATAATTGCTACTCCCTCTGTTCCATTCTATAGTGCCTATTGTTTTTTGGCACGGAAATTAGCGCAAGAGTATTTTTTACACAAGACCCCTTGCTGAACGATTTGAGATCAACGTAAAATTTGGTAAATCCATATCTTTCTAACTTACCATAACAATTTTTGAGAGCTGAACGATTTGGGAGCTGAACGGGGAGGGGTAATTGGAAAAAAACTAAGCTAAAACCTTATATTCTGAAACAAATGCCGAAAATCTATAGGCACTATATAAAGGAACGGAGGGAGTAGTTAGCAATTCAAGTTGAGCCCTTAGCTCAACATTCTCCTTCAAGATAGATGCTTCACAAGAAGTAGAGTTAGTAGCACAAGCATCATCACAAGACATATTAAGAAGAGATGGTAACATAGCATGCTCTTTTAAATAGGAAGCTTGAAGTTGCTCATGGGACTTGGTGAGGATAGAGTGTTCGCTCTCCAAGACCTTGTGGGCCTTGTCTAGATCATCTAGATCCTTAACAAGTTTATCATGACCAACACCAAATTTGGAATTTTCCTTTTTAAGCATTTTTACTTGAGCTTTAGCATGGTCTCTTTCCTTAATGAGTTTAGAAACTATTTCATTTTGAGACACTTCAAGGGTTTCAAGTTGCTCTTCAAGAGAGGCTACGGTCTCTTGTTCTTCTTCAAGATCATTCTTTAGTGATGCTACATCATCGGCATACTCTCGTTCAAGAGCACCCTTTTTATCAATGGTGTTCTCATGCATCCAAATAAGTTTTTGGCTCTCAATAGCGGTAGTCAAGATTTCAAAGAAGTGAGTGCTAGCAATTTTATCTTTGCAAATAACCTTGAATACGCTCTCACCCTTATCGCGTAGAGAGACAACCCAATCCTCTTCTTCATATTCATCCTCATCCTTATCACCACGAGACATATTAGGTTCCATGGTAGGAGGTACCGTGGAACCCTTGGCCATAAGGCATATATGAGGACCGTGAGATAAAGATGAGGAGTTACTTGAGGCTCCTTTCAAGATCTTGTCTTGACCAATATAATCTTTAGTTTCCTCTACATTGTTAGACACACAACAACTAGAGGAAATAGAATCATTTTTATCATGGTCACAAGACAAATCAAGCATATCATTATGAGATTTATTCAAGCAACTTACACATGATATGCAAGGACTATCAACACAAGCATGTAAATCATTTCTAGTGCTAGATGTGTTTAAGTCCAAAGATGAAGCATTGCAATGAGATAGAGATGAAGAATCATCAATAGTAAGCTCAATATCAACATTGCAATTTTCATCACCACTCACCATATCATTACCTTGTGTCTTACCACACTTTGGTGAAGTGGATGAAGATGAGAACTCATCACGGCCGGAAGTGGAAGCAATACAATCATCCTCAATAATATTGGACATATCATATTTGTCTTTAAGCTTTGTCCATAATTCATGAGCGCTCCCAAAAGGCATGATTGAAGAAGTAACTACATTGCTCACAACAATGGAAAACACATGAGAAGCAAGAGCATCGAGGCAAGAGTTTTTCTCCTCCTCAAGAGATAAATTTTGAGGATCCTTAGGAGAAGAAAAACCCATGCCAAGAAATCGCTCCATGTCCGGGGACATACCCCGTAAGATTTTAAGCACATAAATTTTCCATAGATCATAATTTGTGCCATCAAATATAAATAAGTTATTGTGCGCTAATCCCCTAACCGACATCTTTACTCTCAAGGCGGTGAAGCCTAAGAATGAGAGACCTTGCTCTGATACCAATTGAAAGGACACAGATGTCGCCTAGAGGGGGGGGGGGGTGAATAGGCGATTTAAAACTTTTACGAGATGGGCTTAACAAATGCGGAATAAAACTAGCGTTTACTTTGTCAAGCCCAAAACCTATATACTATTGTTCACCTATGTGCACCAACAACTTATTCTAAGCAATGGTTCACCTATGTGCACCAACAACTTATGCTAAGCAATACAAGCAAGTATGTGATAGCAAGATATATATAACTTCAAGCACGATGGCAATCACAAGGTAAAGTGCATAAGTAAAGAGCTCGGGTATAGAGATAACCGAGGCACGCGGGAGACGATGATTTATCCCGGAGTTCACACTCTTGCGAGTGCTAATCTCCGGTGGAGAGGTGCGGTTGCTTAGTGCTCCCGAACGCCACAAGAGGCTCACCTTGAGGTGTGGTTGCTCGATGCACACCAACGCCACAAAGGCCTCACCCCAAGATGCGGTACTCACACCACACACCGAACGCCACGAAGGCGCCTCACCTAAATCTCCGGTGACCCTCGCCACAAAGGCCTAGGTCACGGTTCCACTAAGGGATTTCCTTCGAGGCGGAAACCGGGCCTTACACAAAGATTGGGGCACACATCCACAACTTAATTGGAGGCTCCCAACAAATCGCCACAAAGGCGTAGAATCCGTCTAGGGTTCCAAGAACCCAAGAGTAACAACCTTCTTGCTTTCACCACCACGAATCACCGTGGAGAACTCAAACCGATGCACCAAATGCAATGGCAAGAACACCACAAAGATGCTCAAGTCCTTCTCTCTCAAATTCCAACAAAGCTACAAAAGCTATTGGGGGAATAGGAGAGGAAGAACAAAGAGGAGAACACAAAATTCTCCAAGATCTAGATCCCAAAGATTCACTCACAAAGAGATGATTTGGTTTGGTCAAAGTGTGGATCTAGATCTCCTCTCTCTTTTCCCTCAAAATGGGGCAAGAATCATGGAGGGATAGAGAGAAAGGGCAAGCTTCTCAAGAACAACAATGGAGGAGAGAGAGAGTAGAAGAAGCACCAGCCCAAGGAGGAAGAAGGGGGGTATTTATACCCCCCAAGAAAATCGAGCCGTTGGGCAAAACCAGGGCCGGATAATCCGGCCTAAGTAAGGGCCGGATAATCCGCCCGGATAATCCGGCCTACGGGACAAAACCTGGTCAAAATCCGGGCAAATGTCCGGCCCCTATCTTGAGCAGCAATTCTGAGGTCCTTAGCCGATTTCAAGGGTCGGATATTTCCGAAATATCCGGCCCGGATAATCCGGCCCGGATATTTCCGAAATATCCAGCCCTAAGCAAGCTGCAGAAACACCAAAACTAAAACGGGCATCACTTTTGCATCAGTACTCCGATTTCGATGATCTTGGGCTCGTTGAAATCACAACAACGAGCTCTACAACAATATGCATAGAAACATCATAGTCCAGCAAAGGAGGATAGAAACAAATGATGAAAGGTTTGACCTATCTCAAAAAGACATACCGGTAAAACCTCCAATCTTGAAAATGCAACAAGTTGCCCATGGAAAAACCATTCTCAATGAACTAGAGCTTGTCATGAGAATAAGCACAAGCTCTAAAACATCACATGGATAATATCCAAATAAAACCAAGTAAGATGATGAACCAAACTCGAAAACGCAACAAGTGATCTATGCGAAATCCGTTTTCGATGAACTAGAGCTTGTCATGAGAATAAGCACAAGCTCTAAAACATCACATGGATAAGGTCCGAATAACAACCAAGAAAGATGATGCAAGGATGCAAAGGTTTGAGCTCTCTCCGAACGATACGATCGAGATACTCACTCGAGAGCCCTCTTGATAGTACGGCAACTAAACTATAAACCGGTCTCCAACTACACTATGAGACCGGTGAGAAAGAAACCCTATCAAGAGCAAACCTTATACTTGCGCATTCCACTTGAGCTCGATGACGACGATCTTGACCTCAACAAGATGGAACGCCTTTCTTGCTTGTGCTTGCTTGACGAAGTCTTGTGGATTGCTCCCCCATAATCCACCATGGGAGAGCTTCTTCTTTGGCGCATCTTCACATAACCATGACCACCATGTGGATGGCAAGACTCAAGCAAAGGATCTCTTCGAGATGGCTCATCTTGAACTTGCACTTCATTTCTCCATGGCAAGCTTCAAGCTTATGAACTCTTCGAGTTGGCTCATCTTGAACTTGCACTTCATTCTTCATTCTTCATCATATTGATGTCTTGAAGTAACTTGAGGGCTCACTTCATCTTCATCTTCAAGACATACTTGACACTTGATATCCTTCATCAATTTCACATAACCTTGAAGCCAAAAAATGGTTCAAGAATTGCCTATGGACAACTCCTACAAATATAACTCAATGCAAACATTAGTCCATAGGGATTGTCATTAATTACCAAAACCACACATGGGGGCTCCATGCACTTTCAGCAGTATAGCTAAGCAAGCATATCAGAAGAACAACGATGCAAGCCCCAAAACATCTACGATAAGTAGTGTTACTCGCCATCAACAAGGCTTCAGTACGAGTAACACCAGATAACGAATAAACCTATACTGCCTAGATCGCAAGATGCGATCTAGGCAGCATGATGCTTACCCGGAAGAAACCCTCGAAACAAGGGGTGGCGATGCGCCTAGATTGTGTTTGTTGTGAACGTGATTGTCATCCTTTCTCAATAACCCTAGGTACATATTTATAGTCCGTGGACTTTCTAATTCGGGAATAAACCTAACCATGTACGGGCTAAACTCTATCTCTTGATTCTAATCGAAATCTACCATAATATACAGATACACGGGCAATCTAGCCCAAAATCTCGCACGAGGCCGATTCAGAGACACTCCACGTGCATATCCTCCAAGCCCATCTCCATTACGGCCCATGTCTTGCTCTTGGCTAAAATCTGGTGATAACAGAGGGGCTTTCGGTTGGGTAACTTGATCGCATCGTCTTAGGGAGCTCAATCCTTTGCATACTTTGCATATCCCTATTGCTTCTTGGTGTTTCTCTGTGTGAGGTTCTTGAGCTTGTTGCTAGCTTTACAACAAGCCCAAGTTCATCGAAAACGGAATCCGCATGCATCTTCTTTTGCGTTTTCGAGTTTGGACGTCTTCACCGTTTCTTGACGGTGGGAGACTCCCTCTCTAAAATCATCTAAAATGTTCTGTGAGGAGTCTCCATATTTCCATTCGTTGTTATCTTTCCAACAAAATTGGTTTCATGTCAATCGGGGTCCGGACACAAAAGTTATCACAATTTTTGTATAACATGTTTTCCTGCTCACCCGGTCAGGGACCCGGTCGGACCGGCCCATGCGTCGGCCGGTTCCGGTCTGCCGCCCGGTCAGCCGGCCTACAGACCGGTGGGCCCGGCGTGCCGTCCGGTCGACCGGGCGCCAACCGGGCGCCAACCGGAGGAGCTCCTTGACGACACAAAGTGACCCCGGTCGGGGTCCGGCCTGCCGACCGGTTTGGACCGACTGGTCCGGTCTGTGGCCCGGTCTGACCGGGCCCTGGACCGGACGGCCCAGCCCCAGGCCCGGTTGACCGGCCTCCTCGACGGTTGACTCAGCCCAACTTTTCCCCAACGGTTATATTTGCTCTTGGGCTATAAATAGCCCTTCTTCCACCTTGGGCTGAGTTACTTCTTCCCTTTCTCTCACCTCTATTGTTGCATTTGAAGAAGTTGCTCTCTCTCTTGTCCCCCCCATGATTCTTGCTCATTCTTGAGGGATCTAAGAGAGGAGATCTAGATCTACACTTCCACCAAACCATTTCTTCTCTAAGTGAGGGGAACTCTTGGGATCTAGATCTTGGAGTCTTTTGTTGACTTTCCCCATTGTTCTTCCTCTCCAATCTCATCCTAGCATTTGTTGTTTGGGTGGGATTTGAGAGTGAAGGACTTGAACACCTCTAGTGTTCTTGTTTTGCATCATTGCATAGTGTTGAGCTCTCCACCACGATTAGTTCGAGTGAGAGACCGTGAGCTTGTTACTCCTGGAGGGAGACCTCCTAGTTGGCTTGGTGATTGATGCTCCGGTGATCTCTTCAAGAAGATTGTGAAGAGGCCCGGGCTTCTCCTTCGTGGAGCTTGTGAAGTGGTTGTGGAGCTTGCCATCTCCGGAGCGGAGGAAAAGCTAACCATAAGGAAAGGGCCATTATCCTTCGTGGGTGTGGTTCGGAGAATAGGGTGAGCCTTCGTGGCGCGGGGAATCCTTCGTGGACCTCCACCCCTCCAAACGTGACGTACCTTCTTGCAAAGGAAGGGAACACGGGAATACATCCTCGTCTCCGCATGCCTCGGTTATTTCTATACCCGAGCCCTCTTTCCTTGTGATAGCCATCGTGCTTGAAGTTCATATATCTTGCTATCACTTGTGCTACATATATCTTGTGCCTATCTTGCTTAGCTCTAGTTGTTATTGTTACACTTAGTTGAGCTTAGCATATCTAGGGCTTGTGCTTGTAAACTAAACGATAGTTTAATTCCGCATTCTTACAAGAAAAATCCGCAAGAGTTTTTAATTGCCTATTCACCCCCCCTCTAGGTGACATCTCGATCTTTCAAGTAGTATATTACCTTGCTAAAGCCCTCAGTGTGCTGGTCGCTGGAGAAATAGTTCACGACGTGGCCGGCCAACCAGCTGCGGTGGGGAACGAACGAACCAGAACTGTAGCCTCGCTGCGGTGTGCCGGTGCGGAACGAATAGGGAACGAACAAAGCACGGAACCAGCTAGCTTAAACGGGCCGGCCCACGGACGAACATCCTTTAGCGAAATGGTGCTAGGACGCGCGCGCGCTAGGGAGCAATTTCCGTGTGCGTGGGGCGGGACCGGTCGAACCGCACGTGCTCTCTCTCGTTGCTGCCGGTCGGCCGGACCATCTCGTCGCTTCTTCCGATCACGGATTCCGTCCATGGGGACCTGAAAGAGTAGCTCGTTTCTCAAAACAATGGGTTGAACCGAAGGGTACTATCGTGCCAGACCGAAAAAGATGAGCGCCAATGTTGCCCACTCGCTCGATCTCGGCTAGAAACCCGGCGAGGACCAGCGCCGCTGAGAGCATCTCCAGCCGCGTCCCCCAAAGCGTCCCTAAAGATATTTGGGGCGCGCCGGACAGAAAATGCGTTCCAGCCGCGTCCCCCAAAGCTCATTTTTGTCCGGCGCCCCGAGCCAACCCCGTCCCACAGGGGACGCACCGGGGACGCCGGACACACCGAAAAGCGAGGCGGGCTCCCACATGTCGGCGACTATTTGCATAAACCGTTGGTTCGCGCCTCTTTTCTCGTCGCTCCTTCCTTCCCGCGCCTCCCACCCCACCGCCGCCGCTGGATTTCCCGGCCGTTTGGGCGTCTGATCTCTGCTGAGAGTCGGCACCGTTGTCGCGGCTGGGGCCCCCGCCGGTTGTGCCGGCGCCGCCGCGTCGCCAGCGCGTCCCAGAACGCGCCGTCAAATCCGCCCCACCTCCGCGCACAGAAGGTGCTCGATGACTTGCTAGGTAGGCGCGATTGGCCGCTGTTTGTTGCGTCGTCTGCCTCGGCGCAATTTTAAACATTGATTTTGCTTTAGCCATGGACAGCGACGATGAGATGGTTGCCCTGCTGCTGGAGGACGAGCAAACCTTCGACGACGACGACCTGCGGGAGCATTTGCTGATCATCGCGTCCCTCCAGGACATGCTTGACGCTGAGGCGGAGAAGAGGAAGAGGCCGCGCCGTGGAGGATCAAGGCCGGGAAGAAGGAAGTCGAAGCCCCGGCAGAGGATGGAGGGGCATGCCATGCTGCACAACGACTATTCGCCGACGAGGCAACACATGCCGACAATTTTCGGCGCCGGTACAGGATGAGCAAGGGGCTGTTCATGAATATCCTCCACGGCGTTCGAGAGTTCAACCCCTACTTCAAGCTCAAGCTCGACGCTGTAGGCGTTGTCGGGTTCTCGTCGATTCAGAAGTGCACCGCCGCCATGAGGATGCTTGCATATGGAGCACCTGCCGATACACAGGACGACTACCTTCACATGAGTGAGTCTACTGCCATTGAGTGCATGTACAAGTATTGCCGAGCTGTGGTGGGAACGTTTGGTAAATACTATTTGAGAGGGCCAACTGAGGAAGAGACTGCAAGGATCATGGCACAAAATGCTGCCAGAGGATTTCCTGGAATGCTTGGAAGCATCGATTGCATGCACTGGGCATGGAAGAACTGCCCGTTTGCTTGGCAAGGTATATACAAAGGCCGTCATGGATATTGCAGTGTGGTGCTTGAAGCTGTGGCATATTATGACCTGTGGATTTGGCATTCTTTCTTTGGCATGGCGGGATCACACAATGACATCAACGTGTTGCAGCAGTCTCCGGTGTTCAGCAGATTAGTGGAAGGGCATGCTCCACCATGCAACTATGAGATCAATGGCCACGAATATACCAAAGGCTATTATCTAGCCGATGGTATATATCCAAAATGGGCCACTTTTGTCTAAACAATCTCGAATCCATCAGGTCTGAAGAATTCCCACTTTGTTACGCGACAGGAGGCTTGCAGGAAGGATGTCGAGCGGGCATTTGGTGTGCTTCAAGCACAATTTGCCATTGTCCAGTACCCTGCTCTAAGCTGGTCTCACGACCAAATGTGGGAGGTGATGCAGGCTTGTGTGATCATGCACAACATGATCATCGAGGATGACCGCAAGAATCATGCTAGGTCACATGTTGGTCCCTATGAGTGTGAAGGCCCTCTTGCGGAGGTTGATCATGAGTTGCCTGCAGATTTTGCTGATTTTCTCGCCATGCATGCAGAGATCCGTGACAGCAATGTGCATGAGCAACTTCAAGCTGATCTCGTTGAGCATTTGTGGAGGATCAAAGGAAATACCGTGGCACCTTGATGTAGCATCTAGCCCTATTTATTATATTTGTTTACTTGTTTTATTGTTTGTTGTAATTTAATTTGAAAATAATCCTCGCAAATATTTTTATTCATATGCTGTGACGCCCCGTTACGTCCGGCTAAGTCAAACGTAACGGAAACCGCCACTTCAGAGTTGCGCCAGGACCAGCCAAGGAGAACAGTAGCATGTACATAGTGGAAACTTTCACCGTTTGAAAGCGGTGTCCTTTATTACATCATCACACAAAGTGTCACTTTAACCGACGACTCAACCCCACCCACTTGATACACAAGCTATAAATGTATTCCTCATAGCCTTGGACATCGGCTTCCCCATACTCATACTCCACTTCAGCAAAGTCAAAGTCACCACAAGAGCCAGATTCATCATAAGCACCGGTCTCTACCTCCTCAGAGTTGTCATACATCACGGGTTCTGAAAACAACGGAGAAAGCAAGGCTGAGCACGTATAAAATACGTACTCCGCAAGTCGCCGGGGGTGGAGGGGTGGCGTGTGATTAAAAGGGCAAATAAAAACTCAACGGCTCGGTAGCCGTCCGACCGACAACACTTTTAGAGAATAATTCCCCGATTCCCCGTTTGTTGGAAAATCCATATTTTTATTTATGAAATCTGCTGGCGGCAGACAACGTGGGATCTTACATCCTGTGTTAGAGGAAGACCCACACGACGCACTTCCAAACCCGGAAGCTGGGAGTGATATCACATTTTACTCTGATCAGAGGTGTACTGCTTTGCCCATAGTGTCACTAGGTCGGTTTCGTTTATGCGCTACCACGGCGCACAACTAGACCAAGGGACCAAAACCTTTAGCCAGCCCGTACACTACCTCTGCTTTTCCGCCTTGCCTTATTCGCCAAAGGCCCGCGGGTCGAGACCCCTAACCGGCGGTCTCTCCCTAGGGTGACCGTACCTACCCGGCTACAGTCACCTTCTCACCCGTGCAGAGGTAGCTACTTGGCATGGTTAATCGGTTAAGCCCGTCCCATTCCAGGTCTATGGTCAGTACGGGTTGCGCCGCTTTTGAAGTAAGCGCCAGTTGGTTATATTTTTTATTAGATAATCCCTGTGTAGAGGAGCCTGACTTCCAAGGCAACCCTGACCGGGATGCTTCCACCAATTCCGGCTCCTCTACCCACCAAATATTTAAAACACAACCCTGTCCGGGTTTTGGTGACATACCTCATGCAAACCACCGGATCTGGTCCATTCGCCAAATCGGCGGATCTTTCCGATCCACTTCTCACATTTCATTTAGAAAACCAAAAGCTTTGTATTTGGTTCTCATGCGAGATTTGGGAATAAACCATAACCCATAAAACATTTTAGCAAAAACATAGGAGCCCGACAACTTGCCTGGCAGCGCTCCGACCGATTCGAAAGCACCGTCAGCGTCTCCTAAATTTCCATGATCGGCTCCTAATATTTATTCACCAGTATTCTCGGTATTTTAGCTAACTTACAAAATCAGTAGGCAGCGCATTTAAACAGGGCAAATCCATTTACATAGCTAACAAGCATATGCCATCGTGTTGTGAAATGGCATGCATACACACATCAGGCCAGAACGAATTTGCATGTCTATCTCCACCAAAGAAAAACAGTTTATTATTTGGTCCTGTGCAGTTGCGGTCAAAGCCGAGGCTAGCTACCCAGTACTAGTGTCCCTCTCGAGTACTCCATCTCTAATCCCCTGGTAGTGCTAAATCCGTCTCTCTCTCTCAGAACAGAGTAGCACCACCGCGCATCGACAGCTCGATCTACTACATTCGGCTGTCGCCGGCGCCGCCGCTAGTACCTACGAACTCCCCTCTTCCTCCTCTTCTCAATCCCCACACTCGCCGCCGCCGCCTGGAACGACATCGCCACCAACACTAGCGCCTTCGCCCCGGGTCCGACGGGCTCGCCGCCGTCCCCAACAACGACGACTCCTACCTTCCTCCTTGCGCTCTCCATCTATGCCGCCTCGTCCAACAAGGCACACGGCCATGCCCGACGGGGGGCGGCGGCCTTCACTGGCCGTACGGCTCGACGGCCATGGTCGTCGCCTACGTCGACGCCACCGGGGCCGGACCGAGACTCTCGCGGCCGAGGCAGCGCCACGGCCAGCGCGGTACCAGCGACACTCCTACTGCTAATCCTCTACCACAAGGTAAGGGCTAATCCCCTTTGTTCTTCCTTGCCATGCATCGGTATAGTACAATACTACTAAGAGTTGCAGGCATATTAGCAGAGCTTTGGACTGGATAGACAGTTAAGTGTAGCACTACCGTGAACTTATTCTAGGTCCTAATTAGTGTTACAAAGACCAAATCAAAACTAGTACAGCAGTAGTAATCAGAGGCAGGTTTCAGATTAACTTCCAGGTCAAGAACATGCAAGGCAAGATCTCCGATTAAATCTAGTTCTTACAGATTTTAGTGAAGTATGAAGAAGAGACACTAGGCATGCTAGTCACACTTTCTGAAATCTATCCATTCTTCTTTATTGCCACATTTCAGGAAATCAGAGCATGCACAAGCGCACACGGAGACTCTACAAGGATAGAGTAAAAGCAACATCAAGTGGCATTGCTACTGCTGTACCTGATCAAGCAGAGATGCCCAACACAGGAATGACTAGGTGAGGAGATTGGATGTGGTGGAGAAAGGGGTGGTCGGAGAGAGTGGAGTGTTTGGTCGAAAATGCTGAATAGTGAAATGGACGGTCTATTTATAGTAGGGAGAGGCTAGGTCGGTTTAGCACAATTTGTGCCAGGTGGGCTGCATGCACAGCTTTGATGTACATGCGTGTGTACACTTGTATCTCTTCTAGCTGTAATTTTTACAAGTGGATGAAAGTGAGCTGTTTGTGAGTTGGCTATTACCTTGCCACTAAGGAAGTGTGAGCAGGGACTTAATTGTAAATTTCGAAATTCTATTAGGGGCTGAAAAGTGAAACCGATGTATATGAACTTTGTAAGCAAATATTGCTAGGACTTTGGTGATTGAATTTTATTTAATATGGGTTTAGCGTGAAATCATGTTTAGCGACATGTGATCAATACTAATGTTGTAAAAACGGTGTTTTTAAATTTTGGGGTTTTCACATCCCTCCCCCCTTAAAAAAAAAATTCGTCCTCGAAATTTAGGGTCGCACCTCGAAAAGATGGGGATACTTTTCCTTTAGATCACCCTCTTTTTCCCATGTCGCTTCTCGCACTGGATGGTTTCCCCATCGCACCTTGCAATATCTAATTGTCCTATTCCTTAGTTTCTTTTCTTTTGTGTCGAGGATCCGATTAGGATGCTCTTCGTAGGTTAGTTCATTTTGGAGGGTTAGCTCATGTTCCGAGACCCGCTCCAACGGTGGGTTTACGCTCTTGCGTAGTTGGGAAACATGAAAAACATCATGCACCCCTTGCAAGTGTGGTGTTAATTCTATCTTATATGCAACCGTCCCTCTCCTTTTTAAGACCCGATACGGTCCAATATACCGGAGACTTAATTTTCCTTGTACACCGAAACGCTTGACCCCCTTCATTGGCGAGACTTTAAGATATACGAAGTCACCAGGCTGATATTGAATATCTCGACGCCCCTTGTCCGCATAACTCTTTTGCCTACTTTGGGCCGTATTTAATCTCTCTCTAATTACGCGGACTTTTTCCTCGGTTTCTCGGACCAAGTCGGGCGGTAGGAGTTTCTTCTCTCCGGTTTCTACCCAACATATTGGGGTTCGACATCTGCGACCGTATAAGGCCTCAAATGGAGACATACCAATACTAGCTTGGTAACTATTATTGTACACGAACTCGGCCAAGGGTAGATGCGTGCTCCATGAGTCACCAAAATCAAGCACACATGCCCTGAGCATGTCCTCAATAATTTGATTAACTCTCTCAACCTGACCACTAGTCTGCGGATGATACGCGGTACTAAATTCCAGCTTCGTGCCCAATGCTTCTTGCAATTTTTCACAAAACTTGGATGTGAACATTGACCCTCGATCTGACACAATTTTGGATGGTGTTCCATGTAGAGCCACAATCCTCTGAATATATAGCTCAGCTAGTTTTTCTCTGGAACATCCAGGGGCTAAAGGGATAAAGTGTGCAGATTTCGTGAGCCGGTCTATTATAACCCATATTAATTCTTCTTTTTTCTTGGTCTTGGGCAAACCGGTGATGAAGTCCATATGGATCTCATCCCATTTCCATTGAGGAATTGGGAGAGGTTGTAATAACCCAGATGGTCGTTGGTGTTCAGCCTTGACCCTCTTGCATGTGTCACACTCATCCACATATTGAGCAATTTCTCTCTTCATATTTCTCCACCAAAATGTGCTCTTAAAATCGCGGTACATTTTTGTGCTACCGGGATGTATGGTGTAGGGGGTGGTATGTGCCTCCCTAAGTATTGTTTGTTTAATCTCGGATATGTTTGGCACACATAGTCGGTTTTTATACCAGAGTGATCCGTCATGTTCTACTTGGAATTGTGAAGGTTGGCCATCTTGTATTCTACGCTTTTCCTCGCAGATGAATTCGTCCTTGACTTGGGTTTCCTTTATTTGGTCTAATAGATTGGGTACGACGGTTAATGATGCTAGGATGTGCTCAACCGGTTTATGCACGAATTCAACTCCCATCCTTTCCAACTCAATTGTCAGGTGTTTATCAAAGGTTGGGATCTCCATATGGTTGCACGAGGTTTTTCGACTGAGAGCGTCTGCAACGACATTAGCCTTTCCTGGATGGTAGTTAACACCAAGGTCGTAATCCTTGATAAGCTCTAACCATCGTCTTTGCCTCAAGTTCAACTTCTTTTGCGTGAAAATATACTTGAGGCTTTTATGGTTGGTGTATAATTCACAACGATTTCCATACAGGTAGTGCCTCCACATCTTCAAGGCAAAAACCACCGCTGCTAATTCCAAGTCGTGGGTGGGATAATTCTGTTCATGGGGCTTTAGCTGTCGAGAGGCATATGCTATGACCCTCCCATCTTGCATTAGCACACAACCTAAACCGACTCGGGAGGCGTCGCAGTAAACTGTGAAAGCTTTGCCCGGCTCAGGAAGAGCCAATACGGGTGCAGTCGTGAGTCGTCTCTTTAGCTCTTGAAAACTATTCTCACACGCTTCGTTCTAAATAAAAGGGGTGCCCTTTTTGAGAAGTTTGGTCATTGGGGCTGCTTTTTGGGAGAACCCTTCTATAAATCGTCGATAATATCCCGCTAGGCCAAGGAAGCTACGAATTTCAGTTACATTGGTCGGTGGTTCCCATGCCAACACTGCTTCCACCTTAGAAGGGTCTACGGCTATCCCTTTTCCTGATATAACGTGTCCTAAGAAGGCCACTTCCTCTAGCCAGAATTCACACTTTTTGAATTTGGCATAGAGTTGTCTCTCTCTCAAGGTTTGAAGCAAACTGCGAAGGTGTTCGGCATGTTCCTCAGTGCTCTGAGAGTATATGAGGATATCGTCGATGAATACTACCACGAATTTATCCAGGTAGGGCATCAGTACTAAGTTCATTAAGTTCATGAAAGCTGCCGGGCATTTGTGAGCCCGAATGGAACAACTCTGAATTCGTGGTGTCCATATCGGGTGACAAAAGCGGTCTTTGGTATATCCTCCTCCTTTACTTTTAATTGGTGGTATCCAGACCGGAGATCTATTTTCGAGAACACGCATGCTCCTTTTAGCTGGTCAAACAAATCATCTATCCGGGGTAGTGGATACTTGTTTTTAATGGTTGCTTCATTCAAGGCTCGATAGTCGAAGCACAACCGACTACTTCCGTCTTTTTTCTCAGTGAATAAGGCTGGGGCGGCCCAAGGGGACACACTTGGTCGAATTAGGCCCTTCTCTTCCAGCTCATTTAGTTGCTTTCTTAATTCCTTTAGTTCTCCAGCGGACATGCGATATGGTCGCTTGGATATGGGGGTCGTTCCAGGAACGAGATCAATTGCGAACTCTATTTCCCTGTCTGGCGGCATACCCGGCAGCTCTTCCGGAAATACATCCAGAAATTCGCGGACTACAGGGACGTCTTCCGGCCTCTTTGTGTCTAAGACCGTCAATAGTTCCTTGTATGGTTGCCCTTTGGTTTTTCTACTACTGAAGGTGATCCACGTACCCTCTGGGCTTCTCAAGGTTATGGATTTTCCTTCACAATCCAGTTTGGCTCCGTGTCTCCACATATTCTCCCTCCTCCCTCCTCCTCCACATATTCTCCTGCTTTCATTCTCCTCTCCTCCTCCTGCTCTCCTCCTCCTGCTCTCCGCCTCTCCTCTCCTCCTTTCACTCCGGCGACCTCCTCCTCTCCTCTCCTCCTTTCACTCCGGTGACCTCCTCCTCTCCTCTCCTCCTTTCACTCCGGCGACCTCCTCCACTATGTCGAGCTCCGGTGACCTTACTTTCCGGCGAGCTCCTCCACTATGGTGTACTCCGGTGACCTTACTCTCCGACGACCCTCCGGCGACCCTCTAGCCTCCATTACCTCTGGCCTTCATCCTCTTGTTCATCCTCTCCTACATCTCCTCACCTCTCTTCACCTCTCCTACGTCCCTCATCCATCATCAACGGCGGCTAGGCTAAGAAAAATGAGAATGAACATTGCACAAATAATTCTAGCAATAAGAACGAGAAAAAATAACGAGCCAAAAAAAATCGAAACAAAATGTGCCAGATCCAGATCCAGATCCCGATCCAGATCCAGATCTAGAAATTTCAAATTTTAGTAGTGGCGCACCTTTTTTCTATCCAGTGGCGCACCTCAGACGTTTAGGAGTGGCGCACCATGAAGCTAGTAGTGGCGCACTACCTGGTGCGCCACTGCTAAGCCAAATAGCAATGGCGCACCACTAGTGCGCCACTACTAAAAGTTAGCAGTGGCGTGATAGCAGTGGCGCACCACTAGTGCGCCACTGATGGGTAAAAGTGGTGCGCCACTGATTGCCCTTTTCCTAGTAGTGAGTGTAGCACTACCGTGAACTTATTCTAGGTCCTAATTAGTGTTACAAAGACCAAATCAAGACTAGTACAGCAGTAGTAATCAGAGGCAGGTTTCAGATTAACTTCCAGGTCAAGAACATGCAAGGCAAGATCTCCGATTAAATCTAGTTCTTACAGATTTTAGTGAAGTATGAAGAAGAGACACTAGGCATGCTAGTCACACTTTCTGAAATCTATCCATTCTTCTTTATTGCCACATTTCAGGTAATCAGAGCATGCACAAGCGCACACGGAGACTCTACAAGGATAGAGTAAAAGCAACATCAAGTGGCATTGCTACTGCTGTACCTGATCAAGCAGAGATGCCCAACACAGGAATGACTAGGTGAGGAGATTGGATGTGGTGGAGAAAGGGGTGGTCGGAGAGAGTGGAGTGTTTGGTCGAAAATGCTGAATAGTGAAATGGACGGTCTATTTATAGTAGGGAGAGGCTAGGTCGGTTTAGCACAATTTGTGCCAGGTGGGCTGCATGCACAGCTTTGATGTACATGCGTGTGTACACTTGTATCTCTTCTAGCTGTAATTTTTACAAGTGGATGAAAGTGAGCTGTTTGTGAGTTGGCTATTACCTTGCCACTAAAGAAGTGTGGGCTGGGACTTAATTGTAAATTTCGAAATTCTATTAGGGGCTGAAAAGTGAAACCGATGTATATGAACTTTGTAAGCAAATATTGCTAGGACTTTGGTGATTGAATTTTATTTAATATGGGTTTAGCGTGAAATCATGTTTAGCGACATGTGATCAATACTAATGTTGTAAAAACGGTGTTTTTAAATTTTGGGGTTTTCACATATGCTATATTTGATAAATGGTTTTGTGTTAAAAAGAAGTATTTTAAATGTTTGGGGCGGCGTTTGGGGGACGCGGCTGGGGAGCGACGTCCCCCAAAGACGACACGAACAAAATACGTCTCCCAACCGCTCAATCCAGCGCGGTTTGGGGGATGCGGCTGGAGACGCTCTGAGGTGCCCACATGATCGCCGGCGGCCGTGCACCCACACCGCGCGCACGTGCCTGCCCGGCGCGCGCTGGCCCTAGCACAGCCTGCCACTCGCGCCTACACGTCCAGCTCCGACCCAGCAAGCATCATTAGCTAAAACCCTCCCTTCCTCAGTACTCTCTCTGAGTCTGGTCTTCTTTAACCGACGTGACATATGTATGTATGTAGATAGGCTACTTAGTGTGCATAACTAGTGTCATCTTATTCAGATCGGAGGGAGTAACTCTCAGATCGGAGGGAGTAGATTTTTTCTACTGCCATTTATTTACAGGTCCTCAGCCGATTCCATAAAGAATTGGAAGGCCCTGCAAGAGCAGGGGATGTCTACGCCATGGCAAGTAGTAGTATCATATGCACATCTGCAAACTCTTACTAAAACACTTAATGATAATTTATCCCTTTAATTATGTCGTGGAATCTTCCTCTCTGTCAAGTTGTCGACAAAGCCCTCCAGCTAAACAATCAGTTACTACTTTATCACGCCCTATAATTAGTCATGTCTTGCTTTGCTAGGGGAAGCGCGTGGCGTGCTTAGCTAGCCAACATGACGACGCCGGTACTTAACGATTTTGTGTTCAGAGGAAAAGGATGGGTGCGTGCTCGATCTTTGTTTACGCTTGCCCTGCCTGGCTTTTGCTCGAGCGACACACGCACGGTGTGGCATGAGCGTCTAGACTTTTGATATTGAGTAGCTAGGCGGCCGGACAGGCAGGTTTGTAGTGCTCGATCATGTGACTCTCCATGCATGATGCATGATTGTCATTAGCCACGTACGCCCTAATTCCTCCAGCGTTTTCTTATCGTTTTAATTCCGTGCGTTTAGAGCATGTAAAATGGTAGAGAAGACATACCTTCTCTTACCCCGCCACATTAGCTAGAGAAGGCATTAGATATAAGTCATACAACGCAATATCTTTTACTTCCAGCTCTAGCAATTAATATTAATAATTAAATTTTGGTAGGAAATTTGTTGCTAAGAGAAGACATATGTGATACAATGGAGAAAATAGTCTTTACTTATTTCGTAAGAGATGATCCCTTAGCTAAGGGAAGACAGTCTTCTCTCTCTTCATTCTCTCTCATCCAACTAAGCAAAAATCTGACGTGACATCTCTAAGAAAAGGCTGACATCACCCCATTATACGTGCCCGCTGGTACGAGTCCTAGCTTAGGTGTGGTTGTCGCCATATATACGTCTATGCTCAATTAGTGATGCAATGCATACGGAAATCGATTGATTAAAAGATGAAGTAGATAAACAAGGAGGGAAAGAACAAGAGGTGCATTCACACACACCTGGTGGGATGCTGCGTGCATGCATGCATGCATGATGGTGCTATACTACGGACGTAGCTAAAAAGATGAGTCATTATAGTACTGTATTATTTTTCGGTTTGCAATTAAGAATACTAAGACATGACAGCGCATGCAAGTGGCCAAAGCACAACACTTTGTTCTGTTCGTTGGGAGGGAGAATCGAAGGCGCGCGTAAGGCGTAACGACTGTTTCGATGTGCACAGGATCAACCCATCGGGCGGCCCCACACGCCCGGCAAATAAGGTCTGTGAACCGGCCGGCGCATGTACCGTGCGTGACCGGCACGCGCGCAGAACGTAGCACGCAACGGGGCTGTAGGCACGTAAGGGCATCTCCAGCGGGGCAACGCAAATGGTCGCTACCGTTTTCGTCCGCGTGACCGGAAATGCGTCTGGCACCACCTCCAACGGGGCGATGCAAAGTGTTCGGGCCGTCCGCGGAGACGCAAACCTGGCCCAAATATGCCGCCTCAGATGCGTCTCTGGCGGACGCTCGGCGGACGCGGAAAGTGTCCGCTCGTGTCTGGCGGACGTTTCGTCGGGCCTGCCTGGCAGCGACCCTGCTTCGATGCGTCTTCTCAAACGCGCGGCCCGGCCCCAGGCGCCGCGGCGTCGCTTCGGCGATCTGCGCCACGTTAATGGCGATGCCTCGCCGCCGAGCGGCCTACGGCTCCACGCTCGCCGTCGCTGCGCCCTCCTCGTCCTCGCAGAGGAGCGGCGCCGAGTTCCTCCTCCGCATCGACGACGACCCACTCGCCATCAAGCGGCTCCGGACAAGTTCGCCGAGTTCGTCGACGGCGTCGAGCCGGCGCAGTTGCAGCTACGGGAGGCCAGCTGCAACTTCTGCCGCTGGATCGTGGAGGTCTTGTTCGACGGGCAGGGCAAGATGTACCTGCACACGGGGTGGGACAAGTTCGCCCGTGACCTCGCGCTCGAGCCCGACTGCCAGCTCACCTTCCTCTACGAGGGGGACGGCGAGATGGTCGTCAAGGTGTTCGACGACACAGTCTGCCGCAGGCACTACCACACCGGCGAATCCGGCTCGGACACCGATAATTAGAACGTCGAGTGTTCTTTTTTGCAGCGAATCTGGCTACGGGCCAGACGAAGCCAGTAGTGGAAGTTTCTGGATGTTCGTCTCATCGGTAGAACCAACATGTGCACCATCTCCTCCCGCTGGATTTTCCAGTTTGGGTGATTGAGTGTGCCCTCGAATGTTCCAAACTATGTGTTAGTTTGTGTAAAATCATGTTTCAGTATGTAATATTTGGAACTATGTTTAAATGGAGAAGAGGAAAAAAAAATAAAAAATAAAAATATGTCGCCCCGCTGGAGCAGCCCCAGACGCAAACGGACGCGCGGACAAAAACGATCTTTTAGCTCCGCAGCGCGACCAAACGGACGCTCGGGGACATTAAAATACATCGCGCCGCTGGACATGCCCTAAGCTCCCTCTGCATGCGGACGATCGCAGTGACTCCAGACTCCAGAGACAGTCCCATACGTACGTACATGGCCGTGATTGCCGAGTGCCCACTGGCTTCTGCTTGATCGATTGGCTCGGTAGGTGCATGCATGCAAGCTGCTGTCGCGTAGATGATGCGGCTGGGCCCGGGCCATGCCCACGCCCCGACCGGCCTGCACACGCGCGTGGCGGGGTCAGTGTCTCCCCTCACTTTTACGCAGCTGATTATTCGTACATGACCATACGTGCTGCTCTGAGCATGCGCGCGTGCGGTCTGTGTACAACTTTGGAGTTCGGGTGAGAAAAAGGTAGTCGTCCGGCCCAACCGAGCTGACACGACGTGGCCTGAACCCCACGCAGATACTCTTTTCCGACCCTGCCGCACGCATGAGAGGCGTAGGGAAGGCGAGCACGCCAAATTCGGGACAAGAGGTCGACCCGCCAGTCCCATCCGATCGATCAGACACGGCGACACACCCATCGATCAACTGATCACCACGCGCGTGCCGCCATCGATCGTCCCTTCGTCACCGGCCTAGGCGATTTTCACAAAAACGAAAATGTTCATCTGATCACGAGCACAGCTGCTCCTGTATTCTCTGCTCGTATTTGCCATTTTCTATTCGGGTGGGCAGAGAGCGAGGTCCACACGTGGGTCCCATGTAATAATGGCTGCCCTGCTAATAGTCTTTGTTGTCCAGACAGGGGAAACGTTGTGTACCGTGAGTCCGTAACAAACTCAGTCACATCTAGTCTGCTCCACCATTCAGTATTAGTTCCTAGCTAGGATTCAGCAACTGGAAGTGAAGGCAAATAGGTTTAGCCAGTAAAGCAGAACAACATAAACATAGCATGGACTGATGGACAAGTACAGTAAAGAGGCTGCACATCATGTGTCGGCGGTACATGACGGGGAGAGTTCCCTCACACTAGGATGCACGCAACGACTCCCATTTAATGCATGTGTCTGCTACGGGGTACACGACATATGCCATACTGTAGCGCTGTAGATAATATGCCTAACTCATATCTCCATGCGCACATGAGCGGTAAGGATACAGTGTGCAGCTGTGCCCGGGAGCAGAAATGCTCTGTCCTCACAAAAATAACTTTTTAGTGAAAGTATTGCACAAAATGACCCTTCGGCGAAATTATTTCACTCCGGTAACCCTTTTGTGTGGCGCCTATGCGAAGGGCGCCACACTTCACTGTGTAGTGCCCATGCGATCGGCGCCACAAATTATGCCTGCATGGCGTACACTTGCATGCGTGGACTGCAGCTGCTAACGTGGAAAGGTGTGTGGCGCCCATGTGAAGGGCGCCACACTACTATTTATATATAATGTCTGTCTAGAATTAACAGAACACTATGATAGATCAAGTGGATGGAGCCTTCGCTTCCCAATCCTAGGTCACGAGTTCAAACCCCCACACCACCCAATTTTATTTTTATTTTTAGAAATTATGCTAGACCTTGTAGTATGTTTTAAAACATGAAATCTAGCCTCGTACTGTTTTGTAGATTTTTGTCATATAGATTGAGTGTTTTCTGTCATAAGCAGAATAGAGGATACATTTCAGCCATACTTTAAACTGAGCAGGACGACAAAAGGAAAGTGCATCTAAGATGTGCAAAGAACTGTTTGTGTCAAGATGCAAACGTTAGAATAGGAGGATGAATAGATAGAGCTATTTTGATTCCAGAAGCATAGACTACTGTATATATGTGAGACAATACCTATCAATGCTCATTTCTCCTGCTCCTTTTACTAGCCCAAGGAATGATTTCACTGCCTCTTGGTCAGTAGCTGGGTTCTCCTTTCCCTTCATTTCAAGTTACATGAATATAAAATATTTATACTCCGGCCTTGTACTGTATGCAGAGCAGCTAAAAAGAACATTATGGAAGAAACTGACAGATTTACAAGAACGACTAACCACTACCAAGTTACCTCTGAATTAAAAAATCTAGTACATTAAAATGAAAAGTTGCATTCCTTCGAAGGGCAACAGGGCATCAGTATACAACGAAACAAAGGAAATACAATGTAAACACCAACCATCTGCTGGTCACTACTTATCAAATGTGTTACATCTATTGGGCAAGCATTTCTGATAATTGGGTATAGTCTAACAAGAAAAATAACTCGTGGTATGTTCTTTTGTTGTGAACAACATATAAATGTTCCAGTACCAGCAAACATGAAGTACAAAAATAGACATTATACGAATGTGCTCATAAAAAAGAATAGCCATTACTCCACCTTAAAAAGCGGTGGAATATTTAGAAGTATCTTATATATTCAACAGAATAAACATATACAATAGTACGAGGCTAGATTTCATGTTTTAAAACATACTACAAGGTCTAGCATAATTTTAAAAAGTAAAAATAAAATAGGGTGGTGTGGGGGTTTGAACTCATGACCTAGGATTGGGAAGCAAAGGCTTAATCTGAAGAGCTACCATAGTGTTCTGTTAATTCTAGACAGACATTATATATAAATAGTAGTGTGGCGCTCTTCACATATGGGCACCACACACCTTTCCACGTTAGCAGCTGCAGTCCACGCACGCAAGTGTACGGCCACGCAGGCACAATTTGTGGCGCCGATCGCATGGGCGCCACACAGTGAAGTGTGACGCCCTTCGCATAGGCGCCACACAAAAGGGTTAGCGGAGTGAAATAGTTTCGTCGGAGGGTCATTTTGTGCAATACTTTCACAAAAAGGTTATTTTTGTGAAAATCGCCACCGGCCTACCATATACACAAGGTTCCGTCGCGCATGTGCGTGTACGACTGCGCAATCATGCATGCACGTAAAGTCGACCTACCGAGGCGCCGATCAGGTGGCGGCTTTGTATCGGGCACATGAAGCAACCATGCGCCTGTTGGATGATGGAACTTGAAGTCTTGAAGGTGGTGGAACCAGCACCAAGATATAGTTGCTGCGGGGATAGATTCAATTTCAGCAGCGCTTCTCTTTCACGGTTTCACTTTCACCGCGGATCGACGGGACAGAAAGCGAAAGAGAAAGGCACGCGATAAAGCTAGGTTTTGCTGACAGTATTTCCAGGCTTTAGCTGTTGACTTGTTTTTGTTTAACCAAAGGTTTAGTTTTTCTTACAGGAAAGATGATTGCAAAGTTGTCATTTGGATCAGCTTGATGGCGGCAAGCGGATGCAGGTGCAGCCGCGAGCCGGTTTGGTGTCAAGGATGACAGTGGTTGGTGTTCCTCGCTTTTGTATGCCCTTCATAACATAGATAGATATATATGTCTTTTGTTCCTTGCCTATAATGATTCTCTGCTCTAAAACATTTTGATGTGTTATCTTACTCGGTTAGATATCATGCATGCGCTACAATTTCTACTACGTCATAGTTATGGGGTTCAAAATATGTTTCTTTAACTAGGCCATATTTTTTTTCGATAAAGGGAATATATTAATATCGAGAGATACCAATTACACCCAGCCTCTGCAACAACGCACCACCCTAATGGCACTACGGATGCACACAGCCAAAAAAAGGAAAAGAAAACTAAGAAACAAAAGTCCCGCTACAGTATCACGGACCTAACAACAGCAATACATCCACCACCATGACAACACCTGAATTGCAGACTCTCCAAAAAACGACGCCTCCAAGAAGGGAACAGTGCTCCAACACCGTCGTCGCCCGATCAAAGATCTTAGGTTTTCACCCTGAAGATAGTCCCCACTCTCAAAACAATGCCTCCACCAAGGTCACCGCTGCACAACCGCTAAGGCCAGACCTTGGGTTTTCACCCCGAAAGGTAGGACTCTGCGCTTCACATGTGTTGTCGCCCCACTTTCATACCGCTGTGAAGCCCGGACACCAAGCAAGCCCCTCAACAACGCGGAGACTTGAACTTCCTTAGCTAGTCCTCCCTCCGGCCTTCATGAAATTCTCTTCTTCCGACTTTCATCATGGATCCATAGTCACTTGATGTCAACACAAAAAGAGCTTCGCGCCGCTCCCTCCGTAACCAAACGGTCGGAATAAACGCATGGGTTCGCACGACCGAATACCTCCGATCCAAGAAACTCTGTGCAAAGCATCACATTCGCCGGCGGAGCCTTCCGGAACTCAACCCTCCGGCTAGATCACGAGTCCAGGCCTCCGGTAGGTCCTCCTCTTCACGCAAGAGAGGCCCTAGGACCGCCGCCTTTATTCAGGCCGGACCCCCACGTCGGCGACCATCCCGGGCTGGCCAACCCAACCCTCCACCGGCGACACCATCGCCGGCTTCCATGCACCTCCATCTCACCGCCGGATGGCGATGATAGATCAAAAATCCACCACCACCAACCGCAGGAAGAGGCCACCTCCTCCGTCAAACCCAAGGCTGCTGCCCCGGGCGCCCTCGTGTCGCGGAAGATGCCCGAGATCGCCTCCACGCACCAACGAGAGGCGGGTGGATGGCATGGCGTGCACCGAGGGTCCGGCCGCCGCCCACCACCAACCCCCGCCGAGTGCCGCGGGAAGCCGACGAGAAGAGGGAGACCGCAGTGCCGCCCATCCCACCCGCGCCGACCGGTCCGCCGGGGGACAGCCGACGGGAGGAGGCCGCCGCCGCCGTCGCCCATCCGCGTCTGCTCCGCCAAGCATCGAGGAGGTGGGGATCCGGCCGCCGATCTCCACGCGGCGACGAGGAAGGGCCCCCGCCGCCGCCACGCCCTGAGGGACTTTGCCCCGGCGGCGCTACCGGCGGTGGCGGCGGCGGAGGGTTGGGGGCGGAGGGTTAGGGTTGGGGGCGGATATATACTGGCCAGACCCTGATCAGACTCTCTACCAGGATAATAGAAACCAGTACAACAATACTAGGTTGGGGTTGTTAGTAAAACGAAGGGAGGAGACTATTCATCACCCAACTAGGCCATATGAACTCTACATCTTTGAAATCAACTTTCTTCATTCAACCTCGGTTATATTTAGCTCGGGAAGTATTGATAATTGCGTGGTGCATGCTTTGGATTCATTTCATCACAACGCTTAATCTCCTCACTGAGAGTGGTTCTACTAATCCAATCTGCAATTGGTAATAGCTAATTTAGTTGGACTTAATTCTTTTATATAGTGTTGTTCATCCTTATATCTTTGAGATATTTTCAGGGCTGGTCCATACTTATATGGGGCCCAGGTGCAAAATGACAACAATGGGCCCTTATTCACATGCGAAGCCTCTAAACTCTTTATATTTCAAAAATATTCAAGACATAGCACAACACAACAAAATTATTTGCCTCTGTCAAGATAACTAATACCCAACTATCGAACAACTTGCAAATTCTAGAGAGTGCCTCGAAAAATTACCACTTCTAAGAAATTTGAATGACTCTCCTTTGAGAATGTACCAACACATGTACATGTTTCCTTTACTTTCTATTTTCACCATCGGATAATCGATTTCTATAATACATATGAGACGGGTATGGTACATAAATATACGTATCACTAAATAAGTAATTATATTAGAGAATTAATATAGGATACTTGTTCTGTAGTATGAACAAGAAGACCACACAATCGTGAACATTCATATGTTAGAGAATTAATCTATAGCTATTTTCTCCTTTCTTGAGCAACTCACATGATCCCATCCACTCGATCACTAACTCTCTCAGATCCAACAAAAACTTACAAAATTAGACAAAACGAAAATCAAGTGTAGAACCTGTTTTTTTTTTCCTTTTGCCTACGCAGATCTTAGACTTCTTTGGCTAAAGAGAGAGCTATTTAGCAGGGGATTTGTGGAGGAAAGGAGATGATAAATGATCGAAGGGCATATGTCTCGGGAACGATGGAGTTGCACTACTAGCCTCCATTAATGTCTAAGGAGGAGATGAGCCGTCTGGTGCGATGTAGACCGTACAACCAACAGCCGTCGGGGATCCTATGGATCAATTGTAGGATGGGACAGGACGGCGTGCTGGACATGAGAGATACTGTCCTTCCTGCTGAGAGAGCTTATCATTCCTGACCCAGACGAACAAGTGCTCGTCGAACGCACACGTGTGGCCTAACCGCCCTAGACGCAGGCGGAGAAGCTGGGACATGCGTGTTTGTTCATTGCTAAATAGCCTAATGATACGTCTCCGACGTATCGATAATTTCTTATGTTCCATGCCATATTATTGATGATATCTACATGTTTTATACACATTATATGTCGTATTTATGCATTTTCCGGCACTAACCTATTAACGAGATGCCGAAGAACCAGTCATTGTTTCATTTGTTTATGGTTTCAGAAATCCTAGTAAAGAAATATTCTCGGAATTGGACGAAATCAACGCCCAGGGTCCTATTTTTGCACGAAGCTTCCAGAAGACCGAAGGGGAAAGGAAGTGGGGCCACGAGGCGCCGCCACAACAGGGCGGCGCGACCCAGCCCTAGGCCGCGCGGCCCTGGCGTGTGGGGCCCTCGTGTGGCCCCCCGCGTTGCCCTTCCGCCTACTTAAAGCCTTCGTCGCGAAACCCCCACTACCGAGAGCCACGATACGGAAAACCTTACTGAGACGCCGCCGCCGCCAATCCCATCTCGGGGGATTCTGGAGATCACCTCCGGCACCCTGCCGGAGAGGGGAATCATCTCCCGGAGGACTCTTCACCGCCATGATCGCCTCCGGAGTGATGAGTGAGTAGTTCACCCCTGGACTATGGGTCCATAGCAGTAGCTAGATGGTTGTCTTCTCCTTATGTGCTTCATTGTTGGATCTTGTGAGCTGCCTAACATGATCAAGATCATCTATCTGTAATTCTATATGTTGTGTTTGTCGGGATCCGATGGATAGAGAATACTATGTTATGTTGATTATCAATCTATTACCTATGTGTTGGACATGAGGAGGAACCGGATGAAGACCATGGCCTTCGTGATGATGGTCATCATGACCATATTGGTCATGTTCTATGTGATTGTAGTTTAGGTTAGGACCTACATTGTGAGGTGTATGACGATACTTGTGACGACTATGTACCGAGACTTCTAACTTTGTGAAACTTCGTCGTTCGGTGTTGCATATGCACATGTGTTGTATGAATCAACACATTCCGGAACGAGACTTGCGTAATTGTGTATTGATACCGAAATGAAACTTGGCTCTCTATGTGCTTCTCATATTGCATGTAATGCTGTCTAAATATGAACTGCGTTGTAAATATATACTGCTATCAAATATGTATTGTAATATGCTAGAAAAAAAGCTGTAAAATGAATTTTCGAATATAATTACCGGCGCACCTAAATGCCCTACTACCGGCGCACGTGGCATGCGCTGGTCTTTGGAAGACCCTCTGCCGGCGCACCGCACGTGCGCCGGTGGAATTTGGCTTTGCCTGGCGAAGCTTGGGTGGTGCGCCGGCAGAGAGTCGACATATCGCCGGCGCATCGCTCAGTGCGCCGGCAGTGGCCATTTATCACCGGCGCGTTCGCACCGGCGGGCTCGTGGTGCGCCGGCAATGGGCCTTTTAGGTTCGCCGGCGGTAGGCCTTTTCCTAGTAGTGTGCTCTCCGTTATTAGTAGAGGCTCTGGCCAAGTTTTTACTCTTAACTCCAAGAGGGAGTATTTATGCTCGATAGTGGGTTCATGCCTCCATTAAATCTGGGACAGTGACAGAAAGTTCTAAGGTTGTGGATGTGCTGTTGCCACTAGGGATAAAACATTGATGCTATGTCCGAGGATGTAGTTATTGATTACATTACGCACCATACTTAATGCAATTGTCTGTTGTTTGCAACTTAATATTGGAAGGGATTCGGATGATAACCAGAAGGTGGACTTTTTAGGCATAGATGCATGCTGGATAGCGGTCTATGTACTTTGTCGTAATGCCCAATTAAATCTCACAATACTCATCATATCATGTATGTGCATTGTTATGCCCTCTCTATTTGTCAATTGCCTGACTGTAATTTGTTCACCCAACATGCTATTTATCTTATGGGAGAGACACCTCTAGTGAACTGTGGACCCCGGTCCTATTCTTTACATCGCATACAATCTACTGCAATACTTGTTCTACTGTTTTCTGCAAACAATCATCTTCCACACAATACGGTTAATCCTTTGTTACAGCAAGCCGGTGAGATTGACAACCTCACTGTTTCGTTGGGGCAAGTACTTTGGTTGTGTTGTGCAGGTTCCACGTTGGCGCCGGAATCCCTGGTGTTGCGCCGCACTACATCCCGCCGCCATCAACCTTCAACGTGCTTCTTGGCTCCTCCTGGTTCGATAAACCTTGGTTTCTTTCTGAGGGAAAACTTGCTGCTGTGCGCATCATACCTTCCTCTTGGGGTTCCCAACGAACGTGTGAGTTACACGCCATCACCTAACAGGGTTCTATGTCGGCCATCCAATAGATTTCGGGGAAGGGGGCATTGCCCCCCCCCCCCCCCTTCCCTTTCCACCATGGCCGTACTAATTAGGTGGTCTTTGGAAGGATCTCGATTTTGATTTCGTACACATGGGCTACAAATATCAGGTTCTGTGTCCTCGCGTATAAGCTCGTTAATATCCTTTTGTTGATATGTAGCTCAGATATTAGTCAGCACTAGAGAAAACCAACAGTAGTAGGCCAAATATACATGCATGCTTGGTGTAAATTCGCCAAAATCTAAACGAAAAGGCATAGATGATCTGTTGTACTGTCCTTCTTGTACTCTTACTCTGAGATGGATTGAGTATGTTGTCAGTTTTATTGAATGAGCTTATCAGACGTATCGAGCCAATTTAGGTCTTTAACAACTCGAGCCAAGCTGAATTTTGAGCTCATTATATTATTGTTAATGAAGACAAACAAGCTAGTTAACTAACAAAAAAGAAAGTTCACTCTTCGTCCTAAAAAATATTTTTAGCTCAGAGCAAACCTTAAACTTTTGGTATAGTTCACGTTTCCTCTCTTTTTCAGCTAAGCGGAGAAAATCGCTAATGAGGAAGCAAGAAATAGTCAACCAATCAAATTGGTTTTGAACCAGACCACGCACAAGATAATTGAGATGTCTAACCTAACATCTTTAATGCAAAATTTTGAAACTGCTATGTTGCTCTTGCACTGTTGCGTCAAGTTTTTTATGACCTTTTAAAGGTAGATATTTGCGTGGCTCAATCGAGATAAGGACTAAACGTGGATGATTCTGAAAGTTCAAGGTCCATTTTAAACCAACCGAAAGTTCTAGGACCAGACGTGAAGTTTTACTGGAGTTGAAGGACCAAAAATTGAACTTTCTTCGCTAAACAGTACTAGTACTAGTTACGACTTACGAGTCAGAGCTGAGTCAAGTCGGAGGTGGGCAGATGTCCATCCCCAATCAAAAGCCAAGAAGTCGTGAGCCAGGGCGGCGGTGGCCGGCCGTCCGCCCATCACGCGCGCCGCGCCCGTCGACACCTCGCGGCCGGCCTCCCATCCGTCCATCACGCTTTCCGTTCTTCCGTGCAGGTTCAGCGATCCAGACGCCGGCTGGCTCTCGCCTGAACCGGACGACCGTGGCCGTTGGCACGTACGCGTCGTCGAAAGCGACGGACGGGTTGCGCCGGATCTGGCTGGCTCGACGTCGGCTCCTCGGCAACCAGACTGGCTGGCTCACGTGGGCTCATGGTTTGGCTGGCTTGACGTGAGGGTGCGGCCGTGCGGCCGGGCCCGATCGAAGTTCGCAGTCGGGCTCGCCCAGGACCGCGCTAGGCGATTCAGGTCTCATATTTCTTCCGGCCGGGGCCATGGCTGCCGCCCATGCATGATCGGAAGAGCACGAGACGTGACGGCAGACATGGCCCGGCGGGGTCACGTCGCTGTGGCTGTGCTGTGCGTGGGGCGCGACCTGTGGAACCCTCGATCGCACGTGCACGGTTTTTTAAACGGGCGCAAAGCCTTTCGCTTTATCCATTAATTAAGAAGACGCCCAATAATCATAAAAACCGGGCGAAAACCGATACAACCCCACGTCCACATAGGCATCATGATAACCTCTCAACACACGTACGCAACCCTGACACACAAACAACACAACAGAGCTTGAGAAACCTGAACAAAAGACAACATGCGACACCAACACCACATAACGACTCAAACGGTGAGGACGAGAAATCAAAGATCATTCATCAAGCACCCGAAGGCGCCTCTCCTATGGTGCCACACTTCTTGTCTTTGCGTCTCAATGGCTTCTCCTTCCGGATGCCTGTCCTAGGGCAATCACCCACCTTCTTGCTTTTTCCCTTGATTGTCATTCCCGTTAAGACACAAGCAATCGCCTTCGGGTGCATCTGGTGCATCTGGTGCTATCTCTCGTCGCTTTCGGCCGGTCCCGGACCACCCTCCCGTCGCTTCTTCGATCATGGAGTCGGACTTGGAGATCGATGCCTGCTATACGATCGTGCCAGACCAAAAGACGCCCGCTCGGTCGATCACACCATTAGTTATGTGTTGCTTGGCGAGCGGAGGCGCGTCCCATGCTTAGCTAGCCTACATGACGACGGCACTACTTATACTTAATAAGTAGGAGTATTTGTCCCGCAAAAGGATAGGTGCCGTGCGTGCTCTTTGTTTACGTCTGGCCTGCCGGCCTTTAGCGCGAGCGACGCACGGTATGGCATGAGCGTCTCCGCTTTTGTTTTTGAGTAGCTAGGAGGCCAGACAAGTAGCGTGTCATGTGTGTGTGCGGCGGTCGACCATGTGACTCTCTATGATTGTCATTAGCCACCCCATAATTTCCTCCAGCGTTTTCTTCTCCTTTTAATTTCTTGCCTTCACATCGATCGCTTGTGCACGAGTCGTAGCGCTTAGGCGTGGTTGGTGCCATACGCCTATGCTTAGTTGGTGATGTAATGCATAATTAAGGGAAAACAATTGATTATAAGCTGAAACAGATAGACGAGGGGGGAAAGAAAAGCAGAAAGGGCCGGTGGTGCATGCACACAGCACACATGGTGTGATGGATGCTTCGTGCATGCATGCATGCATGCATGATGGTGCTACGGAACGAGACCGAGTCCTTATATTTTCGGTTTAAAATTAAGAAAACACCGACATGACAGCGCAAGTGGCATGCAAAAGCACGGCGATTTGTTCTGTTTGTTGCACATCATGGGCGACATACGCATTGCGACACTAACTGGATTGAGTCGAAATGATTAGGCTGTGCAGTCAGATTTTGCTTGGCATGCCGCTGTTTGCCGAGTGTTTTCTTGACACTCGACAAACATTGATTTTTCCTGCCTTTGTTTGTAAGCTAAAGATCCAGTTATTAGTTTATTAATCCCTCCGTTTCAAGAAAAAATGCTCAAATTTTTCCAGATACAGCACACTGAAAACATATCAAGATACAATCATATCAAGATAAATTTGATCAGCTTTTTAGAAAGGAGAGAGTAGATATCCCGTTGGAAATTAGTAATACTCGGACATGACATGACAACGAAAGTGGCAAAAGCACAAATCAATATGTTCTGTTTGTTGCGCAACATGGCAAACCTTAATAAAATAACGCTAGAAATCAGGATTTTTATTAAGTCTAAGTTAATTTCTTAGCCATTTGATTTGTCTTGTGATCCCTGCTGATATGGAAAATGCGAAGCAATCACTATTTTTTAGTTGCGCACTAGTTGCAAGTCATATTTTTCAGTTGCGCAAGGGTTGCAACTAATATTATCTTTCAGTTGCACATAGGTTGCAGCTGATATTTTATCCGTTGTGCATGGGTGCAACTGATATTTTTGGAATTTTGCATATGTTGCAACTTGTATTTTTTCTTCCCAGTGGCGCATGGACTGCAATTGGTATTTCAGTTGCGTACTAGTTGCAAATGCTATTTCTCGGTTGCGTATAAGTTGCAACTAATATTTTCTCAGTTACATATGTGATCATATTTTTCTTGTTGTGCATGGGTTGCAACTTGTGTTTTCTATGTAAATTGAATATAGCAAAGAAATTGACTTAAACTTTATAAAAATCGGCTAAAATAATGCGTAGGTCGGGCCTGTAGCGCGGCACTTTGCCTGATGACAAGGGGATGGGAGGTCGTCCATATATAGCACTGCTGGTGGGAATAGGAAAATCTTTGGAGGAAAATAGCAACCGCGTAAAACGATGGTTTCGCTGTTCATCACAGGATCAACCTATTCCCGGGACAGTCTGCGAACATGTGGGGCGATCGTCTGGCGCACAGCGTACGTACCATGCAACAGCGCTTCGCGCGTGTCAGCATACATGCGTGAGTGCCCTCCGTGGACGATCGCAGCGATTCCAGAAACGGTCCCATACGAGAGTTGATGCGGCCCTTCTCTCCCTCGCCTGAACCGAACGACGAGCTAGTCGCTGGCGCGTACGTACGCATCGCCGAAAGCGATCCACGTGTCGCACAGCGGCACAACACAGCAGACTGTGGGTGGACCAACGTTCGGGTTAGCAACTCACGTGAGGGCGCGGCCGGGTCGGATTGAGGGTTGCTGTCCACAAAGCTTACTGGCCACTTCAAGTGGGGTCAGTGGCGCAAGTTAACCCTTCATTATGTGGACCACGCGTGGCACTTGTAAGTGACAAAGTCGATGACTTTGTGGCCGATGCTCACCGGCTCAATCCGGCCGGGTCGCGGTCGGGCTTGCCCACGTGACCGCACTATACGCTTCAGGTCTCATTTTTCTTCGGTCGGGGCGCCCACGATTGGAGGGAAGGTCACGAGGCCCACGAGACGTGACGGGGAGCGTGGCCCGCGGCGCCTCGCGCGACACGTCGCTGTGCCTGTGCGTGGCCCCGGCCCGGTCGGTCGCACGTGCACGGTTCGCTGCGTGCTCTCTCTCGTCGCTTTCGGCCGTCCCGTCGCTTCTCCGGATCATGGATTCCTCGGGGACCTGAAGTTCATTCACCACGCAACAACACCTTCATCGCACCGATCGATACTATCGTGCCAGACCGAAAGACGAGCGCGCCGAGCTCGATCCTGTGCCGGAAACCCGGCCATGACCAGCGCCGGCCGGTGAGCGACCTGCCCTGCCCACCTGGCATGATCACCAGCGCGCGGCCCGCACCGCACGTGACCCGCCGCGGGCGCGTTAGCCAGACCAATCCGCCACTCACGCGCCTACACGTCTAGCGCTCCTCTTCCGACGCCACACCAACAAATCATTAGCCAACACACTCCCGCTAATTAGACCTCACATGATCCAAGAGGACAAGATCGATCGATCAGTCGAGTGATTTCGTTAACTACTCTATTAGTTTTCCTTAAGTATGGAACCTTACTGCCTTACTTATTTACTGATCCCTAAGCCGATTCCCTAAAGAATTAGATGGCCCTGCAAGCGCAGGGGAATGTCTAGGCCACGGTAAGTACCAGGCTCATACGTAAACAACACCTACATATATGATTAGGCCTTTAATTATCTCCTGGAATCTTCCGCTCTGTCATGCTGTCGACAAGCTCTCCAGCTAGACAATTACTTAGTTGATCACACTAATAATTATGTTTTTCGTTGCCAGGGGAGGTGTGTCGCATGCCTTGCTAGCTAACATGACGAGGGCAGTACTTAACTACTATTTGGGTTATGTCCAAAGGAAAAGGATGGCTGCGACGGTGCGTGCTCTTTGTTTACGCCTGGCCTGCCGGTCTTTAGCGCGAGCGACGCACGGTGTGGCATAAGTGTCGACTTTTGTTTTCGAGTAGACTTGTAGTGGTCATGCATGTGACTCTCCATGATTGTCATTATCCACCCCATAATTTTCTCCAGCGTTCTCTTCTCCTTTAAATTTTGTGCGTTCACATTGCTGTGCACGCGAGGTCCTGGTTGTTGGTGCTATATATGCTTAATTGGTTGCTGATGTAAAGCAAAACTGAGGGAGAACAATTGATGATCGATATGCTGAAACAGATAGACGAGGGAGAAAAGAAAAGCAAGCAGAACGGGCGGTGCATGCACACATGGTGTGATGCTGCGTGCATGCATGATGGTGCTAGTACTACGGACGTAGCTAAAGATCAAGCCATTAGTTAATAGTTATTCCGTTGAAAAAGGAAAAAAATACTCCGACATGACTGCGCAGGTGGCGACAGCGCAACAAATTGTTCTGTTTGTTGCGCATGGCAAACTTTAATCAGTTTGTATGGTACGGCGAGATGATTAGCCTGTAGCGGCGTCTTGCCTGACAAGGGGAGGTCGGTCGTCCAATAGTCCTGCTGGTGGGAATAAGAAATCTTGGGAGGGAAATAACGGTGGATATGAAGCGACCTCGAGTCAACTTGACCCTATTCGCAAATACTCGTTTGTAAACGAGTTTGCTCAACTCAACTCATTAACATAATAAGTTTAAAAACTATCTTGGATCGACTTGATAAATACTTGAGTCGTCTCGATAAGACGATAACCTTGATATATAACTGTTAAAACATATGACCTAGCCCTTTTTATCAGTTTGGATTTTTTTTAAATTTGGATAGTACACCAATATAATATGGTACCATATGTTGAGGTCTTTAGTTCAAAAACCGCCTAATGCACTATTTTTTTATCTACTACGGCCCTCGATTACCCACGTCTATTGTCTTTCCGTTTGTTCAGCTTGGATGTGAGGGAGTGTTAAAATATATAGGGTAACCCTTTTCATGACGTTATACTTTTGAAAAACTTAGACAATGCATTAATTCAATAATAAGCTCATTAATAAGTCGCTGAGGTTCGGGAAGAAGTTGTCGGTGTGGAGGAACCCGTCGTCCGATGACGACGTTGTGATGCCAGTAGTCGCGCCGGAGCGCTCCCCAAAAACCTGATTGCCCCTCACCCATACAGGTTCACGAGAGGCAGGGTTCCGGATGCCTACTGTCCCGGCTGTCGGTGCACGCTAACGGACGGGATGAGGAAGACGAAGGCGGCGGCACAATGAACTGGAAACAGGTAATCGCGTATACGTCTCGTACATGCTAGGGTTTGCGTCCGCGCTTATATAGTGCGGTTCGGAAAGGTCGTGGGACGCAGCCCACGTACGAGTTCACGATCCAGAAAAACGGAACGAAAACGGCTGTGTTAACGTCCGTTAATGACTCGTAATTGATTACACAATTAATTTCCCAAACAACAAAAAGATAAGCTCGGCTCGGCGAGATTCCCGCGTCGAGGCGAGGCGGGCGGCGGAGGAGGAGGAGTGCGCGAGGGCTCTCTCTCTTCTCACTCACTTACTAGGACTAGAACAGTCCACCTTATATACCACTCGAACTCTCTTCCAACTAGCTATATGAGACTAAACTTTAGTCCCCACTAGTGCCACTGATGTTTAGAATGATCCATGTGAGTTTCAGAATTTGATAATGGGCCAACAAAGTTCATATACCCAAAATTCCAGCAGTTCCTGAGTTAATTTCAAGTTCTATTTTCACCGCTAACAATGTACCATGCAGCAACACTGCTGGCACGTGAGCAGCTGAGCACCTTCTGCGCATCTATCGCGCCACTGAAGTGATTTCAGAAACGGTCCCATACGTACGTACACTACCGTGACTGCCTTCTGGCTTCTTCTCGATCAATTGGCTCAATTGGCTCGGTGGATGCATGCATCCAAACCTGCTGGCGCTGGGAGATGACCGGGTAGTTGATGCGGCCGGGCCCGGGCCACGCCCACGCCCACGCGCCGACCGGCCTGCACACGCGCGTCGCGGGGTCCCTGTCTCCAATGCGGCTCCGGCGACTCCCACCACTAGACCAGGGATGCTGATGAGAACGAATGGCTGAGTTTGATTATCCCATGTAGTTACAGATGATCTTTGCAGTAGTTGATGGAAAATTCTTCTGGCTGGATGCTTTTGCTTGTTGCAGGCTTGATGTGTTGGTACCCTTTGAACATATCTGTAGTGTAGGGTAGATTTTTTTTGCCGCACAGCTTGGTTTTCGATGCCGAGATCAAGCAGCTGTTTTTCCTACCACTTTGCTTTCCTTTGCTGGGCCTGGTCTGTCCCTTTCTTTTCCTTTCTCATGTTTTTTTTGTGTGGAAATTAAACATGTGTATTTCCGTTTGCTGGGCCCGGTTGGAGATGACCACACGTTGTTTCGAGCATGCGCGCTTTGTACAACTTTGGAGTTCGAATGAAGCGGGTGCGAGAGGATAGCATATAAATCTTGAATCTAAATATATTGGTTTTGATCACTATATGAGAGTTGATCCAAAATTGGATGAAGTTTACTCGAGCTATTTTTTGAAATTTTCGAAAGACACAAGATGATATTTTAGGTTCAAAATAATATTCTTGCACAACCTTGCATAATAGGTTTGTCTATTTTTATAAGGTGCAAGAAGGTACAAGAAATGGCTTATGTACCATTAACAGGCATTTTGTAAATAGGCGAATAGAATAAAGAAAATGTTTCCTATTTTGGGATGGAATTGATATGACAAAGCATATCAGTAAAATTTCCTATTTTTATTTGAGAAAAGGCTTTGAATTTCTTTTTGAGAAAAAATAGAATATTCTAGGTAGTCAAAATAAAGAAGTTTAGGGTTTTAAGGGTTTAGCTTTAATTGGAGGGAACTCCAAATTGAAATGAGTGTGGGTATTATTTTTTTTGAATGTTTCACCGGGGGGGAGAGGTTCCCCACCTGAATTTTTCATTCCAAAGTGGCTCAAAAGCCTGAGTACAGCAGAGACATGGAGAGTTTTACATCAGAGGGGGGGGGGGGGGGTTTACAGCAACGAAAAGGGGAGGGGGGGCTAGTTGCGCTCATGGAGACAGGAGTCCCACGCGGCCGCCTCACCAGCGATCGCTCGCGGCATGCGCGCGCGCCACAAGCCGGTGTCCTCTCTGCACGCACGCAGCAGGCGGGTCAGGCATGGTTGATCATGACGGAAGACGACCCCATTACGATGCTTCCACAGGTTCCAACAGAGGAGGATGGTCATGGTAGACGCCGCGCTCTTGCCAAAAGCGATGGGGGCGGCATAGGAGTGCAGCAGCTCAACATGGGCGCTCTCCGGCAGAGGCCAACCGACCGCAGACCAGAAGTTTTTCGCGAAGGGGCAGCCGAACATGATGTGGTCAGCAGTCTCCAGCGCCTCACCGCAGATCTCGCACCCAGCCTCATCCGCCGTGAGGATGTGCCGCCGGAGCAGCGCCGCCCTCGACTGAATCCGAGCGCGCATCAGCAGCCAGGCAAAGAATTTTGCCTTAGATGGAGCAAAGCTCTCCCAGACAAAACTGGCGTACGGGGCAGTGACCCCTCCGGTCAACAGCAGGGTGTAAAGCTCGCAGACAGCCAGGGCGCCACCTTTCTTGAAACATCTGACGAGCAAGCGTGAGTCAGGGACGTCGGAGAGCTGAACCGCCGCGACGAGGCGCATGACACGATCCAGCTCGTTCTCCGCCTCAACTGTGAGCCTGGCGACCAAGGATTCTCTAACCCCACGCCGAAGCACCGCTACGACAGAGGCCTGGGGTTTTGTAGCATGGGAGAACAGCGCCGGCGCGGTATGACGGAGGGCTCCGATCCCGAGCCAGTCATCATCCCAGAAGCTGGTGCGTTGCCCGTCGCCCACGATCGGCTTCGAGATGCTTCGATAGAGTGGCATCAGTTCCACAAGGGCAGCCCAGTGCGCCCCAACGTCGGCGCGTTTGCCGGCGGCCACCGGACCGTTGATCTGTTTCCAAGCCCAAGCAGCCCAGGGAGACTCGGCCCCAGAATGCAGCCGATGAAGCAGTTTGACCTGGAGACAGGCGTTCCTGTCAGACAGACTCTTGATGCCCAGCCCGCCGTCTTCCTTCGGCCGGCAGACACTCGTCCAGGCGACCAGGCATTTTGCACCGGAGGCCCGTCCCTCCACGTTCCAGAGGAAGGCACGGCGGAGCGCGTCAATGGCTTTGAGGAGGGCGGGGGAAGCGCCAGGGCACCCATTGCATACGCCGGGAGCGCGTCCAGCACAGCATTGAGCAGCACGAGCCGGCCGCCGGCAGAAAGAAGGAGGGAGCACCAGCCGGAGAGGTACTTATCGACTTTTGCAATGAGAGGAACGAAGTGAGCCATCTTGAGCTTGTCGCAGGTCAACGGAAGGCCGAGATAAGTCTGCGGGAACCCTTCAACTCTGCAGCCGAGCACCTTCTGCATGTCCTCTACAAGATCAGCCCCGCAATGCATTGAGACCATGGTGCTCTTCGTGAAGTTGATCACCAGGCCGGTAGCAAGAGCAAACTGGTCCAGGATGAGTCTAGCCCGCGCCGCTGCAGCCACGCTCGCTCTGAAGATGATCAGCGTGTCATCCGCATACTGCAGGACGGGGCATGGCGCATCATCAGCAAGCGGGTGGCGCAGAATGTCGTCCTGCAGGAACAGCCGCTGCAGCAGATCTCCCATCAGCAGGTATAGATAGGGTGACAGGGGATCGCCCTGTCGCAGGCCTCTTTTGCATCTGATCCAGTTTCAAGGGATCCCATTGAGCAGAACTGCAGACAGCGATGAGGAGAAAATAGCATCCATCCAATCACACCAAGTGTCAGGAAAACCTCTAGCCGCGAGCACTTTTCGCAAACTGCCCCAATCGATCGAGTCAAAGGCCTTTGTGAAGTCAAGTTTCAGGACCACAGCTGGTGCTTTGCGCCGATGACAACATTGCACAATCTCGGTAGCGTAGACAAAATTCTCAGATATGCTTCTCCCAGCCATAAACCCGGACTGGTTCACGTCGATCAGCTGGCCAATTTGAGTCTTGAGCCGCGCCGTCAAGGCTTTGCAGACGGACTTCATTGAGCAATTCTGCAGCGAGACCGGCCTGTACGAGCTCGGGGGGAGAATCCCATCACCCTTGGGGAGGAGAGCGATGTGCGCTCTGTTGATGCAGCCAAGGTCGGCTGCGCCGACGTGGAAGTCTTTGAAGAGCGCCCCCAGAGCAGGGGAAACCTGCTGCTAGGCCGCACGGTAGAAGGAAGGGCCCAGGCCGTCTGGCCCCGGAGCGCTGTTCTGGTCCATCCCCCAGATCGCCGCTTTGATTTCCTTGTCGTCAAACGGAGCGATCAGAGCCTGGCCGTCGACGCGCGGGGCGCCGTCGTAGAGCGCGTCGAGGTCGAAAGCCCACGCGGTGGGCCGCGCACGGCCCAACAGCTCGGCGTAGAAGACGCGGAGGGCTTCGGCCTTGCCATGGTGGTCGACCACTTCGACGCCATCGATCAGGAGAGCCCTGATGCCGTTCCGGCGGAAACGTTGCGTGGCCCGAGCGTGGAAGAATTTCGTATTCTCGTCTCCCTCCTTGACCGCGCGGAATTTCCCGCGCTGCTTCCAGTGGGCGGCGTTCTTCTTGATCGCGAGCGCTAGCGTCTCCCGTGCCGCGGCCCGCAGCGCCCGCTCCGGTCCTGAAAGAGGGCGAGATTCCTCGAAAAAATCGAGGAGGCTAAGAAGGAATTTGCAGTTATTCTCAGTATATGGGGTAAAACGGTGCGCCCGCTTCCAACCCTTCGCAGCAAACCTGTATCTCTTTACCTTTGCAGCAAGAGCAGCAGCGGCGTCCCTGGCATGCACATCGGCGTCCCTGGCAGGCAGCGTGGAAGGGAGAAAGAGAGGATCAAGGAGCCAGGAGTTTTCGAAGCGAAACGTGGATGACGCGGGGATGTTGGTGGCTGCGGTGACCAAGAGAGGAACGTGGTCCGAGGTAGGACGCGGACGCGAGGTCAGGGCGGAGTCTGGGAAGGTCACGTCCCACTCGTGGTTGAAGAAAGCCCTATCAAGGCGAGCGAGGACGGGATCCTGCTGCCCGTTTGACCAGGTAAAGCGGCGATCAAGAAGTGGCAGCTCGAAGAGCGCCATGGCGTTGATTATGGCATTGAAAGCATCAGCGAGGTTTTGGTTGAAATTTGCGTTGTTTTTTTCGGAAGGGTGGCGAATGAGGTTAAAATCTCCAAGGATAATCCACGGGCCGGAGACCAGCGGGAGGAGCGCGAGCATCTCGTCCACGAACTGCGAGGTGAGGCTGTGATCGGCGGGAGCGTAGACGTTGGTGACGGTGAGCGAGAGATCAGTGGTGGTGGAGGACAGGGTGGTGGTAAGGCTGAAAACCCTGGCGATAGTGTTGGACAGAGAGAGCATACGCCCGTCCCAGGCGGTGACAAGCCCTCCCCTACTCCCATTCGCATCCACGACAGCAAAGTCGGCGAGCGTGGCGGGGAGGAAGGAGCGCGCTTTTGCAGCGTCCAGGTGAGATAGTTTTGATTCCTGAAAACACATGACAGAGGGCAGAGCGGAGGCGACACTGTCGCGGACCAGGTGGCACTTATCCTCGTCTCCCAGGCCACGAACATTCCAAGAGGAGAACAAGAGCTTTCTGTGATGGAGGCTATCCATGGAGACGATCACAAGCACCGGGGGTAGAAACATTACAATGGGGACACATCAGTAACAGACAGGGGAAACAACACAGAGGAAGAACAATACAACACACCGACGAAACAGACGGCAGAGACAGACTAAAACACAGATACAGACAAGGATCACAGAGAGGGGCACAGCTCAGCGAAGCAACCCTACGCGCAGCACGGACGCCAGCAGAGGACGGCGCACTAATCATCGGACTCCCAAGACACCTTGTTGGCCGCACCGAGTGCGGCGTCGCCAAGCATGGACGCAGGCTTCATACCCAGCGGCTTGGTCAGGGCCGCAAAAACCCTACTCTTCGAGACATGCGCCTGAAGGGCTGCAGAGCAACTCTTGAGCGAGTCCTTGAGCTCACGCAGCTTGGAGGCCTGGGTGATCGCATTAACGTGCTCAGCCGGACGCTTCAGAGCGAGGCGGCTGCTCACTCTCGACGGCCCCTGGAGAGCCAAGGCGCGCTTCGCCTGCTTCCGAGCTTTGCGCTTGGCCCGCGCGGAGTCAGCGACCGCCTCCCACTGCCCATCCTCCTCAGCCAAAGTGACAGCAGCGGGGAGGACGCTGGCAGTCACCAGAGCATCAGCGAGGTCCGAGGCAGCGGCGGCCTGAGACGGTGGCGGAGAGTTGTCCGGGGACGGCGGAGGGGCGCAGAGCATCAGCACCCGCGGCTGAAGCGTCACAGTCAGGCGATCGACAGCACCACCGTGGCGGCGGGCGCTGTAACGACTGCCACCAGAAGCATCCGAGTCTGCCAGCGGGGACTGCGGCCCACCATCCTGGTCCTCGTGGGGCCCGGGGAGCGGGCGCAGGTTGTGGCGGAAAGGCGGCGGCGGAGGAGGGGCAAAGAAACGCTGGTAGGCCCCGCCCATGAAGGAGTGCTCCAAAGCCCAAACCCTAGCAATCACCACCTCCGTAACCCTAACATGGACGGAGCGGTGGATCAGCCAGAGGTTGGTGGGGACTTTGGCAGGGTCCTCTAGGGCCACGACGGCGCGGACAGCAGACATGTCAGCCCCGGACAGGTTCAGCGGATCGACCTCAAGCAGTTCACCCACCTTGGCGAAAGCCGCGCGGATGCCACAAGGGTTGAAGTGCTCCGCGGGGAAGGGTGTAATGTCCCAGGTTTAGAGACGATCGAGGGGTAGATTTTAGAAAGGGATGTGCATTGCATAGTAAATTCTGGGGAAATTTCGCGCTTTTAAACAAAAACTGCATCGAAGGGGGACAAGTTTCTCTCTCGACACCTTACAGGGTTAGGGTTTCGAGAGTGCGACAAACTTGCATCTCACTCAACTAGTTTAGGGTTTGGAGAAGAGAGGGGAGAGTTTGCATGATTGAATTATTTATAAAGTGACATAGTTGAATTCAAACCAATGTTGAATTTGAATTTCAAATTCAAACATTAAATACTTAACCTAAATAATTCAATTGTGAGGAAATTCATTAAGTATATAATCAATAATAAACAATATGAACAATTATAATAAAGTAAAGCTCATTAGGGGAAACTTTGAGCTTTATTGATCAACACACAAGATACATTGTCTTTACAACATTCATAATGGAAATAAATGAATATTACAACACATTACAAGAATTGGTGAAATTGAAAAATAAAAGAAAATAAAAAGAAAAGTACAAGGATGTATCCTAGTCTAAATACTACAAGATCATCTTCACTTGATCTTGAATTTGATGACCTCCATGTCCATTTTGATCAATTGTTGATCCCTGCACAAAATCACAACAAAAAGAAGTTATGCCAAGTGGCATAGCCACTTGGCAGGTTAGAAATCAAATGAAAATATGAAATGAGCAGATAGGACCAAAGTGGCCGAGCTGATCCATGCCATAGTCAAGTTCCAGGTCCAGGTGCACAGCACATGTCTACACACACACACAGCCTGCTCACAGGGCTGTGTGCATGCAGCACACACACACAGTGAGTCACCAAAGTGACAAGCAAGAGCTGTCGACCAGGGATGCAATGGCTGGCCACATATAAGCTTTTCCCAGCCAAAACCCTAGTCATATGCTTCATCCATCGACAGGCAGCAGTGGTAAGCCACCAAGAACAGCAAGAATAGCTCAAGAACACCAAGAACAGATGAACAGCTAAAGCTGTTTTATCCACTCCACAATCACCAGAAATTAAACCAAGACCACAAGCTTGCTAGGAGGAGCAGGGCAAGCAAAAGATCATCACTGAAGCAAAACCTCTACACCAACACATCATCTAGGAGCTGGAGTGAGGTATAAACAAGATCAACCTGAGCAAAACTCTGTTTTGCTCATAAATAAGCATGTGCATAACATATACACAAGCCAGAGGGTGTGGTTACCCTGTGTGCATCATCATTTGGTGATCCAACCATTTGATGCTGGCAAAAAGGGAATTAAGCCAGAAGAAATCATCCCAGGGAAGAAATGGTCAAACCCACTGTATTCACACTGAGGTAAACCAAAGCATCCAGCAAGGAAAAGATTCACAGCTAGCCTACCCAACTCACCTAGCACTACATGGTTTGCTAACCATCAGACAGATAGGCCACTTGTGCCTATTATAGTTTGTCAACAGCAAAGAGCACTGGAAATCCAACAAGGATTGCCCAGAGATGTATCCACCAAGCCTCAATAAGCCACAGAGAGGGGGAGCTACCCATGACAGCATCAAAGAGCTGCCAGGGCCACCTCAACCCATAACCAAAACCTTAAGCCACCACATCATCACCCAGTAGGGTTCAGTAGAGGGCTAGGGTACCAACCAGTGGTTGTCATCCAACTAGCCCTAGTTAATTTAATTAATATGATCATCACTGCAAGGCAGTTCACATCATTTATCCATTTAATAAAGCAAGCTAATACAGATAAATGAACTACACAAGTAATCTAAGCACCAGAGCCTTGCAGATGATCTAAAGGATCATTGCAAGCATCAACTGATGCTTGAGCAAGCACCATCACACATCAGGCCAAGCCTGTGTGATGCACACACATCACACAGAGGGCAACAGTGAGGCACAGACAGGAAACAACATCTCTCACAAGCAACTCATGATCATATGATCATCTGAGCTTGCTAGCACTGGTTACAGATGGCTATAGCCAAGCATATTATCAGTAATTAGCCAGCTACTGAAGAAATCCAACCAAGTCCTAACTGAACAAATAGATAACTGAATTAATGACTTTGTGATTGTATCCAGAAGCACATCAAAGGCTTGATAAACCACTGGATCATAATACACAAGCAAGGCACATATCAAATCATCACTGAATCACACTGATAAGCCAACAGTAATGCTCAATTGAGCATAATTATGAATTTGAACACAATGAACTAGCCCCAGGGGCACTGGCACTTGCAAATATGCAAGGATTAACTACAACGATCAAGCCAGGGACAGGATTAAGCACACACAATAGGTCCCAGTGACAGTAAAAATAATAGGAGCAAGCCAGTAGGCCATGAGCATCACTGGATGCTCATGAGCAATCACAGGAGGGCCATAGTCATAGATTATCATGAACAGAAATAGCTAGGAAGCACAGAAGCATGGTAGTAACAAAGACAAGAAGTAAAGATACGCATAGCTGTAGAGCAAGCACATTAGCTAGGAGCCATGGCGCATGTAGGCAGCAGCCGTAGCTCAGCTAGGAGAAGGACTAGAGGAAGAAGAAGGAGGGGAGCACTTACAGGCATAACGGAGGAAAGCACGGCCATGGCGGCACGGCGGCACACGTCGGGCGAATGACGGCGCCAGGCCATGGCCAATCCAGGCAGTCGTCGGGGCGCAGGGACTCCAGCGCAACCACGGCGGGGCACACGGCCACGCCATGGCGCCAGGCTCGTCGGCAACGACGAGATCGCGGCGATTCGCCCGCGGCCATGTCACAGGGGTGTTGGGGAAGAACGGCGGCGGCGAGGAAAAGCAGATCGACGCGGATCAATCGAAGCGCCGTCGAACGGCGGTTCGATTGATACCCATCTCACCGCCGGCGATGGCCGGAGTTGGCCGGAGAAAATCGGCGAAGGCGGCGGCGACGCGGGTGTCGCCAGAGCTCTGAGGGGTTAGGGTTAGCGCGTGCGCGAGAGGAAGGGGACGGGTGCGTCCGACCGAGCCGGACGAGCGGCTCGGGTTAGGGTTAACCCGCTGGGCCACCCTGACAGTGGGCCCAGGGGCAAAAAGGACTTTTCATAACTCAATAAAAACATGAAACTTTGAAATTCAATAGAAAATTATTAAAAGCTCCTAAAAATAAATTAAAAATATGAAAAAGAATCAGCATAAAATTCTCTATTTAAATAAAATATCAAAGAGAATTTTTGAAGACAATTAAGAATAAATCCTATTTAAGGATTTAAATAATGATTTAAATCACATATTATTTTCAATAATAAAAATAAGTCCATAAATGCAATTGGACTTTCAAAACACCTTGACAATATTTCAAGGTTGAATTTTACTTTAAAGTAAGTATTCCCAAATTATTCTTAGTATCAACCTCTTACATGAAATAATAACAACATCGGAAGGGGGGAACAAACCCTAAAACTGGAATCATGCATAATTGCTCCTTTAACCATTGCCCTTATCGGACAATGATGCTATTTTTCAGAGACAGAGGACAAGGGTCAGTCCACACCTTCCAACTGCAAAACTTTGCAGTGTTCAGGCAAGTTCATCACTTGCTCATATCATTTGAGTATTTTTATCAAATTACTTGCAAAGTATTATGGTTATCACTATTGCACAAAAATCAAAACCACTACTTTCATAACTATGAATATGACTATGTGGTGGGCAATGGAACCATGGATTGTGTTGATATGGTGGAGGTTCCATTGCACGGGTTTATATCCATCTAGGATTAAGCAACAAATGTCGCCAGTGATTCTTGTGCCGTAATATCCGTGTTAACCATAAGATCCGGAGTGGGACGGAGTAGTCAAAAGTGTTTCCACCTCTCGTTCATCAACGGATGCGCTTTACCGTAGTACACTTGTAATCCAAGGGGGCAAGCTGGTGAGGCTGGGGAGTCCTAAGTCCCCACGGCATAGTCCGTAGTACACTTGTCGCCCGAAGGAGCAAGCTGGTGAGGCTGGGGAGTCCTAAGTCCCCACGGTATTGCGGTCTATGATGGGTTGCAGCTACCGGCGAAGGAGTTTGGTTCGATCCCAGACTGTCGTCGTGGTCGGGGTCCACCCTGAAATATATGGGAATAATGGGACCGGCGAGGACCCAGGGTCGGGGCATGCAACAAAGGGTGGGTGTTCGAGGTAGCGGAGGAACATGATTGGCTAGACCTTATACCGGGCCTCACACCGAAGGAAGTGTGGACGGGAAAGCTGCCCGGTTGGCACCAAGGTTAAGATCTCTTATGGGTAAAGCAACACACCTCTGCAGAGTGTAAAGAAGCGTGACTGTCACTCCTGTTCGGGATGAGGAACTGCGAACGCGGCCGGAAAGGAGCTCCATGAAGTTCTAGTAAACCGGTGAAGGCTGACGGACATAGCTCTTTGAAATAAAAGCAATCTCTTGAAGAAATGTTTATCAAAACTTGCATTGGTATTAGACTTTCTGGTCTAATATCGTAGCTAGTGCATTAAACACCTCTTATCTATAATGAACTTGTTGAGTACGCTCGTACTCATACCACTCTTAAATCCCATGCTTAGATTGTCTGAATCGTCTGGAAGAGGACTACGACAACAATGAAGGAGCCGAGATCATCGGCTACGAGGAACCAGACCTCTCAGGAGGAGTTGAAGGCGTAGACTATCTCATAGTCTACGGATCCGGGGAGGCTTCCGGAGGAGATCAAGCCTAGAGATATCCGATAGTAGTAGTAACCGAGCAGCCCGAACTCTTAGTATTTAGCTGCTCGATGAAATAAATGTTTAGTTTAATGAGACTCTGGTATTGTAAGTTAAGTTGGGTTCGCCTCGAACCCAGGAGTATTCCTCTTAGGACCCAAGAGGAGCTCCAAGACGACATGTGTATGTTAATTGTAATAATATGTGAATGAGTTATGGACCTGCTATGTTCTGTTGTACTACTCTGAGGGATGTAACATTTGCGGAATGGTACTTCGTGAATGTTATATCAACGACTGGCATACTACAACATGCAGAGGTATGCAGGGTCACCACAGTTGGTATCAGAGCAAAAGCTTTGACCTTAGGTTTGAACCTAGTAAATGGGACCAAACGTTAGGAGTCAAATAGGACTAGTAAAGAATTCTCTAAAAATATGGTGTATATTCAATTGAGAATACAACAATCATATATTTTAGTGCGATAATTCTTTATTATCTCTATTATGATGCATTATTACTAATCTTATAATCTTTCTATTTCTACAGCCAACATGGCAAGTTCACGATCGGGAAGAAACGTGAAAGTTATGGATTCCACACTGAACGAATACCAAGGAGGACTTGCTGATATCCTACGAGCCATGTTACTGGAATTTGGGTGCGATCCCCAGATTCCAGTAAAGAAATACATGTTCTATGATGGTCCGGTGTTGGCCAAGTGCAGGGTAGGACTGCGACTTCCCGAATCTTTGGGAATGAGCATAGTCATGCCAGCTGGGGAAGCTAGGACAACCAATACAGCTTACCATATAGCTGTTATGAGAGCCATAACCGACATACGGGAACATAAGACGAAGGAGCTTATGGATTCCGAATTCTCCCATATTCCTCATAATCAGGAGGAAGAAGATCCCATGCTCAACCACTACAAATATGCCAAACGCAAACCTATAGCAGCGGCAAAATATATGGATAATAGCCGCAACTTCATATCATTACTCTTTCAGTTGAACCATCATCTGATAGGAGCAATTGATACGATGCTAGAGGAATTTACTGAACCCAAGGAGGAGAGTAGGGGGAAAGAACCTATGGAGAATGTGGTGCACACACCAGTTTATTCAGCTGGTGACTATATCAGTATTGATCCACTTGAGCGTGAACCTACACCTGTTACACCTGGGAACTATCTGGGTAGTTCCTATGGGGGATACGAGGGCGGAGAGGAATCCGGAAACAACCATCGTTCCGAGACTCCTATCGAGAATTCCACGGGTTGGCGTTGGGGATCGGATACTGGAACTCATAGTACTTCTGTGTATTATGATGGGGAGATGAATGATGACGCAACAACCCAGAACCAGAGCTATCCTAGTAATGAAGGAGTGGATGGAGGGTATCCGACACAGGTTGAGTCGGGTATGAGTTTTGGTAACCCTTATGGTGGGGCTACAGGGGAGTACACCCGATGGGTGGACTATGATGCACTCAACGATCAGTTTGTGAACACTGATTTCTCCTTAGGATCATCATCTGATTCGGATTACAAGCCAACGGGGAGACCTTATGTTCCAGGGTCTATCAGGAGGACGACACGTTAGACCGGATGGAAGCCTGGGATGTACCGGGAGTGAAGATCGACTAGAGTCCACCAAGGGAGGCGAGGCTATAATACACAAGTACCACGTGTATTATAGTTTGTAATATTTGTATAAATTTGTACATATACTTTAATAAGTGAGTTTGCATACTCACATCGACTTGAGTATTGTAATAAGACCACTTAAGTATGTATATACAGGGTATATGTTTTGTATGATTTGGATTTGCTTCTTGATTTCCATTGCGTGACTAGTTCTGTGCACAAAGTTGAGCTCAGAAAACTTGCGCATGGAGTAATTATGAGTATCATCTTGTGTTGCAGAACTAGGGGCTTATGTCGGGAACGCTAGGAGACGAGACTGAAGCACAGCGCATGGAGCGCGAAGCAAAACAAAAGGAAGAGGCTGAGGGTGCAGCCAGAGATCAGTTTCCACCACCACCACCACCCATGACGCAGCAAAATTTTATCCAAAGACATGCGGTGGTAGAGGAGCGACAGCGTGTAACACTGGAGCAGCAGAACAAATTCTTTCAGGATTTGTTGCAGCAAAACAGGGTGGAGAGACCTGAGAACCCGGGAGTCACATTAGCGGACTTCCAAAACACCAAGCCGATATCTTTCGCATACGCGCCCGAGCCAATGGACGCGGAAGATTGGCTGATGGATACTGAGCGAAAGCTCAACACCGTTGGATGTAACGACCAAGAGAAGGTTCGTTATGCTACACATCTGCTGTGTGGACCTGCCGCATCATGGTGGGACAATATTGTAGCTGTTTATCCGGCTGGAAAGGTATTTACCTGGGAGGAATTTGCAAGGAAGTTCAGGGAATCCAATGTCCCTGAAAGTATTGTGGAACTGAAGTGTCGAGAATTTGAAAGTCTCGAGCAGAAGGACAAGGCAATCCTGACCTATGTCAGGGAGTTCTCTAAACTGTCCCGGTACGCTGTTGAAGAAGTCAACACCGAGGACAAGAAGAAGAAGAGATTTCTGAGGGGGTTAAGTCCCCAGTTCAAAGTACAGCTCCGTATGATGAGAGCGACGGAGTTTCAAGAGTTGGTGGATGCAGCCATCACTCTGGAAGATGATTTCAAGCAATTGCAGGAGGAGAAGCGGAAAAAGGCCAAGTTTGAGCCTAAGAGGTTTGTTAGTAACAAGCCTAATACCAGCTTGAGTTTCAAGCCCAGATACAACAACAACAACAACAACAACAACAGCAACTACTACGGTAGTAGGAAGAACCAAGCATTTCAAACTGCAAACCAAATAGTTTGCCGTGTTTGTGGAATTAAAGGACATACTTCGAAGGACTGTCGCAAACCCAGAATCATCTGTTTCGGGTGTCGCCAGGAGGGACACATGATGAAAGACTGTCCTAATAAGAAGAATGGAGGAGGTCAATCTGGAGGAGGAGGAAGTCGAGGAGGAAACACCGGAGGCAACTGGAAGAATAAGAAGCCCTTCGGCAAGCTGAACTGTACCAGTCTGGAGGAGGTGGTCAACTCGACTGTGCGGTGATAGGTACGCTCCAGATACTCACTCATCCTGGCAAAGTACTTTTTGATACTGGTGCAACTACATCATTCATTTCTCAACAATTCATCACCAAACATGGGATTAGTTGCACTAAGTTAGATACACCCATAACCATACTTTCTGCGGGGGGAACGATAGTAGTAACCCATGCCAAACAAAAACAAGTCATTATGATCAATAAGTGCGCATTTGACGCGGACCTGTTCATTTTACCGATGAAGGACATTGATGCCATTCTTGGTATGAACTGGTTAGAAGTTAATGGAGCATTGATCGACTGTGTAAACAAGACGGTATCATTGAAAAGTCCCGATGGAAGTAGAAGGATCTACCAAGGCGACAAACATACACAGATTGAAGTTGAGCTACAGCTGAACAGCATGAAGGAGGTGAAGTTAGAAGATATACCTGTAGTAAATGAATTCCAGGATGTGTTTCCTGCGGAATTACCTGGTATGCCACCAGATAGGGAGATAGAATTCACTATCGACCTAATCCCAGGAACAGCTCCGATTGCCAAAGCACCATATAAGATGGGGCCCAAGGAGTTGAAAGAACTTAAGGAGCAACTGGATGACTTGGAACAAAAGGGATTCATTCAAGAGAGTGTTTCACCATGGGGATCACCTGTGATCTTCGTGGATAAAAGAGATGGAGGAAGAAGGATGTGCGGAGATTACAGGAATCTGAACAACGTCACAATCAAGAACAAGTACCCACTCCCAAGAATACAAGATCTATTCGATCAAGTGAGAGGTGCGGGAGTCTTTTCCAAGATTGATCTAAGATCCGGTTATCACCAGATAAAGATCAAGAAGGAAGACGTTCCGAAAACTGCCTTTGTCTCAAGATATGGACATCATGAATACCTTGTAGTACCTTTTGGATTGACCAATGCCCCAGCAATATTCATGAATCTCATGAATAAGATCTTCATGCCTTATTTAGACAAGTTTGTCATCGTATTTATCGATGATATTCTGATATATTCCAAGAACAAGGCTGAACATGCTAAACATTTGAGGTTAGTGTTGTAAACACTAAGGGAACATCAACTCTATGCCAAACTTAGTAAGTGTGAATTTTGGCTAGATCAAGTGGAATTTCTTGGTCATGTTATTAGTAAAGATGGAATAGCTGTTAACCCGAGTAAGGTAGCAGCAGTTCTAGAATGGGAAGCACCCAAAACTGTCAAGGAAATCCGAGGATTCCTAGGAATGGCAGGATATTATCGAAGATTCATTGAAGGATTCTCTAAGATAGCAGGACCTATGACAAAGCTGTTAAGGAAGAACACACCATTCGTGTGGTCAGAGGAGTGTGAGAAGAGTTTTCAAACTCTGAAGGAGAAACTCACCACGGCACCGGTGTTAGCGGTTCCAGAAGTTGGCAAGGATTACACCGTGTACTGTGACGCATCCAAACACGGATTGGGTTGCGTACTCATGCAAGATCGGAAAGTGATATCTTATGGATCGAGGCAACTCAGACCTCATGAAGTGAATTATCCAACACATGACTTGGAATTAGCAGCTGTCGTATTTGCACTCAAAACATGGAGACATTTTCTCTATGGAGCTAAGTGTGAACTCTATACAGACCATAAAAGCCTCAAATATTTCTTCACTCGGAAGGAACTCAACATGAGGCAGAAAAGATGGCTAGAATTGATCAAGGATTATGACTTGACAATCAATTACACACCAGGGAAGGCTAATGTTGTAGCGGACGCCCTGAGTAGGAAGAGCACCGGAGGAGTAGAACAAGAAATATCACCGGAGTTGAGGAAGGAAATAAGTCAAGCCCAAATACAACTTTGGGAGAAAGAAGCTCATGAAGGACTATCAGCTTTACAAGTAGCCGATGAGCTAAATGTCAACCTGAAGAATGAGATAATGATGGGTCAATTGGACGATCCATTCATCGTTGAGGAGATGAGAAGAATAGATGAAGGAAGACCATCAGAATTTCATCGCGGAGAATCTGGATCATTATGGTTCCAGAAGAGAATTTGCGTTCCGGATATTGCTGAAATTAAGGAAGTAATACTCCGGGAAGCTCATCAAACACCATATTCCATACATCCGGGAAGTACAAAGATGTACATGGATCTAAAGGAACTATTCTGGTGGAATAATATGAAGAGAGAGATAGCACAATATGTGGCGGAATGCCATACCTGCCAGCGAGTGAAGGCTGAACACCAGAGTCCGGCAGTGAAGTTACAACCTTTACCTATTCCAGAGTGGAAATGGGAGGAAATAGGGATGGATTTCATCACCGGACTACCCATGACCAATAAAAAGAAGGACATGATATGGGTAATCGTGGACCGGTTGACGAAGAGCGCCCACTTCTTAGCGGTAAACCAGCAGGATAAAGGAGAGAAACTCATCAATCTTTACATCAAAGAGATCGTGAGTAAGCATGGAGTGCCTAAGAAGATAGTGTCGGATAGAGGATCTGTGTTCACATCAGCATTCTGGAAGCAACTACACGAAGCTTTAGGATCCAAGTTGGACTATAGTACCGCTTATCATCCCCAGACCGGTGGACAAACCGAGAGAACCAACCAGATCTTAGAGGATATGCTTAGGGCTTGTGCCCTAGACCTCGGAGGATCATGGGAAGAACACTTACCACTAGCAGAGTTTTCATATAACAATAGTTATCAAAGCAGCATCAAGATGGCACCATTTGAAGCTCTGTATGGAAGGAAGTGTAGATCACCGATATGTTGGTATGAAGCCGGAGCAAGCAAAGAGTTCAACCCTGATTATGTCAAGGAAAAACAACAAATCATTGACATTATCAGAGACAGGCTCAAGATAGCCCAAAGTCGGCAAAAGAGTTATGCCGATCAGAAGAGAAGGACATGGGAACCACAAGTTGGAGACATGGTTTATCTTAAGGTAAGCCCGATGAAAGGACTCCAGAGGTTTGGAGTAAAAGGAAAGCTCAGCCCTAGATATATAGGACCTTTCAAGATACTGAGTCAGAACCGAGGTTTAGCCTTTGAATTGGATCTACCGGGAAGGTTAGCTCAAGTTCACAATCTTTTCCATGTGTCACAACTTCGGAAATGCTTGAAGACCCCAGATGAACCAATATCACATGATGAGCTCGAGTTACAACCAGACTTGACATACATCGAGAAGCCAGCCAAGATTCTCGAGGAGAGCTGGAAACAACTCAGAAATAAAGCGATCAAGTATTGCAAGATACAATGGAAGCATCACCGAGAGGGAAGCCACAGGGAAAAAGAGGAAGACCTGAGGAAAACATACCCCGAGCTGTTCGTATTACAACCACAACTTCGGGACGAAGTTTTCTTTAAGGGGGAAAGGCTGTAATGTCCCAGGTTTAGAGACGATCGAGGGGTAGATTTTAGAAAGGGATGTGCATTGCATAGTAAATTCTGGGGAAATTTCGCGCTTTTAAACAAAAACTGCATCGAAGGGGGACAAGTTTCTCTCTCGACACCTTACAGGGTTAGGGTTTCGAGAGTGCGACAAACTTGCATCTCACTGAACTAGTTTAGGGTTTGGAGAAGAGAGGGGAGAGTTTGCATGATTGAATTATTTATAAAGTGACATAGTTGAATTCAAACCAATGTTGAATTTGAATTTCAAATTCAAACATTAAATACTTAACCTAAATAATTCAATTGTGAGGAAATTCATTAAGTATATAATCAATAATAAACAATATGAACAATTATAATAAAGTAAAGCTCATTAGGGGAAACTTTGAGCTTTATTGATCAACACACAAGATACATTGTCTTTACAATATTCATAATGGAAATAAATGAATATTACAACACATTACAAGAATTGGTGAAATTGAAAAATAAAAGAAAATAAAAAGAAAAGTACAAGGATGTATCCTAGTCTAAATACTACAAGATCATCTTCACTTGATCTTGAATTTGATGACCTCCATGTCCATTTTGATCAATTGTTGATCCCTGCACAAAATCACAACAAAAAGAAGTTATGCCAAGTGGCATAGCCACTTGGCAGGTTAGAAATCAAATGAAAATATGAAATGAGCAGATAGGACCAAAGTGGCCGAGCTGATCCATGCCATAGTCAAGTTCCAGTGTCCAGTGCACAAAGACATGTCTACACACACACACACCTGCTCACAGGGCTGTGTGCATGCAGCACACACACACAGTGAGTCACCAAAGTGACAAGCAAGAGCTGTCGACCAGGGATGCAATGGCTGGCCACATATAAGCTTTTCCCAGCCAAAACCCTAGTCATATGCTTCATCCATCGACAGGCAGCAGTGGTAAGCCACCAAGAACAGCAAGAATAGCTCAAGAACACCAAGAACAGATGAACAGCTAAAGCTGTTTTATCCACTCCACAATCACCAGAAATTAAACCAAGACCACAAGCTTGCTAGGAGGAGCAGGGCAAGCAAAAGATCATCACTGAAGCAAAACCTCTACACCAACACATCATCTAGGAGCTGGAGTGAGGTATAAACAAGATCAACCTGAGCAAAACTCTGTTTTGCTCATAAATAAGCATGTGCATAACATATACACAAGCCAGAGGGTGTGGTTACCCTGTGTGCATCATCATTTGGTGATCCAACCATTTGATGCTGGCAAAAAGGGAATTAAGCCAGAAGAAATCATCCCAGGGAAGAAATGGTCAAACCCACTGTATTCACACTGAGGTAAACCAAAGCATCCACCAAGGAAAAGATTCACAGCTAGCCTACCCAACTCACCTAACACTACATGGTTTGCTAACCATCAGACAGATAGGCTGACAAGGTATCAACTTGTCAATGCCTATGGATTGTAGGCTAGGGTTTAGTTGGAAGTAGAGGGCAAGTAGATCTCGAAGGTTTCAGCCGAAAAGTACTCGACGATTATGAGAACTAGGGTTTGTAACAATGATTCGATGATCTCTTCGTCCCTCGACTCCCCCTTTATATAGGAGGCGGAGCCGAGGGATTCGTGTTGTACAAGTTACAGAGTCCGGGACGGTTTCTAACTCATCCCGCCAGATTATAAATAACACTTCCTATTACAACTCAACTTTCCTTAATATATCTTGAGCTCCCGAATCTTCTTATTCTTCGGGTAGTGGGCTTTCAGTAAACCCCGGGTACTATCTTCGGCAGGCCCATTTGGGATGCCTATGTCAGTAGCCCCCGAGATTTTGCTTGAATCGTAGAGTCAGGGAAAATCTCCACTGTTTATTTTTATTCGACAGCTTCAACTTTTCTATATTTCTTCACATAAAATTCTATATTGTACAGGGAAAATGGTAGTTGGGGCTAGTTCATCTGACGGATCAGGTACTAGTTAAATGCTCTCGTGGCAATCCGCAAAAACCTACTTCAAGATCACGTCCCTGGACATGATCTCGGGATACTGGTGTAAACTTCGACAGGCGCCGCTTAAGGTCTTACCATTCTGTCGAGTCCCAGTAAAATTTATCGGGTACCTAACGCGTCCGTTAGGATTTTTCTTCGTATCTGTTGATACGGATAAAAGTAGCAGAGCGCAGTCTTCGGCGATGCCACGCCCAGCAGAACGGATCTGGGGTCTTACCTTCGCAAATTTGCGGCATTCAGAAATTGATCGCAACTTTGGCGTTCTGAGAATATATTGTCGAGTGCTTTTCCGGCTGTTGGAATGGCACATTTTATCAAGTCAAAGATGACTTATATTGCTCTCCCGATGGGAGTATATGTAGAGTTAGTTATAACTCGAAATATACTCTTTTGCTCTTTTATCTTTCTTTTTTCTCTGTCTTTCTTTCTTTTTATAATTTCATCGGGCACGCGAACAGCGTTCCCGATGGGAGTAGCCCCCGAGGCTACAGCCAAGGACTTGTACTTGGGTGTAGGCTCCACGCCTTATGCCGACATATTTCCTTTTCTCTCCCGGAGTTTATAATTTCTCGGGTGCGCGAACAGCGCTCCCGATGGGAGTAGCCCCCGAGGCTATGAACAAATATTCATATTTGGTCATAGGCTCATGCCACTTCTATTTTTTCTTTCTAGATCTTTTTCTTTGTTCCAAAGTAACCCCCGAGCATTTGATCAAAAACTTGTATTTGATCAAAGGCTCCATCGTTATTTTTCCGTGTCGCCTTTTATGAAGCTATTGAGTCGAATTTTTCCCTCTGTCAAGATGACGTTGTTGCTGACGATAGCCACGATTGCCTATCAAAAATTTGCGACAAGCCTTTTCTCGCCGCCATGCGGGCCCAACTAATCCACTATCTTGACACGTCGTGCAAGTGAGGGACACACGTCCTCCGCTTTTTCTGGCGCCCGCACCGTAACTTCCGCGACGTTGAATTACTTTTTTACCCTTAACGCCACGTGGCTATCATCTGTCACACATTTTCCTTATCCAACGGTTCGTCGTTTCACCGCACCCCTATATAAATTCATCTTCTTCCTCCTTGGACACTTCCGCCCGCGCCGTCTTCCTGCGAATTTCTCCTTGCAATCCACAACTTCCTGAGCTCCTCACCTCCAAACTGCGAATCCTGCGCCATTGTTGATGCCACCTCGCCGATCGACTGTGCACGCACGCCGAATCCTCCATGGCCGCCGCGGATCTTGGAACGGCGGAGTGGGAAAGGTCGAAGATTTCCGCTCAGGACATCAACATGCTGAAGAAGCTGGGGATCAGCAAGAAACCCCAGGCATTGCGCTTCCCCCACGAAGAAAGCTACCCAACCCCTCCAATGGGGTACCGGGTAAGTTTTGTCGACCATCTCATCCGCGGACTTTCCGCCCCCATTCATCCTTTTCTCCGTGGACTTCTTTTTGTCTATGGTTTGCAACTTCACCACCTCACGCCGAATTCAATCCTTCACATCTCCATTTTCATCACTCTGTGCGAGGCCTTCCTTGGCGTCCGGCCCTAACCGGGCGCTTTGGAAGCGCATTTTTTTCTGCCGCCGCAATGGCTCGCCCAATGTCGCCTATAATATAGGCGGCGTTGTGATTTCTGTTCGTCCCACTGTTGACTACTTCGACGTCAAGCTTCCTGACTCAGTTCAAGGATGGCGCAAGAAGTGGTTGTACATTCAGGAGGAAAACCATGGATGTGCAGAGGACAACATCCCTCCTTTTGATGGTGCCGAGAAAATCTTTCGCCGCCGCTCCTGGGACGCGGAGGCCACCGAAGAAGAAAGGGCGTCGACAGAAAACTTGATGGCTTCGTATCCACGAGTTGCAAAATACTCGCGGCAAAGAGTTGTCGGGTATCCAAATTACTGCATATTTTCTTAGGATTAGAGTGCAGCCGCTTCAGGCTCGCAAAAATCCTCTATGGAGATATGCTGGCAACGAGGATGTAGATCGGCTGTCGGTGGATTTGGAGGTCAAAGACTTGGAAAAGCTTGTCCGAAAAATCTCATCTCTCAGCAAAAAGGATCCTGTCCCTGCATCTTGTCGTGTAAAGCCATTCAGCGCCGCCAATCCACTTCCCCAGGTAATCTCTGTCTATTATCTTGTTGTTGCTGTGCTACTTTTTTGTAACTTCTTTCCTGATGTCTCTCCCTATTTTATTTTGCGCAGAATCATCCTGACCTTGTCGCGCTTCCTCCTCTTCCTGAGGGTGGAGAAGTCGAAGAAAGGGCCATTGTCACGGATGACAATCAAGAAGCTCCATCCTTTGTGAACGAACCCGTGGATTCACGAAAATCTGCGGGTAACTCCGAAGGTACTTCATCGGCGCAATCTCCTCCTCCCGCTGTCTCCCCGAAAGCCAAAAGGAAGAGGAATGATGTCGAAGATTCCGGCACTTCTAAAGCCGAAGAAGTTGACCCTTCTCATCAGAAGGCAACTTATGATCCTTATCTTGAATCCCTCGTTAGCTCGTAAGTCATTTTTATTTCTCCTTATTTCTGTACTCGAAATGTTTGTCTTGTCTTGCTTTTTATGCTGTCTTCTTTTAATTATAGCGATGACGAGGAAGAAATACCAACTGTTGACGTGGCTCCTCGTACGAGCACGTCACATACTTTACTTGCTTCGGACACGCTAGTTGAAGGAGAAGAATCTTCGCCTCCTCAACAAAACGTCGTCACCACTACTCCGCCATCAAGCCCCCTTGCTCCTTCACCAAAAAGGACGAGGGTTGAGACGATCATTGAGCCTACCCCTCAATTGGGTAGCTCTTCCACTTTGCTCTTGGATGATGTAAGTTTTTGAATTTTCTTGCCAATATCTATATTTCCTCTATTTTGCTTTTTCACGCCTTCACTCTTTTTTCATACCGATGTTTCTCTTTCTTTGTTCTTTTTTGACAGCCCATGATCAAAGAGCTTATCCGCATCGGATCCCAATTCATTGGGTACCGTGAATATGCCAGCAGAACTGAAGGTAATAATTTTTTACTTCTTGCTCTTGTCGTTTGTCGCCATTTTTGACCTTTCCTCTTTTTTTTTTATTTCGACAGAGAAACTTGCAGAGGCCAACAAACGTGCCGACGCACTTGCTCAAAAACTGGAGCAAAGTGAAGCGGCCCGCAAGAAAGCCGAACTTGTTGCTAGCGAAGCCAAAACAGAGGCTGATGAAGCCAAAGCAAAAGCTGCTCGTGTCGAGGATCTGCAGAAAAGACTTGAGGATGCTGAAACTGCTTTAAACGAGCACAAAACTGCACAGGCTGATCGTGAGCAAGGGATCCTCAAGCGCCTGAAATCACAAAGTCGACGCACTCAAAGTAATATTATTGATCCCTTCTATTTTTATGCGACCCGCTGTTTCTTGTTATTGACCAACGTTTTGTTTCCTGTGGCAGACCAAACAAACCAAGAGTTTGACCTGGAAAATCCCGACAATGATCCTCTCCTTGACGCACTTTCTTATCTAGAGCTTCATGAATCCGAAATTCGTGAAGGTGTGGCGAATGCTAGTGCGGGACTGTCGGCGCTGTTCCCCTACTTCTTCTAGAAGAAAGAGGAGCCCCCGACTTTCCTTGCCCTTGCCAAGAGCTTCAATTCATCAGAGGACCTTGGACTGAAGATGCGCCAGGAAAACATGAAGATTGCTGTCGAAAGTACTGTTGCCCTGGTCGCTGACAGCCAACAAACTGTTGATTGGATGAAGGTTGGCGGCACCGATCAGATAGAGCAGTCAAGATGGAGGTCGTTGATTAAGGCAGCCAAGCCCAACACGAAGAAAATCCTGGCCTATCTTGGGATCAAACCAGCTTCGACTCCTAGCTCATCAAGGCCGGAGGTCTAGTTGCATGCCTCTTTGTTTTTTCGTTCTCTGCTTCTTTTGCCCTTGTCGCCAATTTAGCTGTGGCGACAATTATCCTGGTAGTCCTTTAGGAGAAACTTCTTTTGTAATGCCTATGTAAATATTTCTAGAAATTAATGAAATTCCCTCTGGCACTATCATTGATTCTGGCGCTTTCTTTTCCAGTTAATATTTGACAACTATTCGACCAATCCTTGCTCTGTCGATGCTTCTCCCGCTTCTTCCTTCTCGAAGAAAATGCCAATCGCTGATAACCCTCTCGAAGGTTCTTCAAGCAAACATTCGTCAGAAGATTTGCAAGAACTTCGACAACAACTTCAATCCATGAAGAAACAAACTCTTGCGATGATGGAGAAAACTCGACAAGCGTCCGAGAGAGAGGAAATTGCTCTTCAACAGGCAAAAGAAGCCATCGCTGCGAGATGTCTTGTTGTCTGAAGCTGAAGCTTCTTCCCGCGAGAATTATATGCTTCAGTTAATGACTGATGCCAGTTTGGACATGACAGGTCTGTTTTCCGCTCGTAACCATATTGGATATCGTTCTTCACCATTCGTTCCGTGATTTTTTGTTTGATGTATCAGGCTCGTTTGGATGCCGGATCTTTGCCGAAGACCATCGTGTGGAAGCTCGAACCACCGTTTTCTTTGAGACTGGCTGCGCAACATGGGTCTAATTTTTGGGTTACTCCTGAGCGCACCCGCCAAATCGTCAGATTTCAAGATCGCGCGGCTCAGGTCCGCGATTTCCTTGACTTTTGTGCGAAGACCCTGTCTATGGTTTATAGCTCCATGTTTCCTCGGAACGTTCAACCACAAACTCTTCCCGAGTTAATGGGGAAATTTAAGGATGCCCACAAGATCCATGATTTTGTCAGAGCTCAACTGGTAGCTGGCGCCAGATTTGCCCTTATCATGCTTCAGATCTGCCACTCAAAGCTTGATCGACCCAGTGTTGTTGCGAAAGTTCATGAGAAGGTAAGGCGCCGAAGAGTTGGTGTCGACCGAATTAACACGAAGGTTTCGCCTATAGCCGAAGTAATGTTTGAAGACCTTCTTCGGATGGATGCCGACTTTTTGCAGATGGTCATTATGCTGATTTTCTTGGCGCTGCTCCTGAAGAAAACAGAATTACCCTTGATGACATATTGAATCATGACTAATTATTTTCCTTTGGTAGATAACTCTTCTTTGTAACCCATGATTGTGATTATATTGTGAAGCAATCATCATATTTCTATATTTGTCTAGCCCCCGAGTGTTTCGGTGGCTATTTACTGTATTTGTGTATTGCGAGGTTTTGAACCAAGGCATTTATTCAATATGTAGTTTTGGCGAATATCAGCCCCCGAGCTTCTTTGTTGAGTACTATTTTGTATTTTTATTGACTCACGAGGTATTTTAATACCAAGGCAAGGCTTTTCTTTTTTCGAGGAACTATATTGAAATTCGTCGGGTCGGAGACTTTGAGCATGTCGATAAAGAAAAGTTATATTGACACTATCTTTATTATATTGCAGCACCGCGAGCCCGCCTCATTAAAAACCTTTCCCGGCCCCACTCGGTGCCCCGAAAAAGGAAAAGAGTGCGTCTGAAAACTCGCGGGCGTTTCAGTACATTGAAGTTTTACAAGGACTATATTTCAGCTCTAGGCGTAGAACCGCCTGAGTTGCGCCAATGCCCAGGGGTTTTGCTCCTCCACCCCTGTCTTCTTGTCCTTTATCCTGTATGCTCCTCCTCCGATTACTTCCGTGACAATGTAAGGGCCTAGCCATGGTGACTCGAGTTTTTCATGACTTTTTTGCGTGAGCCGAAGAACTAAGTCTCCCACCTGAAAAGATCTTGGCCGCAAACGTCGACTGTGGTAATTCTTCAAGTCCTGTTGGTATTTGGTTACGCGAGACAGTACTTCATCTCTAGCTTCATCAAGTGCATCGACGTCATCTTCTAGCGCTTTTCTCGACACCTCTTCATCATATTCTACGACTCGTGGAGAGTCATGCTCTATCTCGATTGGTAATACTGCTTCTGCTCCATGAACCAAGAAGAACGGAGTTTCTTGTGTTGCTGTGTTTGGTGTTGTTCGTATGCTCCATAATACACTGGGCAGCTCCTCTGGCCAGGTGTGTCGAGCTTTCTCCAGTGGCGCTAATAAGCGTTTCTTAATGCCGTTGCAGATGATTCCATTAGCTTTCTCGACTTGGCCGTTGGTCTGCGGGTGCGCAACTGACGCAAAGTGTAACTTGATGCCCACTTCTTTGCAATAATCTTTGAATTCGTGGGATGTGAAGTTGCTGCCATTGTCTGTGACGATGCTATGGGGCACTCCAAATCTGAAGACGAGGCCTTTTATGAATTTTACTGCGGATGCTCCGTCTGGTGAATTTATCGGCTTCGCTTCTATCCACTTTGTAAATTTGTCGACAGCTACTAGCATGTACTCTTTTCCTCCTGGCCAAGATTTGTGTAACTTGCCTACCATATCAAGTCCCCATTGGGCAAAGGGCCACGACAATGGTATTGGTGTTAATTCTGCTGCTGGAGAATGAGGTTTCGCGGCAAACCTTTGACACGCGTCGCAAGTTCTTACTATTTCCTTGGCGTCCTCGATTGCTGTCAACCAATAGAATCCTGCCCGAAAAACCTTGGCTGCAATAGCTCGACTACTCGCGTGGTGGCCACATATTCCTTCGTGTACATCCTTCAGAATTATTCTTCCTTCTTCGGGTGTAACACACCTTTGCAGGACGCCTGAAATACTTCGCTTGTACAATTCTCCTTTGATCACCGTGAAAGCTTTAGAGCGTCGAATTACTCGCCTTGCCTCAACTGGATCATCGGGTATTTCTTTCCTGAGGATGTATGATATATATGCTTGCATCCAAGGAACTTGTACCATCATTACAAGCTCTTGGTCCTCTTCATCCTCCGTGGTTTCTGTGAGGGGTGTTGAAGTTTTCTCTTCTTTTGCTTTTCTCTGCACCTTTTTTGGCTTCGTGGATCTCTCCGCTATTTCTTCCCAAAATACTCCTGGCGGGATTGGGAGACACTGCGACCCGATGTTTGCGAGGACATCAGCTTCATCGTTGCTCAATCTACTGATGTGATTTACCTCGCATCCATCAAATAACTTCTCGAGCTCATTATACACCTCCTTATATGCTACCATGCTATCATTGACTGCGTCACATTGGTTCATAACTTGCTGAGCCACCAATTGTGAGTCGCCAAAGATTTTTAGTCGAGTTGCACCGCAAGCTTTCGCCATCTTCATCCCGTGTATGAGGGCTTCATATTCTGCTTCATTGTTAGATGCGTTAGGGAACGTCCTCCGAAGGATGTACTTCAACTTGTCGCCTTCAGGTGATATAAGTATTACTCCTGCGCCAGCTCCTTCTACTCTCTTGGACCCGTCAAAATTCATGGTCCAGGTTCTCGACAAGTCTGGGGGTCCTGTGTTTTGCAGCTCCATCCACTCTGCGATGAAGTCTGGCAGAACTTGCGACTTGATTGCTTTTCTTTTTTCATACGTGATGTCCCGAGGGGAAAGTTCTATTCCCCAAAGGGAGACACGACCCGTAGCTTCTGGATTGTTTAGTATATTTGACAAGGGAGCTTCATTGACCACTATGATCGGGTGTGCCGAAAAATAGTGGCGCAATTTTCGTGCTGTTGTGAACACTCCATATGCTAGCTTTTGGTACTGAGGGTACCTCTGTTTTGATGGCGATAAAACTTCGCTGACGAAATATACTGGCCTCTGCACTCCGTGGAGTTTTCCTTCTTCTTCCCTTTCAACGACAAGGACTGTGCTTACTACCTGGGGTGTGGCCGCAATATACAGTAACAAAGGCTCCTTCTCTTTTGGCGCCACCAAGATGGGGGGTGTCGAGATTTTGCGTTTGAGGTCTTCAAAAGCTCTGTCCGCTTCTTCGTTCCACTGGAATTTATCTCCTTGCTTTATGAGGGCGTAAAATGGTAGCGCTTTTTCCCCTAGCCTGGCGACGAATCTGCTCAAGGCTGCGACTCGCCCGCTTAATCGTCGTATTTCTTTCAACTTTGTTGGCTTCCTCATTGTTACGATAGCTTGTATTTTATCGGGATTTGCTTCAATCCCTCTTGCTGAAACTAGAAACCCCAGAAGTTCTCCTGCTGGGACGCCGAAAGAACACTTCGTCGGGTTCAGTTTGAGGCAGAACTTGTCAAGGTTGTCGAAGGTTTCCTTGAGATCCTCGATCAGTGTTGCCCCCTTCTTTGATGTTATGATGACATCATCGATGTATACTTGCATGTTCTTCCCAATCTGTGTCGCCAAACACTTCTGCATCATCCTCTGATATGTTGCTCCCGCATTTTTTAGACCAAAGGGCATTGTTCTGTAGCAAAACACGCCATATGGTGTAATAAACGCGGTCTTTACTTCATCTTCTTCTTTCAATCTGATCTGGTTATAACCAGAATATGCGTCCAGGAAGGAAAGACGTTCACATCCAGCCGTGGAGTCGATAATTTGATCGATCCTCGGGAGGGGAAAGTGATCCTTTGGACAATGTTTATTGAGACACGTAAAGTCGACGCACATGCGAAGGACCTTAGTGTTTTTCTTCGGCACCAACACAGGATTTGCTACCCATGTGGCTTCTGTGAATATCTCTTTGATAAAACCAGCTTCTCGTAGTTGATTGATTTACGACAAAGATAGCTTTGCGGTTTGGTTCCGAAAAACGCCGCAAAGGTTGTTTGATTGGTCTCGCTAATGGATCCAAGTTTAGGTGGTGCTCGGCAAGTTCCCTGGGTACTCCTGGCATGTCAGCTGGACACCATGCGAAGATTTTCCAGTTCTCACGGAGGAACTCGACGAGCGCGCTTTCCTATGCGATATCCATGTCGTTTGCGATAGATGTCGTCTTTTTCGGGTCTGTCGGGTGAATCTGCACCTCCTTAGAATTTTTCTCGGTATTGAAAGTTGATTCTTTATTTGGCCTTCCAACGTCCTGGGCAAAGACGTCGTAATCAGTCATTCTTTATGACGCCAAATACTCAGCTTGCATCCCGAAAGTTTCTGATAGCCGATGAAAATCCTTGTCGCACTTATCGGCTAAGGCGAAGCTTCCTTTAACTGTGATTGGTCCCTTTGGTCCAGGCAATCTCCACAACAGGTATGTATAGTGTGGCACCGCCATAAATCTAGCATACGCTGGTCGTCCCAACAAAGCGTGGTATTGCGACGGAAAATCTACGACTTCAAATTCCAGCCTCTCGATTCTATAATTTTCTCGGGTTCCAAACTGAACGTCGAGATTGATCTTCCCCAATGGATAACTTGGTTTCTCTGGTGTGATGCCGTGGAACCTTGTGTCTGTTGGCTTCAAGTTTGCTAAGGATATGTTCATCTTCCTCAATGTATCTGCATACATAAGGTTTAGGCTGCTGCCACCGTCTATGAACACTCGAGAGACATCAAATCCCGCAATAATCGCCGCAGAATAAGTGCCGATCGCCCTGGTCGAGGAACTTGCTGCGGATGATCTGCTATGGTGAAGCCAATATCTTGTCCCGACCAATTAAGATACTCGATCGTTGGTGGAGGCATTTTTTTCTGCCATAAACACCTGTCGTGAGATTACTTTCTGAGCTCTATTGGATGGCCTTCCCTTCTGAATCATCGACACTGCTCCGTTGGAGTTAGGATCGACATAAGGTGGTGGTGGAGGTGCTGCCGCTATTCTGAGCTGATGCCGATTGTCGTCTGTAATCGCGGGAGGTGGTGGCAAGTGAATCTCGCTCCTGGGTTCCCGAGGATTTCTCTGTGCTGCTGGAGCGTTAGCATGCTCTGCATACCTTAACATTGCCTGAAAATTTCGACAATCTTTCTGGGCAGTGCTCGACATTGTCTTTTTCCGTTCTTTGTCGAGGAAAAAATGCATCTGGCACGGTCCGTTCATCATTTCTTCGGGGGACACGAAAGGCCTCGGGAACCTAGGCCCGCTATTTTGCCTGTTGCGAGAATTGTCCCTGTTATCGCCTCGCTGCTCACTGCTTCTCTGATAATCATCTCTGTTGTTTCCTCCTGTGTTTGCCCGAAAACCTGCCGAAATTTGCCCTGGAGCGTCATAGTTCGGGTACTGCCGAGGAAATCGTCGCCTCGGTTGATAATTTCGACCACGGTCCTCCTCTGGCGACCTGTGCCATTTGTTGTGGACATCGTCTTCTCCATCTGCCCATCTGTTTGCTATTTCCATTAACGCGGATACTGTCTTTGGATTGGTCCTTCCCAAGTCCTCGACAAAATCTCCACGCCTGATTCCTGCGACAAACGCATCTATTGCTCTCTCGTCAGATATATTTTCTGCCGAGTTTTTGATGATATTCCACCTTTGGATGTACTTTCTCATTGGCTCATCTGGCTTTTGTCGACATGCTCTCAACTCCTCTAACGACGCAGGTTTTTTGCACGTGGATCTGAAGTTCTTGACGAACACGTCTTCGAAACTTTCCCAGCTGTCGATAGATCCTGGAGTGAGTTTCTTTATCCAAGATCGTGCGGCTCCACTCAAATGCACTTGGATGCTTTGCATAGCTGTTGCCCTGGTTCCTCCTGTGAGCTTCACTGTCTCGAGATAATCAACTAGCCAATCCTCTGGATCTTGAAGGCCGTCGAACTTCTTGAAGTTGTCGGGTAACTTGAATCCTGAGGGGACTCGAGTTTTTCGGACTCTCCTTGTGAAGCATGGCAAGCCGCACATATCTTCGTCGTTAAGCTCCGGAGATTGCCGATGATCCCTTCTGCTTTGCCGCGCTCTGTCGACCCTTGCTTGTGCTGCTGTGTCTCTTGCTCCACTTGGTCCTTCAGGTGCTGCCGCTGTTGCTGCTGCAGGTCGTGGACTATTTTGCCTTGCCGCTCCTTCGGGATGCGTTGATACAAACGCTGTCCCCATAGCTCCAACTCCTGCTACCGCCATATTGTATAGTGTTTCCCTTGGATCACCTGGAGGTGGTTTAGATGCAAGGATAAAAGCATGTGTCGCCATATACCCAGCCTCTGGTGTCTTAGGGATGATATTTCCTCTTGTATCTATCGACATAAAGGACATGTCGAGGTTTTGGACCAAGTGTTCTCTTTCTGCTTCGGGTATATGTTGCAACCTTGATCTTGCTCTGTTCCGCGCCTCCCTGTGGCTATCACCCGAAGTTCTAGATTGTCGGCTTAGATCTGCCCTTCTCCTGCTAGATGCAGAAGCTGCCTCCTTTCTTCTGTTTAACTCAGCTGTCTGTTTTTCCAATTCTCTTGCAGCTCGTGCGAGCCTATATTGATATGCTTGCAATTCCTCTGGTGTGGGTGTGGTGGCCATTGGTTCTGAACCGTTCATAGCTCTCGCGGCTCTATCCCACGCTGCTTGCGAAAGTTGAACTCTGTCTCGCGGCTGTGGCCCAACGTATTTGTTGCCCAGGCCTTGTCGCAGATTGGAGGGATCAACGTATGGATTTCCCAGATCGTCGAAAGCCTCAGATGTTTCCTCTTGATCCTCAATGGCATAGATCTGATGATATTTTGTATTTAGATCTATGTTGGGTTTGGTGACATCATCGTTGAGATTGATGAAGACCTTGCCCACTGTGATAGATTTGTCGATGAAGTCGTAACTGTCAACATCGCTTGAGCCATCGCTTATATATGAGTCCGCAGATGACTCAAACGACATGTCGTTGAAGATCTTGGCGAGTTTCTCTCTTGCTCTGGTGCTGACGTAGCGTGTCGACGAAGTTTCTTCTTCTCCTGACTCGGTTGACGATGTATAGCTTGAAAAATCGGAATCTACCGCCGACGATCCCGATGAAATCGGAATTTCGACACGATACGATCCTTCCTTCTCGACGCGAAAGTGAAACCTTCCGAACGTCATCTCCATGGGCTCCGCCAGATACGCATATGCATCCAAACGGGAGGGTGGGTGAGGAACAAAATCGACAGGACCAGCAGCGATCTGTTTACCTCGATCCATTGCGTTGCTTGCTGTTGACGATGTCGAAGATCTTGAACGTGCCATCGAGATCAGATCCTTACGCCTCTAGTCCCCACAGACGGCGCCAATTGACAAGGTATCAACTTGTCAATGCCTATGGATTGTAGGCTAGGGTTTAGTTGGAAGTAGAGGGCAAGTAGATCTCGAAGGTTTCAGCCGAAAAGTACTCGACGATTATGAGAACTAGGGTTTGTAACAATGATTCGATGATCTCTTCGTCCCTCGACTCCCCCTTTATATAGGAGGCGGAGCCGAGGGATTCGTGTTGTACAAGTTACAGAGTCCGGGACGGTTTCTAACTCATCCCGCCAGATTTTAAATAACACTTCCTATTACAACTCAACTTTCCTTAATATATCTTGAGCTCCCGAATCTTCTTATTCTTCGGGTAGTGGGCTTTCAGTAAACCCCGGGTACTATCTTCGGCAGGCCCATTTGGGATGCCTATGTCATAGGCCACTTGTGCCTATTATAGTTTGTCAACAGCAAAGAGCACTAGAAATCCAACAAGGATTGCCCAGAGATGTATCCACCAAGCCTCAATAAGCCACAGAGAGGGGGAGCTACCCATGACAGCATCAAAGAGCTGCCAGGGCCACCTCAACCCATAACCAAAACCTTAAGCCACCACATCATCACCCAGTAGGGTTCAAAGAGAGGGCTAGGGTACCAACCAAAGGTGGTTGTCATCCAACTAGCCCTAGTTAAGATAATTAATAAGATCATCACAGCAAGGCAGTTCACATCATTTATCCATTTAATAAAGCAAGCTAATACAGATAAATGAACTACACAAGTAATCTAAGCACCAGAGCCTTGCAGATGATCTAAAGGATCATTGCAAGCATCAACTGATGCTTGAGCAAGCACCATCACACATCAGGCCAAGCCTGTGTGATGCACACACATCACACAGAGGGCAACAGTGAGGCACAGACAGGAAACAACATCTCTCACAAGCAACTCATGATCATATGATCATCTGAGCTTGCTAGCACTTCTGAGATGGCTATAGCCAAGCATATTATCAGTAATTAGCCAGCTACTGAAGAAATCCAACCAAGTCCTAACTGAACAAATAGATAACTGAATTAATGACTTTGTGATTGTATCCAGAAGCACATCAAAGGCTTGATAAACCACTGGATCATAATACACAAGCAAGGCACATATCAAATCATCACTGAATCACACTGATAAGCCAACAGTAATGCTCAATTGAGCATAATTATGAATTTGAACACAATGAACTAGCCCTGTGGGCACCGGCACTTGCAAATATGCAAGGATTAACTACAACGATCAAGCCAGGGACAGGATTAAGCACACACAATAGGTCCCAGGTGACGGTAAAAATAATAGGAGCAAGCCAAGAGGCCATGAGCATCACCGGATGCTCATGAGCAATCACAGGAGGGCCATAGTCATAGATTATCATGAATGTAAATAGCTAGGAAGCACAGAAGCATGGTAGTAACAAAGACAAGAAGTGGCAGATACGCATAGTCGTAGAGCAAGCACATTAGCTAGGAGCCATGGCGCATGTAGGCAGCACCGTAGCTCGGCTAGGAGAAGGACTAGAGGAAGAAGAAGGAGGGAGCACTTACAGTGCATAACGGAGGAAAGCACGGCCATGGCGGCACGGCGGCACACGTCGGGCGAATGACGCGCGCTGTGCCATGGCCAATCCAGGCGATCGTCGGGGCGCAGGGGACTCCAGCGCAACCACGGCGGGCACACGGCCACGCCATGGCGCCCAGTGCTCGTCAAGAACGACGAGATCGCGGCGATTCGCCCGCGGCCATGTCACAGGGGTGTTGGGGAAGAACGGCGGCGGCGAGGAAAAGCAGATCGACGCGGATCAATCGAAGCGCCGTCGAACGGCGGTTCGATTGATACCCATCTCACCGCCGGCGATGGCCGGAGTTGGCCGGAGAAAATCGGTGAAGGCGGCGGCGACGCGAGTGTCGCCAGAGCTCTGAGGGGTTAGGGTTAGCGCGTGCGCGAGAGGAAGGGGACGGGTGCGTCCGACCGAGCCGGACGAGCGGCTCGGGTTAGGGTTAACCCGCTGGGCCAGCCTGACAGGTGGGCCCAGGGGCAAAAAGGACTTTTCATAACTCAATAAAAACATGAAACTTTGAAATTCAATAGAAAATTATTAAAAGCTCCTAAAAATAAATTAAAAATATGAAAAAGAATCAGCATAACATTCTCTATTTAAATAAAATATCAAAGAGAATTTTTGAAGACAATTAAGAATAAGTCCTATTTAAGGATTTAAATAATGATTTAAATCACATATTATTTTCAATAATAAAAATAAGTCCATAAATGCAATTGGACTTTCAAAACACCTTGACAATATTTCAAGGTTGAATTTTACTTTAAAGTAAGTATTCCCAAATTATTCTTAGTATCAACCTCTTACATGAAATAATAACAACATCGGAAGGGGGGAACAAACCCTAAAACTGGAATCATGCATAATTGCTCCTTTAACCATTGCCCTTATCGGACAATGATGCTATTTTTCAGAGACAGAGGACAAGGGTCAGTCCACACCTTCCAACTGCAAAACTTTGCAGTGTTCAGGCAAGTTCATCACTTGCTCATATCATTTGAGTATTTTTATCAAATTACTTGCAAAGTATTATGGTTATCACTATTGCACAAAAATCAAAACCACTACTTTCATAACTATGAATATGACTATGTGGTGGGCAATGGAACCATGGATTGTGTTGATATGGTGGAGGTTCCATTGCACGGGTTTATATCCATCTAGGATTAAGCAACAAATGTCTTGATGATTCTTGTGCCGTAATATCCGTGTTAACCATAAGATCCGGAGTGGGACGGAGTAGTCAAAAGTGTTTCCACCTCTCGTTCATCAACGGATGCGCTTTACCGTAGTACACTTGTAATCCAAGGGGGCAAGCTGGTGAGGCTGGGGAGTCCTAAGTCCCCACGGCATAGTCCGTAGTACACTTGTCGCCCGAAGGAGCAAGCTGGTGAGGCTGGGGAGTCCTAAGTCCCCACGGTATTGCGGTCTATGATGGGTTGCAGCTACCGGCGAAGGAGTTTGGTTCGATCCCAGACTGTCGTCGTGGTCGGGGTCCACCCTGAAATATATGGGAGTAATGGGACCGGCGAGGACCCAGGGTCGGGGCATGCAACAAAGGGTGGGTGTTCGAGGTAGCGGAGGAACATGATTGGCTAGACCTTATACCGGGCCTCACACCGAAGGAAGTGTGGACGGGAAAGCTGCCCGGTTGGCACCAAGGTTAAGATCTCTTATGGGTAAAGCAACACACCTCTGCAGAGTGTAAAGAACTGTGACCTGTCACTCCCTGTTCCGGGATGAGGAACTGCGAACGCGGCCGGAAAGGAGCTCCATGAAGTTCTAGTAAACCGGTGAAGGCTGACGGACATAGCTCTTTGACATAAAAGCAATCTCTTGAAGAAATGTTTATCAAAACTTGCATTGGTATTAGACTTTCTGGTCTAATATGGTATGCAGGGTCACCACAAAGGGAGAGGCCCAGATCAGGGCGCACATGAACTCACGGGGAGGGGCACGCCCAGAGATTTCCTCCCTCCCGAGCGAGATGCGCACATCGTCGTAGAAGAAGTCGCCGTGCGCGATGGCGGCTGATGCGTGCAGTTGACACACGTCCGTTGCGAACCCCAAGAGGAAGGTGTGATGCAGACAGTAGCAAGTTTTCCCTCAGAAATAAACCAAGGTTTATCGAACCAGGAGGAGCCAAGAAGCACGTTGAATGTTGATGGCGGAGGGATGTAGTGCGGCGCAACACCAGGGATTCCGGCGCCAACGTGGAACCTGCACAACACAACCAAAGTACTTTGCCCCAACGAAACAGTGAGGTTGTCAATCTCACCGGCTTGCTGTAACAAAGGATTAACCGTATTGTGTGGAAGATGATTGTTTGCGAAGAACAGTAAAGAACAATTGCAGTAGATTGTATGCGATGTAAAGAATAGGACCAGGGTCCATAGTTCACTAGAGGTGTCTCTCCCATAAGATAAATAGCATGTTGGGTGAACAAATTACAGTCGGGCAATTGACAAATAGAGAGGGCATGACAATGCACATACATGATATGATAAATATAGTGAGATTTAATTGGGCATTACGACAAAGTACATAGACCGCTATCCAGCATGCATCTATGCCTAAAAAGTCCACCTTCAGGTTATCATCCGAACCCCTTCCGGTATTAAGTTGCAAACAACAGACAATTGCATTAAGTATGGTGCGTAATGTAATCAACAACTACATCCTTGGACATAGCATCAATGTTTTATCCCTAGTGGCAACAGCACATCCACAACCTTAGAACTTTCTCACATCGTCCTGCATTTAATGGAGGCATGAACCCACTATCGAGCATAAATACTCCCTCTTGGAGTTAAGAGCAAAAACTTGGCCAGAGCCTCTACTAATAACGGAGAGCATGCAAGATCATAAACAACACATAGGTAATAGATTGATAATTAACATAACATAGTATTCTCTATCCATCGGATCCCGACAAACACAACATATAGCATTACAGATAGATGATCTTGATCATGTTAGGCAGCTCACAAGATCCAACAATGAAGCACATAAGGAGAAGACGACCATCTAGCTACTGCTATGGACCCATAGTCCAGGGGTGAACTACTCACTCATCACTCCGGAGGCGATCATGGCGATGAAGAGTCCTCCGGGAGATGATTCCCCTCTCCGGCAGGGTGCCGGAGGCGATCTCCTGAATCCTTCGAGATGGGATTGGCGGCGGCGGCGTCTCTGGAAGGTTTTCCGTATCGTGGCTCTCGGTACTGGGGGTTTCGCGACGAAGGCTTTAAGTAGGCGGAAGGGCAACGCGGGGGGCCACACGAGGGCCCCACACGCTAGGCCGGCGCGGCCAAGACCTGGGCCACGCCGCCCTAGTGTGGCGGCGCCTCGTGGCCCCACTTCCTTTCCCCCTCGGTCTTCTGGAAGCTTCCTGCAAAAATAGGACCCTGGGCGTTGATTTCGTCCAATTCCGAGAATATTTCCTTACTAGGATTTCTGAAACCAAAAATAGCAGAAAACAACAACTGGCTCTTCGGCATCTTGTTAATAGGTTAGTGCCGGAAAATGCATAAATACAACATATAATGTGTATAAAACATGTAGATATCATCAATAATGTGGCATGGAACATAAGAAATTATAGATACGTTTGGGACGTATCAAGCATCCCCAAGCTTAGTTCCTACTCGCCCTCGAGTAGGTAAACGATAACAATGATAATTTCTTAAGTGACATACCATCATAACCTTGATCATACTATTGTAAGCATATGTAATGAATGCAGCGATCAAAACAATGGTAATGTCATGAGTAAACAAATGAATCATAAAGCAAAGACTTTTTATGAATAGTACTTCAAGACAAGCATCAATAAGTCTGGCATAAGAGTTAACTCATAAAGCAATAAATCAAAGTAAAGGTATTGAAGCAACACAAAAGAAGATTAAGTTTCAGCGGTTGCTTTCAACTTATAACATGTATATCTCATGGATATTGTCAATGTAAAGTAATATAACAAGTGCAATATGCAAGTATGTAGGAATCAATGCACAGTTCACACAAGTGTTTGCTTCTTGAGGTGGAGAGAGATAGGTGAACTGACTCAACATAAAAGTAAAAGAAAGGTCCTTCAAACAGGAAAGCATCGATTGCTATATTTGTGCTAGAGCTTTTATTTTGAAAACATGAAACAATTTTGTCAACGGTAGTAATAAAGCATATGTATCATGTAAATTATATCTTACAAGTTGCAAGCCTCATGCATAGTGTACTAATAGTGCCCGCACCTTGTCCTAATTAGCTTGGACTACCGGGATCATCGCAATACACATGTTTTAACCAAGTGTCACTGATACGTGTCCGACGTATCGATAATTTCTTGTGTTCCATGCCACATTATTGATGATATCTACATGTTTTATGCACACTTTATGTCATATTCGTGCATTTTCTGGAACTAACCTATTAACAAGATGCCGAAGTGCCAGTTGCTGTTTTTTGCTATTTTTGGTTTTAGAAATCCTAGTAAAGAAATATTCTCGGAATTGGACGAAATCAACGCCCAGGGTCCTATTTTGCCACGAAGCTTCCGGAAGACCAAAGAGGAGACGAAGTGGGGCCACGAGGTGGCCAAACCATAGGGCGGCGCGGCCCAGGCCTTGGCCGCGCCGACCTATAGTGTGGGCCCCTCATGTGGCCCCCTGACCTGCCCTTCCGCCTACAAATAGCCTTCGTCGCGAAACCCCCAGTACCGAGAGCCACGATACGGAAAACCTTACTGAGACGCCGCCGCCGCCAATCCCATCTCCGGGGATTCTGGAGATCTCCTCCGGCACCCTGCCGGAGAGGGGATTCATCTCCCGGAGGACTCTTCACCTCCATGGTCGCCTCCGGAGTGATGAGTGAGTAGTTCACCCCTGGACTATGGGTCCATAGCAGTAGCTAGATGGTTGTCTTCTCCTCATTGTGCTTCATTGTTGGATCTTGTGAGCTGCCTAACATGATCAAGATCATCTATCTGTAATACTATATGTTGTGTTTGTCGGGATCCGATGGATAGAGAATACTATGTTATGTTAATTACCAAGTTATTACCTATGTGTTGTTTATGATCTTGCATGCTCTCCGTTATTAGTAGAGGCTCTGGCCAAGTTTTTGCTCTTAACTCCAAGAGGGAGTATTTATGCTCGATAGTGGGTTCATGCCTCCATTGAATCTAGGACAGTGACAGAAAGTTCTAAGGTTGTGGATGTGCTGTTGCTACTAGGGATAAAACATTGATGCTATGTCTAAGGATGTAGTTATTGATTACATTACGCACCATACTTAATGCAATTGTCTGTTGTTTTGCAACTTAATACTGGAAGGGGTTCGATGATAACCCGAAGGTGGACTTTTTAGGCATAGATGCATGCTGGATAGCGGTCTATGTACTTTGTCGTAATGCCCAATTAAATCTCACTATATTTATCATGACATGTATGTGCATTGTTATGCCCTCTCTATTTGTCAATTGCCCGACTGTAATTTGTTCACCCAACATGCTTTTATCTTATGGGAGAGACACCTCTAGTGAACTGTGGACCCCGGTCCTATTCTTTACATCGCATACAATCTACTGCAATACTTGTTTTATCGTTTTTACGCAAACAATCATCTTCCACACAATACGGTTAATCCTTTGTTACAGCAAGCCGGTGAGATTGACAACCTCACTGCTTCGTTGGGGCAAAGTACTTTGGTTGTGTTGTGCAGGTTCCACGTTGGCGCCGGAATCTACGGTGTTGCGCCGCACTACATCCCGCCGCCATCAACCTTCAACGTGCTTCTTGACTCCTACCGGTTCGATTAAACCTTGGTTTCTCGAGGGAAACTTGCCGCTGTGCACATCACACCTTCCTCTTGGGGTTCCCAACGGACGTGTCAACTACACGCATCAAGCAAATTTCTGGCGCCGTTGCCGGGGAGATCAAGACACGCTGCAAGGGGAGTCTCCACTTCCCAATCTCTTTACTTTGTTTTTGTCTTGCTTTATTTTATTTACTACTTTGTTTGCTGCATTATATCAAAACACAAAAAAATTAGTTGCTAGCTTTACTTTATTTACTGCCTTGTTCTCTATATCAAAAACACAAAAAATTAGTTACTTGCATTTACTTTATCTAGTTTGCTTTATTTACTGTTGCTAAAATGAATACTCCTGAAAACACTAAGTTGTGTGATTTCACAACCACAAATAATAATGATTTCTTATGCACACCTATTGCTCCACCTGCTACTACAGCATAATTCTTTGAAATTAAACCTGCTTTACTGAATCTTGTTATGCGAGAGCAATTTTCTGGTGTTAGTTCTGATGATGCTGCTGCCCATCTCAATAATTTTGTTGAACTATGTGAAATGCAAAAATATAAAGATGTAGATGGTGACATTATAAAATTAAAATTGTTTCCTTTCTCATTAAGAGGAAGAGCTAAAGATTGGTTGCTATCTCTGCCTAAGAATAGTATTGATTCATGGACTAAATGCAAGGATGCTTTTATTGGTATATATTATCCCCCTGCTAAAATTATATCTTTGAGGAGTAGCATAATGAATTTTAAACAATTAGATACTGAACATGTTGCACAAGCATGGGAAAGAATGAAATCTCTGGTTAAAAATTGCCCAACCCATGGACTGACTACTTGGATGATCATCCAAACCTTTTATGCAGGACTGAATTTTTCTTCGCGGAACCTATTGGATTCAGCTGCTGGAGGTACCTTTATGTCCATCACTCTTGGTGAAGCAACAAAGCTTCTTGATAATATGATGATCAATTACTCTGAATGGCACACGGAAAGAGCTCCACAAGGTAAGAAGGTAAATTCTGTCGAAGAAACCTCTTCCTTGAGTGATAAGATTGATGCTATTATGACTATGCTTATGAATGGTAGGCCTAATGTTGATCCTAATAATGTTCCGTTAGCGTCATTGGTTGCTCAAAATAATTCTAGGCCATATCCAGCTAATGGTAACTCTTATGGTAGATACGCTTCACCTAATGAGGAAAAGGTATTAGAAATTGAAAGATCCACCAAGAGCTTTATGCAATCACAATATGAGCAAAATAAATTGTTTACTAAAACTATGAATGAGCAATCTACCTTGTTGAAGAATATAGGAAATCAACTTAAAAATCTGAATATGGAAATTTCTGGGTTGCAAACTAAGCTTGCTAATGCTGAAAACCGAATTTCTTACATGTCTGCATCACAATCTTCTTTAATTAATAAAATGGCTGCTAAACCTGAGGATATTGAAAATAAAATTGTTACTACAGCAAATTCCATCCAAGTTAGAATTAATGATAATATAAGATTAATGGCTGAATTGCGTGCTAGGTGGGATAGAGAAGAAAATGAAAAACTAGCTAAAGAGAAAAATGTAGCTAAAGTTTGGACTATTACCACCACAAGTAATGTTGATTCTTCACATGTTGCTGCACCTCCTACTATTAATGGTAAAATAATTGGTGTTGGTAATGTTTCTACTCCTAGTGCAAAGCGTACAAAACTGCCTGAAATTGCTAAAACTGCTGAAATTGCTTGTGATAAAACTGCTGAAATTTTTTCCAACCTTGGGGATGATGATCCATTGCTGTAGCTCATAATGATTTAGATTTTGATGATTGCCACATCTCTGAAGTTATAAAGTTCTTACAAAAACTTGCTAAGAGTCCCAATGCTAGCGCTGTAAACTTGGCTTTCACAAAACATATTACAAATGCTCTCATAAAAGCTAGAGAAGAGAAACTAAAACTTGAAACTTCTATTCCTAGAAAGCTAGAGGATGGTTGGGAACCCATCATTAAAATGAGGGTCAATGATTTTGATTGTCATGCTTTATGTGATCTTGGTGCAAGTATTTCTGTTATGCCTAAGAAAGTCTATGATATGCTTGACTTGCCACCATTGAAAAATTGTTATTTGGATGTTAATCTCGCTGATAATGCTAAAAAGAAACCTTTGGGGAGAGTTAATAATGTTCATATTATGGTTAACAATAACCTTGTCCCCGTTGATTTTGTTGTCTTGGATATTGAATGCAATGCATCTTGCCCCATTATATTGGGAAGACCTTTTTCTTCGAACCGTTGGTGCTACTATTGATATGAAGGAAGGTAATATTAAATATCAATTTCCTCTCAAGAAAGGTATGGAACACTTCCCTAGAAAGAGAATGAAGTTACCTTATGATTATATTATTAGAACAAATTATGATGTTGATGCTTCGTCTCTTGATGTTACTTGATTTACACTTTCTGCGCCTAGCTGAAAGGCGTTAAAGAAAAGCGCTTATGGGAGACAACCCATGTTTTTACTACAGTATTTTTGTTTTATATTTGAGTCTTGGAAGTTGTTTACTAATGTAGCAACCTCTCCTTATCTTAGTTTTGTGTTTTGTTGTGCCAAGTAAAGTCTTTGATAGTAAAGTTCATACTAGATTTGGATTACTGCGCAGTTTCAGATTTCTTTGCTGTCACGAATTTCGACCTGCCTCCCTGTAGGTAGCTCAGAAAATTAAGCCAATTTACGTGCGTGATCCTCAGATATGTACGCAACTTTCATTAAATTTGGGCATTTTCATTTGAGCAAGTCTGGTGCCTCAATAAAATCCATCTTTACGGACTGTTCTATTTTGACAGATTCTGCCTTTTATTTCGCATTGCCTCTTTTGCTATGTTGGATGAATTTCTTTGATCCATTAATGTCCAGTAGCTTTATGCAATGTCCAGAAGTGTTAAGAATGATTGTGTCACCTCTGAACATGTTAATTTTTATTGTCCACTAACCCTCTATGAGTTGTTTCGAGTTTGGTGTGGAGGAAGTTTTCAAGGATCAAGAGAGGAGTATGATGCAATATGATCAAGGAGAGTGAAAGCTCTAAGCTTGGGGATGCACCGGTGGTTCACCCCTGCATATTTTAAGAAGACTCAAGCGTCTAAGCTTGGGGATGTCCAAGGCATCCCCTTCTTCATCGACAACATTATCAGGTTCCTCCCCTGAAACTATATTTTTATTCCGTCACATCTTATGTGCTTTGCTTGGAGCGTCGGTTTGTTTTTGTTTTTTGTTTTGTTTGAATAAATGGATCCTAGCATTCACTGTATGGGAGAGAGACACGCTCCGCTGTTGCATATGGACAAGTATGTCCTTAGGCTCTACTCATAGTATTCATGGCGAAGTTTCTTCTTCGTTAAATTGTTATATGGTTGGAATTGGAAAATGATACATGTAGTATTTGCATAAATGTCTTGGGTAATGTGATACTTGGCAATTGTTGTGCTCATGTTTAAGCTCTTGCATCATATGCTTTGCACCCATTAATGAAGAAACACCTAGAGCTTGCTAATTTGGTTTGCATATTTGGTTTCTCTAAAGTCTAGATAATTTCTAGTATTGAGTTTTGAACAACAAGGAAGACGGTGTAGATTCTTATAATGTTTACAATATGTCTTTTATGTGAGTTTTGCTGCACCGGTTCATCCTTGTGTTTGTTTCAAATAACCTTGCTAGCCTAAACCTTGTATCGAGAGGGAATACTTCTCATGCATCCAAAATCCTTGAGCCAACCACTATGCCATTTGTGTCCACCATACCTACCTACTACATGGTATTTCTCCGCCATTCCAAAGTAAATTGCTTGAGTGCTACCTTTAAAATTCCATCATTCACCTTTGCAATATATAGCTCATGGGACAAATAGCTTAAAAACTATTGTGGTATTGAATATGTACTTATGCACTTTATCTCTTATTAAGTTGCTTGTTGTGCGATAACCATGTTTCTGGGGACGCCATCAACTATTCTTTGTTGAACATCATGTGAGTTGCTATGCATGTCCGTCTTGTCTGAAGTAAGAGAGATCTACCACCTTAATGGTTGGAGCATACATATTGTTAGAGAAGAATAATGGGCCGCTAACTAAAGCCATGATTCATGGTGGAAGTTTCAGTTTTGGACATATATCCTCAATCTCATATGAGAATAATAATTGTTGCCACATGCTTATGCATTAAAGAGGAGTCCATTATCTGTTGTCCATGTTGTCCCGGTATGGATGTCTAAGTTGAGAATAATCAAAAGCGAGAAATCCAAAATGCGAGCTTTCTCCTTAGACCTTTGTACAGGCGGCATGGAAGTACCCCATTGTGACACTTGGTTAAAACATGTGTATTGCGATGATCCGGTAGTCCAAGCTAATTAGGACAAGGTGCGGGCACTATTAGTATACTATGCATGAGGCTTGCAACTTGTAAGATATAATTTACATAACTCATATGCTTTATTACTACCGTTGACAAAATTGTTTCATGTTTTCAAAATAAAAGCTCTAGCACAAATATAGCAATCGATGCTTTCCTCTTTGAAGGACCATTCTTTTTACTTTTATGTTGAGTCAGTTCACCTATCTCTCTCCACCTCAAGAAGCAAACACTTGTGTGAACTGTGCATTGATTCCTACATACTTGCATATTGCACTTATTATATTACTCTATGTTGACAATTATCCATGAGATATACATGTTACAAGTTGAAAGCAACCGCTGAAACTTAATCTTCCTTTGTGTTGCTTCAATACCTTTACTTTGAATTATTGCTTTATGAGTTAACTCTTATGCAAAACTTATTGATGCTTGTCTTGAAGTACTATTCATGAAAAGTCTTTGCTTTATGATTCACTTGTTTACTCATGTCATTACCATTGTTTTGATCGCTGCATTCATTACATATGTTTACAAATAGTATGATCAAGGTTATGATGGCATGTCACTCCAGAAATTATCTTTGTTATCATTTTACCCGCTCGGGACGAGCGTAACTAAGCTTGGGGATGCTGATACGTCTCCGACGTATCGATAATTTCTTGTGTTCCATGCCACATTATTGATGATATCTACATGTTTTATGCACACTTTATGTCATATTCGTGCATTTTCTGGAACTAACCTATTAACAAGATGCCGAAGTGCCGCTGTTGTTTTCTGCTGTTTTTGGTTTCAGAAATCCTAGTAAAGAAATATTCTCGGAATTGGACGAAATCAACGCGCAGGGTCCTATTTTGCCACGAAGCTTCCCAAGACCGAAGAGGAGACGAAGTGGGGCCACGAGGTGGCCAAACCATAGGCGGCGCGGCCTGTGCCTTGGCCGCGCCGACCTATAGTGTGGGCCCCTCGTGTGGCCCCCCGACCTGCCCTTCCGCCTACAAATAGCCTTCGTCGCGAAACCCCCAAGCACGAGAGCCACGATACGGAAAACCTTATCGAGACGCCGCCGCCGCCAATCCCATCTCGGGGATTACGGAGATCTCCTCCGCACCCTGCCGGAGAGGGGATTCATCTCCGGAGGACTCTTCACCGCCATGGTCGCTCCGGAGTGATGAGTGAGTAGTTCACCCACTGGACTATGGGTCCATAGCAGTAGCTAGATGGTTGTCTTCTCCTCATTGTGCTTCATTGTTGGATCTTGTGAGCTGCCTAACATGATCAAGATCATCTATCTGTAATACTATATGTTGTGTTTGTCGGGATCCGATGGATAGAGAATACTATGTTATGTTAATTATCAAGTTATTACCTATGTGTTGTTTATGATCTTGCATGCTCTCTATTATTAGTAGAGGCTCTGGCCAAGTTTTTGCTCTTAACTCCAAGAGGGAGTATTTATGCTCGATAGTGGGTTCATGCCTCCATTGAATCTGGGACAGTGACAGAAAGTTCTAAGGTTGTGGATGTGCTGTTGCTACTAGGGATAAAACATTGATGCTATGTCTAAGGATGTAGTTATTGATTACATTACGCACCATACTTAATGCAATTGTCTGTTGTTTTGCAACTTAATACTGGAAGGGGTTCGGATGATAACCTGAAGGTGGACTTTTTAGGCATAGATGCATGCTGGATAGCGGTCTATGTACTTTGTCGTAATGCCCAATTAAATCTCACTATATTTATCATGACATGTATGTGCATTGTTATGCCCTCTCTATTTGTCAATTGCCCGACTGTAATTTGTTCACCCAACATGCTTTTATCTTATGGGAGAGACACCTCTAGTGAACTGTGGACCCCGGTCCTATTCTTTACATCGCATACAATCATCGCAATACTTGTTTCTTGTTTTCGCAAAACAATCATCTTCCACACAATACGGTTAATCCTTTGTTACAACAAGCCGGTGAGATTGACAACCTCACTGTTTCGTTGGGGCAAAGTACTTTGGTTGTGTTGTGCAGGTTCCACGTTGGCGCCGGAATCTCTGGTGTTGCGCCGCACTACATCCCGCCGCCATCAACCTTCAACGTGCTTCTTGACTCCTACTGGTTCGATTAAACCTTGGTTTCTTACTGAGGGAAACTTGCCGCTGTGCGCATCACACCTTCCTCTTGGGGTTCCCAACGGACGTGTCAACTACACGCATCAGTCACAAAGGGGTACCTCCATGCCGCCTGTACAAAGGTCTAAGGAGAAAGCTCGCATTTTGGATTTCTCGCTTTTGATTATTCTCAACTTAGACATCCATACCGGGACAACATGGACAACAGATAATGGACTCCTCTTTAATGCATAAGCATGTAGCAACAATTAGTGTTCTCATATGAGATTGAGGATATATGTCCAAAACTGAAACTTCCACCATGATTCATGGCTTTAGTTAGCGGCCCAATGTTCTTCTCTAACAATATGCATGCTCTAACCATTAAGTGGTAGATCTCCCTTACTTCAGACAAGACGGACATGCATAGCAACTCACATGATATTCAACAAAGAGTAGTTGATGGCGTCCCCAGGAACATGGTTATCGCACAACAAGCAACTTAATAAGAGATAAAGTGCATAAGTACATATTCAATACCACAATAGTTTTTAAGGCTATTTTGTCCCATGAGCTATATATTGCAAGGTGAATGATGGAAATTTAAAGGTAGCACTCAAGCAATTTACTTTGGAATGGCGGAGAAATACCATGTAGTAGGTAGGTATGGTGGACACAAATGGCATAGTGGTTGGCTCAAGGATTTTGGATGCATGAGAAGTATTCCCTCTCGATACAAGGTTTAGGCTAGCAAGGTTTTTTGAAACAAACACAAGGATGAACCGGTGCAGCAAAACTCACATAAAAGACATACTGTAAACATTATAAGACTCTACACCGTCTTCCTTGTTGTTCAAAACTCAATACTAGAAATTATCTAGACTTTAGAGAGACCAAATATGCAAACCAAATTTTAGCAAGCTCTATGTATTTCTTCATTAATGGGTGCAAAGTATATGATGCAAGAGCTTAAACATGAGCACAACAATTGCCAAGTATCAAATTATCCAAGACATTTTAGAATTACTACATGTAGCATTTCCCGATTCCAACCATACAACAATTTAACGAAGAAGATTCAACCTTCGCCATGAATACTATGAGTAAAGCCTAAGGACATATTTGTCCATATGCAACAGCGGAGCGTGTCTCTCTCCCACACAATGAATGCTAGGATCCATTTTATTCAAACAAAAACAAAAACAAAAACAAACAGACGCTCCAAGCAAAGCACATAAGATGTGACTGAATAAAAATATAGTTTCAGGGGAGGAACCTGATGATGTTGTCGATGAAGAAGGGGATGCCTTGGGCATCCCCAAGCTTAGACGCTTGAGTCTTCTTAAAATATGCAGGGGTGAACCACCGGGGCATCCCCAAGCTTAGAGCTTTCACTCCTCTTGATCATAGTCTATCATACTCCTCTCTTGACCCTTGAAAATTTCCTTCACACCAAACTTCAAGCAAACTCATTAGAGGGTTAGTGCACAATAATAATCCACATGTTCAGAGGTGACACAATCATTCTTAACACTTCTGGACATTGCACAAAGCTACTGGACACTAATGGATCAAAGAAATTCATCCAACATAGCAAAAGAGGCAATGCGAAATAAAAGGCAGAATCTGTCAAAAACAGAACAGTCCGTAAAGACGAACCTGGAAGGGGCACTTAACTTGCTCAAACGGAAAAACTCAAAACTAATGAAAGTTGCGTACATATCTGAGGATCATGCACGTAAATTTGCTGATTTTTTTGATTTTTTTACAGAGACTTCTGCGCGAATTCGTGACAGACAGCAATGCTGTTTCTGTGCAGCAATCCAAATCTAGCATCAACTTTACCATAGAGACTTTACTTGGCACAAAAACATGATAAGGAGAGGTTGCTACAGTAGTAAACAACTTCCAAGATGCAAATATAAAACAAAGTACTGTAGTAAAAACATGGGTTGTCTCCCATAAGCGCTTTTCTTTAACGCCTTTCAGCTAGGCGCAGAAAGTGTATATCAAGTGTTATCAAGAGATGAAGCATCGACATCATAATTTGTTCTAATAATAGAATCATAAGGTAACTTCATTCTTTTTCTAGGGAAGTGTTCCATACCTTTCTTGAGAGGAAATTGATATTTAATATTACCTTCCTTCATATCAATAGTAGCACCAACGGTTCGAATAAAAGGTCTTCCCAATATAATGGGGCAAGATGCATTGCATTCAATATCCAAGACAACAAAATCAACGGGGACAAGGTTATTGTTAACCATAATGCGAACATTAAGGTTTCTTTTTAGCACTATCAACAAGATTAACATCCAAATAACAATTTTTCAATGGTGGCAAGTCAAGCATATCATAGACTTTCTTAGGCATAACAGAAATACTTGCACCAAGATCACATAAAGCATTACAATCAAAATCATTGACCCTCATCTTAATGATAGGCTCCCAACCATCTTCTAACTTTCTAGGAATAGAGGTTTCAAGTTTTAGTTTCTCTTCTCTAGCTTTTATGAGAGCATTTGTAATATGTTTTGTAAAGGCCAAATTTATAGCACTAGCATTGGGACTTTTAGCAAGTTTTTGTAAGAACTTTATAACTTCAGAGATGTGACAATAATCAAAATCTAAATCATTATGAGCTACAGCAATGGGATCATCATCCCCAATGTTGGAAAAAATTTCAGCAGTTTTATCACAGGCAGTTTCAAAGTAGCTTTTAGCAATTTCAGTGCGCTTTGTACGCTTTGCACTAGGAGTAGAAACATTGCCAACACCAATTATTTTACCATTGATAGTAGGAGGTGTAGCAACATGTGAATCATTATCATTACTAGTGGTGGTAATAGTCCAAACTTTAGCTACATTATTCTCTTTAGCTAGTTTTTCATTTTCTTCTCTATCCCACCTAGCACGCAATTCAGCCATTAATCTTATATTCTTATTAATTCTAACTTGGATGGCATTTGCTGTAGTAGTAATCTTATTATCAATGTCCTCAGGTTTAGCAGCCATTTTATTAATTAAAGAGGATTGTGACGCGGACATGTATGAGATTCGGTTTTCAGCATTTGAAATTTTAGTTTGCAAACCCGAGATCTCCATATTCAAGTTTTCAAGTTGATTTCCTATATTTTTCAACAAGGTAGATTGTTCATTCATAGTTTTAGTAAACAATTGATTTTGCTCATATTGTGATTGCATAAAGTTCTTAGTGGATCTTTCAATTTCTAGCATCTTTCCCTCATATCTACCATAAGAATTACCATAATCATTACCACTAGCAGGATATGGCCTATAGTTATTACCAGAATTGTTCCTATAAGCATTGTTGTTGAGATTATTATTTTTAATGAAATTCACATCAACATTTTCTTCTTGAGCAACCAATGTAGCTAAAGGAACATTATTAGGATCAACATTAGATCTACCATTCACAAGCATAGACATAATCACATCAATCTTATCACTCAAGGAGGAGGTTTCTTCAACAGAATTTACCTTCTTACCTTGTGGAGCTCTTTTCGTGTGCCATTCAGAGTAATTTATCATCATATTATCAAGAAACTTTGTAGCCGCCCCCAAAGTGATGGACATAAAGGTACCTCCAGCAGCTGAATCCAATAGGTTCCGCGAAGAAAAATTTAGTCCTGCATAGAAGGTTTGGATGATCATCCAAGTAGTCAGTCCATGGGTTGGGCAATTCTTTACCAAATATTTCATTCTCTCCCATGCTTGAGCAACATGTTCATTATCTAATTGCTTAAAATTCATTATGCTACTTCTCAAGGATATAATTTTAGCGGGAGGATAATATCTACCAATAAAAGCATCCTTACATTTAGTCCATGAATCAATACTATTCTTAGGCAAAGATAGCAACCAATCTTTAGCTCTTCCTCTTAATGAGAAAGGAAACAATTTCAATTTTATAATATCACTATCTACATCCTTATACTTTTGCATTTCACATAGTTCAACAAAATTATTAAGATGGGCAGCAAAGATCATCTAACTAACACCAGAAAATTGTTCTCTCATGACAAGATTCAAAGAAAGGTGTTTAATTTCAAAGAATTCTGCTGTAGTAGCAGGTGGAGCAATAGGTGTGCATAGGAAATCATTATTATTTGTGTTTGTGAAGTCACACAACTTAGTATTTTCAGGGGTATTCATTTTAGCAGTAGTAAATAAAACAAACTAGATAAAGTAAATGCAAGTAACTAATTTTTTTTGTGTTTTTGATGTAGAGTGCAAGACAGTAAATAAAGTAAAGCTAGCAACTAATTTTTTTGTGTTTTGTTTAAGTGCAGCAAACAAAGTAGTAAATAAAGTAAAGCAAGACAAAAACAAAGTAAAGAGATTGGATTGTGGAGACTTCCCTTGCAGCGTGTCTTGATCTCCCCGGCAACGGCGCCAGAAAAAGAGCTTGATGCGTGCAGTTGACACACGTCCGTTGGGAACCCCAAGAGGAAGGTGTGATGCACAAGAGCAAGTTTTCCTCGAAAGAAACCAAGGTTTATCGAACCAGGAGGAGCCAAGAAGCACGTTGAAGGTTGATGGCGGAGGGATGTAGTGCGGCGCAACACCAGGGATTCCGGCGCCAACGTGAACTCGCACAACACAACCAAAGTACTTTGCCCCAACGAAACAGTGAGGTTGTCAATCTCACCGGCTTGCTGTAACAAAGGATTAACCGTATTGTGTGGAAGATGATTGTTTGCGAAGAACAGTAAAGAACAATTGCAGTAGATTGTATGCGATGTAAAGAATAGGACCGGGGTCCACAGTTCACTAGAGGTGTCTCTCCCATAAGATAAATAGCATGTTGGGTGAACAAATTACAGTCGGGCAATTGACAAATAGAGAGGGCATGACAATGCACATACATGATATGATAAATATAGTGAGATTTAATTGGGCATTACGACAAAGTACATAGACCGCTATCCAGCATGCATCTATGCCTAAAAAGTCCACCTTCAGGTTATCATCCGAACCCCTTCCGGTATTAAGTTGCAAACAACAGACAATTGCATTACGTATGGTGTGTAATGTAATCAACAACTACATCCTTGGACATAGCATCAATGTTTTATCCCTAGTGGCAACAGCACATCCACAACCTTAGAACTTTCTGTCACTGTCCCAGAATTAATGGAGGCATGAACCCACTATCGAGCATAAATACTCCCTCTTGGAGTTAAGAGCAAAAACTTGGCCAGAGCCTCTACTAATAACGGAGAGCATGCAAGATCATAAACAACACATAGGTAATAGATTGATAATTAACATAACATAGTATTCTCTATCCATCGGATCCCGACAAACACAACATATAGCATTACAGATAGATGATCTTGATCATGTTAGGCAGCTCACAAGATCCAACAATGAAGCACATAAGGAGAAGACGACCATCTAGCTACTGCTATGGACCCATAGTCCAGGGGTGAACTACATACTCATCACTCCGGAGGCGATCATGGCGATGAAGAGTCCTCCGGAAGATGATTCCCCTCTCCGGCAGGGTGCCGGAGGCGATCTCCTGAATCCTCCGAGATGGGATTGGCGGCGGCGGCGTCTCTGGAAGGTTTTCCGTATCGTGGCTCTCGGTACTGGGGGTTTCGCGACGAAGGCTTTAAGTAGGCGGAAGGGCAACGCGGGGGGCCACACGAGGGCCCCACACGCTAGGCCGGCGCGGCCAAGACCTGGGCCGCGCCGCCCTAGTGTGGCGGCGCCTCGTGGCCCCACTTCCTTCCCCCCTCGGTCTTCTGGAAGCTTCGTGCAAAAATTGGACCCTGGGCGTTGATTTCGTCCAATTCCGAGAATATTTCCTTACTAGGATTTCTGAAACCAAAAACAGAAAACAAAGAATCGGCTCTTCGGCATCTTGTTAATAGGTTAGTGCCGGAAAATGCATAAATACGACATATAATGTGTATAAAACATGTAGATATCATCAATAATGTGGCATGGAACATAAGAAATTATAGATACGTTTGGGACGTATCAGCGGCTTCGCGCGCGGCCGGCGAACGGAACCTCGCGTACATGGCGCCAACTCCCGACGGCACCAGCTCCACCTGGAGGCGCGGGAGCTCGCAGCAGATGGCACGGCTGACGGAGCTGAACGGCCTGAGGAAGCCGTGGGGAGGGTCCAGGTAGACAATGGCCAGCCTGCGGGCCGCCACCATGTCTCCCGGGGGCATGAACACCTCCTCGAAGTCCGGGCGATCAGAAGCCTGGGGTAGGGCGTACTCAGAGATCCCCGTCCCGGCGGAGCTGCCGGACCCGCTCCGAGGCCGTGGGCCACAGTCGAAGCCAGCGCTCTCGCCAGAGGAAGCGCGGGGGCTGGGGTAGGCTTGGATGTCACGAAACGGAGGGGAGGTGGGGGCAGCCCCAGACGCGCTACCCACGTGGCTGTGTGCGGAAGCGGGGCTCACCGGCGAGGCCGGCCCTCCACGGAAGAGGGCGGTGGGGCGGATGGTGGAGAGCATGTGGTGGCGGGCACGAGGGGTGGGCGGCCAGGAGGAGCGGCGAGGGGTGGAGGCAGGGCTAGCGGAGGAGACAGCGCCGGGAGGGAGGGAGGTGGAGCGAGTCTGTGGCATGGTGCAGTCCCGCAGGCGGTGCCCGGAGCGGCCGCAGCCGCGACAGCGGACCGGATCTCTGCACTTGTGCACGCGGTGGAGGGGCGAGAGGCAGCGGAAGCAACCTATGAGCGGGAGAAGGGGAGCGCGTTTGGTTTTGGGTGTCTGCGGGCGAGCGGGGGTTAAAAGGGCTTGGAGATAGGAGCGCGGGCCGGCGACCGGAGCAGCAGTGAAAGCGGTGGGTGAGGCAGGCAGGAGCTCCTCATCAATGGCCGTCAGCTCCTGCGCGGGAGACGCGGGAGTGATGGACAAGGTCGCGGCGCTGACAGGCTCAATGGTAGCTTCCGTAGCGGGAGCAGGCTCCTGCAACGGGAAAGGCACAATCGACATGACAGGGCGCATTGAAGCGTTGTTCTCCGCCAGGGGCGCGACGGGCACAGGGGGAGGAGTGGGCAGGAGGGCAGGTCCAGGCTTTAACGGTGGGGGTTTCCACCAAACCCTAGACCTGGAGGGTGGGCGTAATAACTGAGGGATGGGCGGCGGTTTTTGAATTTGCGCCGCCGCACGGCGAGCTTCCGCCAAGGATCCATGGAAGACCAGCTTGATATGCATGCGGCGAGCCCCGCAGGCGACCACGAAGCGCGCGACGTTGCTACTGGCGAGCTGTGCCACAAAAACGCAATCCTCGACTTGAGAGACGCTAAGACGCTCTGGAGCGGCGCAGAGAAAGTGATTGACCAGGTTCTCTACGCAGATCGGAGAGAAGCACGGGGAGCGAAACGGAGGTGTGATCCAGACGGCGGACGGGGAGAGGGAGGGGACGGCGGAGAGGGGGGAGACAGAGACGGAGGAGTGGAGAGACCAGAGGACGTAGGACTGGAACCGCTGACCTGGGGTGCCTGTCGTAACAGCCGAGCCGCCGCGCCGTTCGCCGCGCGGGGGAGATTCGAGCTCGCTGCCGGGGGGGAACCGCGGCGAGACCGGGAGGCGGTGGTGTGGGGGTGGCTACTGTGGTGGTGTGGGCCGGGGGAGGACCGGAGGAAGCGGCGGAGCGGCCTGCGGCGTGGCCGTCGCCACCCGCGTCGCCCGAGACGCCCGTCCTCATCCTCAGCTCTTCGCTCGTCTCAACCAGCGAGTGTGGGTATTATGGCCTTGGAATAAATTAAGAGGTTGAGTTGAGATAAGCTTGGTGAGTTTCCTAAAGAATCCTCATGCACATAAATAGGATTGGGCACGCACCACACACAAGCAATCCAATCGCGGACAAAAAAGAGTCACATACAGTCAAGCAAGGACAATTCAAACAATTATCAGACCAACCAAGAAAAAAGTTGTTGAACAGGTGCGCAAAAATGATCATGCCAGGTAGGGTTTTCATAAGGGTTTAAATGGAAGAGAATATCTTTTTGCAAAAATATTTCAGAAATAGTGGAGACATAAACATCCCCCTTTTCTAAAGATTTTCGAAGGTGTTTGAAAACTATTTGTAAAATATTTATAAAATGATGTTTGGCAAAGGGGTGGATCATACCAACGTATAGATCTCTAAAGGTTTTATAAATACTTAGTTTGTAAAATCTTTGTGTCAAAATAAATCTTGGCTCTTTGTTTTGGAAAGAGTAAAATTACTTGAAATCGGAGAAATTGGCAAGATAAATCTTTTGCCAAATACATGGTAATATTTTAAATGACTTCATCACTAGGTACAAGGATTGTGTTGGTTCACAATCTGGTTCAAAAACCAACTTAAACATACATGCTTAACACATCAAACAAGACACACGTGCAAGAAATCATGTTTCAATAGATTAACACAAAAAGGTTTTATTGGCACTGATTTTCACAATACTAAACTCGGCTTAAATAAAGTTACAAAAGTTGGGCCGTTACACTTACGCTTGGTGAAATGTCTGATACCTGAGCATCGACTTAGAAAGTATCCTTGTATGCAAAGGCACTCTCCTAGATTTAGGTATGACGGCTGTTTGCCTCATTTTCCGTCACTTCCTGCATTGTCGGTGGACGGTAGTTGGATGAGGCACAAATTTCTCCAAAGGTGGAATTTTGATTTTAGTTCATGTGAGTTTTTTTTTTTTTTGCAAATTTGCCTGATAAGCATGTTTGTCTCTGAATGGGTCAGCATATATGTAATTTTTGTAAACAAATTATCTAACAAAATGTATGGTTACTTCAAAAAAGGAAACTGAAACAGACAGGCTTAATCCATTTGGCGGAGATAAACTGTTGGAACGGGGTAGTAGACACAATGATACGTACTAATCCAAAGGCTCGATGATCTCAAAACAAAAAAAAACAAAAAAATCCAAAGGCTCGATTGAAGCAGGGGAGCAAATCTTGCAAAGCGATCTGAGCGGCGTACGTGGCCATGTGGCCGGCACGAGACATGCATGGCAGGACACGGCGCCGGGCGCCCGGGCCAACCGACCTGACACTGTCATACGACACGACATGGCCTGACCTTACCTGACCCCCACGCAGATCCGCTTTTCCGACCCTGCCGCACGCACGCCCGCGCGCACGAGACGTAGGCAAGCCGCGCACGCCACACTCGGGAGAAAGAGGCCAACCGGCCCGTCCCATCGATCGACCCGACACGCGCGCGCTACCGATACCCATCCGTCCGTCCATCCATCACGACGTGCGCGCCATCGATCGTCGCTTCGCCACCGCCCACCGGATTTGCTTGCGCGGCCGGATACGATGGATGTGCTCCTAGGGCGCAGGTGCAGATGAAAGCGGCGCTGATCGACTGTGCATGCACGTGAACTCGGATCTACCGAGGATCAGTCGCCATGCGTCTCGGTCTTTCTTTTCCGATCCCTGCGCGCGGTAAAAGGGCGGGCGCCGCGCGCGCCATCGCCGATCAGGTGGCGGCATTGTACGAGCCACGTGAAGCGATCATGCATGCGCCTGTTCAGCGGTGACGAAGCCTGGCGGTGGTGGAGCCAGCACCTAGATTTACTTTGCCGCGCGCAGGCGATAGATTTGGGCCGCGCGCGCTTCTCTTTCACGGCTTCACTTTCACCGTGGATAGGACACAAAGTGAAAGGCGTGCAAAGCGCGTGCCGTAAAGTACCGAAAGCGGTAACTCAGGCACGAGCGTTGATGTTCCGACTAAAGATTTCACAGCAAGAGATGCGTGCGAAGGAAAAGAGGAAATCCTGGCGGTTAGTCGCAATAATTTTATTTTCCCAACAACATTCACACATAGTACATACAATCACCTATACGAACACATCTACCCTAAGATCACCTTCGAGAAAACAAGTTGAAGAACTAATCTAGCAGCTTTGAAGATTGACAAAGTTACAAAAGGCACCGCCCTGTCAACGAAAACATCGCCTTCCACCAAAGAATATCTCGCTTTTCTGAGACACATGGAGTTTAATCTAGTGTGCTGGGGGTATAACTGTCCTCTTAACCATCCAATCACAGGTTGATTCTCAGTCACAAAATTTAGTAGAGACAAGTACTTTGACATGTGTTGACCACGTTAGGAGCCATTTTTCCCATCAAAATACTGCATGAACAATATATCAAGATAGCTCTATCCCCCTCGCTGACCAGGTGACTCTTCTTCCTGAAGCTGGCACCCCGACACGCTCTCTAACGTGGTGCCCAAGAATATGACCATGCCAAGACACTCGCCATGATGCGAGCCCACAGAGGAGCTCTACTAATGTTGGCGCAACGAGTTATCCCCGCCGCTACACGCCGCCCCGAACTCCCACGAGACGCTATGAAGCTTACCCACTACTTCCGCATTCTCTCCACCAAGTTGAGCTAGCTGGGAAGCCCCTAACTGCCTGAATTGCAGCCAGAAAATAGACCACTGTCTCTGGTTAACTGCCTAATCAACGTGCCACATCATCATGACTAATGGCGTCGTGACGGGAGTGTTACTAGTTTGTTCGGTAAAATCACGATTACCGCACGTGATTATTCGGTGTTTCTTTTTTCTTGAGGTAAAAATACTATATTAACGAGCAAGCAAGCTGCCTCATTAAAAACATTTCAGTCCCCTTAGTTACCCAAATAAGAAAAAAAAGTATGCTAGAATTTTGCTGTTCCTACACCAAAGTACAGTTACATCGTTCAGGAGAGGTGGTAAAATGAAGCTAGGGGCTCATCTACCCGGTTACAACAAGATCTGGTAGTAAAACTATCTCTAGCCAGCTCATGAGCTAGTAAATTTGCTGCCTCTCCCACAATGCAAGAACTGCACCTCCCTTATGTTTGCAGCTCATGAGATTATTCGGTGTTTCTTAATGACCGCTTCACAATGCAGTGCTGGAACTAAGAACTGTCAGGTTCATGTTTTTAGCAAGTTTACCAATCTCCCCATATCTCCGCTTGTTTGGTGGGATCAAGCAATAGTTTTTCTGAGAAGGACACAGGTGTGGAAGCGAAGGAGGAGTGCCGGAGTGGCCTGGCCCGGCGGAATCTGGCGCACATGTGCGGCCCGCCCGCCCGTCGCAATCCACGGGATGCCCGCAATACCCGGCTCCATGTGCCGCTCTGCCCCACCACCACCCTCCCAGCAACCGTCACGTGACGCCCCTCTCCACGTCGGCCTCCCCGCCGGCCGCACGACTTCCCGACCCACCACTGCTCCTCCTCGGGATCGCCGCGGCGGGCCCATCTTGGCACGTGCGAGCGCCGCGCGCGACAGGGCCGTCACGCAGGGAGCAGTACGTACTGCCGTCGTCTCTCGCGCCGCGCGGCGTACCGAGGACCAGGTGCGAGGGGCCGCGCGCGCGCGCGAGCGAGCGCGTGCCGTATAAAGTTGCCCACCGGCTCACACGGCCTGCTTCTGCCTGCCTACTAGCTAGCTAGCCGCTGGTAGAGGAGGAGGAGACGAACAGGCCGTAGCACCAGAGCAGAGAGAGCTTCCGCTCCGTCCTAGCGGGCTAGCTCGCGCGTGATCTCCAGGGCTCGGCGCGCGCGCCAGCGGGGAGGTCGTTCCTGCCGGAGCGGGGAGAACTGCGCGGACAGCGGCGAGTCCGCACGACGGCCGGCCGGGAGGCGATGCGGCTGGTCGACTGAATTGCTGGAATTATGGGCATCCAAGGTACGCAAAGACACCGCTCGTCCGCGCGTGCGTGATCGGCTAATCATCCATCATTTTCCCTATACTCCTGAGACTTGATCCATGCCGTTACGCCCGCTGCCGTTGCCTAATTCGGCAAGAGCTTCCACCTACTGCAGGGAACAGCAACGCGACGCACGACTTCCTCTCGATCTACGCCTCCGCCGCCGTCGCCGGGAAAGATCCTTCGCTCCAGCTCCACGACTCCAAGCCCGCCGCCGCAGCATCTCAAGGTACCTAGGCCTCCGCGCTTCCACTCCATTGCATGCTCTCTCTCTGATCGCAACAATTCTCTGTCAGCTGGAATTACAATACTACGGTGCAATTTCCAATTGGTAGATAGGTAGGCTATAGATACTTAGATCTGCAGGGCGGCTAAAAAAAAAAAAAAAGAATCGTCAGGTTTTCGGCCCTGAAGAATGCGACCGGCGATCGAGTTCTTCTTCGCCGAACTCTTCACCTTTGGCCATGCAATTCCTTCGAGATCGACCAGCCTTGAATTAAGGGAGGAATCCAGACCAGCACGCGCGCGTGAGAAATGGAGCACCGCTAGCTACCTCGTCGTTACGGTGGCGTGCGACGACCGACGATTGATTGGGCCGGGTTCGAAATCTTCGCGTCAAGATCGTGCTATACGAAGCGACGACGATGGGATCCATCACGTGTGGGTTGGACGCAAGCGCTGCCGTCGACGGCTTCCCCTTCCGTCCGTCGTCCAGCCTATCTGGCCGGGCCCCACGTCGCACAACGAGGCCACGAGCCTAAGCATGATTAGGCCAGCATAATCGTAGCGTTAGCTGCTCACTGATTTTTTTAGTACGTACCACGCTTTCGTTTTTGCTGTTGGTGAGTTTTACTTTTGTTACTGCAGGCTTCTTTCTGAAGACGCACGACTTCCTGCAGCCGCTGGAGAACCCGCTGGCGGCATCGGTCCCGGAAAGGCAGCACGCGTTGCCGGGCGGCATCGGCACGTTCACCGTCAGCCAGCAGCAGGTGCCCGGACCCGGAGCACGGACGACGGCGGCGGCCGCGCCGGTGGTGGTGGTCAAGCCGGAGCCGCCGGCGTTCGTGCTGTGGGGGCAGCCCACGGCGGCGCAGCCGATCAGCGCGCACGCAGGTACCTAGCTATGTTTACCCGATCAGCACTCTCTCTATCTCCGCCGTTGGCCGTGGGCTGCGGACGAGAAAGCGGTCGTAGATGCTGCTTCGGCTCCGTCGCTTTGCCGGTCGCCGATCGACGGCGACGTGCAGGGCGCACGCGTACGTGCGTCACGATCGATCACGTCGGCTTCCCTCTTTACCACGTCACCGCGCAAAGCTCACCTACCTACCATCCCCAGTTCGTGTAGCCGCTTGTGTTACAAAAAATAAAGAGATAGGGGACAAGATGGGCCTCTCGGTGCGTGGGCCAAGATATATAATGGCTGTCAACAAGGGGCCCTACGGCCCGTGCAACCGAACCTCGTGTCCCCGCTCGTCTGGCCCACCGCGTGAACAGCAGGTGCCGGCTCCGGCCCATAGCTAACCTCCCGCTAAGCCCACGCAGTCGTCCCCACGCATCCTCGCCACCTCCACTGCCATGTGGGCCCAGATTAATCGTATTGCGGTTGGGCAATTAGAGAGAGCTGAAGCAAGGTCTGTGTCGTGTGCAGGTGCAGGCCACCACCACCAGCAGTGGACGCTCCCCTTCGCCGGCGCCGGACAGGCCGCCTCCGCGCCCAGGCAGCACCCGCCGGGGAGGAAGCGCCGCGCCGGCGGCGGACGCGGGTTCATGGAGTCCGGCTCCAGATCCAACGGCGGCGACGGCTTCGACGACGACGACGACGGCCTCGCCGCGCGCCGTGAGGTCTCCTCCTCGCTGCAAGGTACTGTACCCCAATTCCGCTCAATTCCGCTTTCGTCCATGACCAATTTCGGTTCTCGGAGGCGCTGGTGGCGCCGGGCCGTTTCTCCCGATTGCTTTTGTTTTATCTTCAGTCGAGTTTTTGCTAGAAAAAGCCCCGTCTTCTGTACTCAGGGTCAGAGCAGAGTGGAAGGGCGGAAGCTCGCGCGAGTTAATCGCGACGGGCATGGACGCGCGGTGCGCGCGGCCGTCGCACGTCCACCAGCTCCACGCGCACCTCCTGGTCTCCGGCCGGCTCCTCGCCGGCTCGCCAGCGCTCCTCCTCCTGCTGCGCGCAGCCTGCCGCGTCCGCCCGTCCCCGTGCCTCCGCCCCCTCGCCCGCCACCTGCTCGACCACGCCCCCCACCCGCACCCATACCTCCTCCACGCCGCGGCCCGCCTCGCGTCCCGCCTGCGCCTCACCTCCCTCGCGCTCCGCCACTACCTCGCCCTCCGCGCCTGCCACCCGGCATTCCTCCCGCCCGCACCCGCCATAGGCGACGTGCTCAGGGCCGTCCCTGGCCGCGCCGCCCACGCCCACGCGCTCCGCCTCACTGCCCACGCCGGGGACACGCGGTTCCTGCACAACACGCTCATCGCAATGTACTTCTCCCGCGGGGACGCCGCCCGCGCCCGTCTCGTGTTCGAGGGAATGCGTGAGGGCGACAGGGACGTCGTCTCCTGGACCTCTCTCATCTCGGGCCTTGTGCAGAGCGGCAGCCCCTTGGAAGGGCTGCGGCTGTTTGCGGCGATGATGAGCGGCGATGTCCGTCCTGATTTCGTGCTGCTCGTCACGGTCCTCAAGGCGTACATGGAGCTCGATGACTTGCCGGGTGCCACGTCGGCTCATTCCTTGGTGGTCAAGGGTGGCCTTGGCGATGAGCAGGATGTCGTGACCACGCTGACGGCCATGTACGCCAGGTTTGGGTGCGTCGTGGCTGCGAGGGCTCTCTTCGACAGGATCCCGCCCCCGCGGGTAAACGTGATCCTGTGGAATGCCATGATATCGGGTTACTCCAAGAACGGGCTTGCCGACGAGGCAGTGGATCTGTTCAAGCAGATGCAGATGTATGCGAGGACCATGACCCCTGATTCTGTCACGTTACGGTCGGTGATCATGGCCTGTGCTCAGCTCGGCTCCACTGAGCTTGCTGTGTGGATGGAGGACTACGTACGCTGCAGCGAGTACAGGGAGGACGTGCTCGTGAACACGGCGCTGATTGACATGTACGCCAAGTCAGGGAGCATCGCCCGGGCACGCGAAGTATTTGAACAGATGCGTGCGCAGGAACGGGATGTGGTAGTCTGGAGTGCATTGATCTCAGGCTACGGGGTGCACGGTTATCTCGCAGAAGCCGTTGGCCTGTTCGAGGATATGAAGCTCGCGGGGGTGAAACCGAATGATGTGACTTTCTTGGGGCTTTTATCAGCGTGCAACCATGCAGGCGCTGTGGAGAAAGGGTGGTTCTACTTTCACTCTATGATGTCTGACTACAAGATTGAGCCTCGACACCAGCACTACGCTTGCGTGGTCGACCTGCTTGCTCGTGCTGGTCAGCTTGACAGAGCCTATCGGTTTATACTTGACATGCCCATCAAGCCAGAGATGAGCGTGTGGGGTGCCTTACTCCACGGTTGCAAGATGCACGAGCACTCAAACATGGCCATGGCTGAGAGGGCAGCGCAGCATATCTTTGATTTGGAGCAGTCCAATGCAGGGCACTACGTGCAGCTAGCAAACATGTACGCATCTGCAGGGATGTGGAGCCATGTTGCTGGCGTGCGGATCACCATGAGAGAGAAGGGTGTCACCAAAGCAACGGGATGCAGCTCCATTGAGGTCGATGGAGAGATGCACAACTTCCATGCTTGGGATCACTCGCACCCAAGGGCTGCTGAGATATTCACCTTACTCTGCCTTCTTTCTCAAAGTCCAACCGGTTCTGGAGAGGCATGCCAGCTGCTGAGCACCTTTTTGTAGTTAGGCCAAATTTCCTGTATCCTGTTAGTCTTTCAAATAGTATCTTGGCTGCCAACATTAATTGTGGCATTCATGTCCTGTTCCTGTAATGCAATTGTGATACAGTTCATCACGAGCATTCTGAACATCAAAATGAACCAAATATTACTAGGTTAGATGCAATCTTCTGCATTAAGCGCGCAGAATAGGGTTGCCGATTTTTACAATACCACACCTACAGTTTTGTACTAATGTGTGCTCTTTATATAGCAGACTTGGCTGTGAGGGTTGATGGGAAGGGCGGGAGCTGCAGTAGCAGTGGCATGGATCAGCGGCCAAACACACCAAAGTCAAAGCATTCTGCAACTGAGCAGCGTCGCCGAAGCAAGATCAATGACCGGTGAGGATTCCTGAACTCCTGTAGTTCGTTCAGATCATCAGAATGTACTGGCATTGTTCCTTGGTGATTAAATTTCTAAGGGCTAACATCAATAATGTTGTAGAAAATTTAGTTAGTCAAAGATTTCAGTAATGTTGCAATAGATTTATTTGAACGCTAGAGGTATGTAAACTATCAAATTCTGTGCATTATAGAACAGCATAGATGCATGCTTTCTCGAAAAAATCACAGACACAATGTACCTCCATAGATGAGCTTATCTGGAATTAGTTTCAAGACCATTTGTGAGCCGCAGACAAGCACTGGGCTCGATGTATTAACTATTTTTTTCTTCATGTTATCTTAACAGGTTTCAGATACTTCGGGATCTGTTACCACACACTGATCAAAAGAGAGACAAAGCAACGTTTCTCTTAGAGGTAAGGCTCTCAGGAGCATTCTATGTAATTTGAGTTTGTCTCCTGGTTGGTTAACTTGGTTCTCACTTGACACCGTTTATAATGCAGGTTATCGAATATATACGGTTTTTACAAGAAAAAGAACAGAAGTACGAGGCTTCATTTCCAGAATGGAACGAAGAAAATGCAAAGTTACTCCCATGGGTAATTGTTTTCCGAATCATCAATATGCAATTAGTATTGTTCAAAATTAACATTCGTTCTTGGATGGCTGTATCTGAACACTGCTCCGTATTTTGCAGTCAAACATGTATTTTCGTTCATCCTGGAAAAATGCACAGGTAAATTTTGTTTCTCGTAATTGAATGCCATCTCCGAATAAAATCTTAGATTTTGTTTGAACTTTCTGACCAAATTCTTACACATACTATTTTCGTTGTGCTCCAGAGTAAGGGGCAAATCGCAGGAGATGCCTTGCCTGACCCTTCACAATTCATCACAAATGGGTCCTCCCCTGAATTTAATATCACAGCCAAACTTGATGATAACCACACCACGGTAGCGTCCGCAGCTGCCTCAGGGGCACCAGATCATGCTGAAATTGATCATATAGCTAGTGTTTCCTGTAGATCAGCGGATACTCCAACAAATATTCTGAGTATGTTTGACCATCCACCTGTGCTTCTGTTCCCAGACAGGAAGTAGTATTGGTTATTCATCATTTTTTTTCCTGTATGTAGATAACGCAACACCCCAGTCTCAACCCCAATGGGCAGATGCGTCTGGTGTGGATGACTGTGGGGTGAACAGTGACATGTTAAATAACCAGCAATTGACGATTGACGAAGGAACAATCAGCGTGTCAAGCCAATATTCCCAAGAGTACGTTCAAAGAATATTTTCTCTCTTTATTATGTTGCTACTTGAGTACCATGGGTCATATAGTTATGGTAGTTGCCATTTATTTTCAGTCAAAACTGGACAACTGCCTTTGTTTTGGTTTCTACTAAATTAAGGTGTCCTCATAATGCTTCAATTCAAATTGACCCCCTTGGTTCTATTATCCTGTCGCCATGTCTGAGTTTACAGAGCATATTGTGAAAATATTTCTCACCATTAGCCAACCAAGTACATTGACACACTTAGTTTTTTTGTTAACTCACCACAGGTTACTTAATACATTGACTCATGCTCTTCAAAGCTCGGGTGTAGATTTGTCCCAAGCCAACATTTCTGTCCAGATCAACCTGGGCAAGCGGGCTGTCAAAAGACCTACTACCGCTGGACAATCCTCCAGTTTTCAGGTACGCCACTCTTATCGGACTCGACTCCCCTATTTATTGTAGGATTTGCAGTTTATAGGGAACTGCACAAAGTTGAATGATTAGCTTGTTCATGCATAGTACCAAAATTTTGAATCACCTTAATCCGTAAAATTCAGGCTACCATTACACATCTTAAAAGAGTTCAGAAGCGATCATTTCAAATGCATCTGAACATTCCGTTGTCTAGCTTATTTATCTCTGTTTTTTTCCAAGTTGACACTTGGTGTTTACATCCATGTAGGAGCTCCCTGGTCTAGGTCCTGGAAACGAAATGATGGGCCATCAGCAGGCAATGTTGGGTGATCCTGCTCAAGAGCTCCCACACACAACGAAGCGGTACAAGTCGGGGTAACACCCACATCGACCCTTGCCACATACTGCCCAAGATGGATTGAACATTCTTTCCTCCGTACCAGCGGAGGCCCCTCCGATTGCATGTACATTATGTCGCTGTGACCGCACCGGGACGGACGAAGCAAGACTTTGGTGCATTCTTTCATTTTATCTCCTTGCCGCGTTATTTATTGTTACAAAAAGAAAAGACAAAGAAGCTTCCATCGCAGATTGTGAAGCTGCTCTTGTAGTAGTATATAGGCTTCCATTCACATGAGAAGTTTCGATCTACCCCTGTAAGATAACTCGACCAACTCTACCTGTTAGCTAAGTCAGCTCCCTGGAGTATGTTAGACTGTTAGTGTGTCCGTTTTACTATTATCTGTGATGATTAGTGCAAATGACATGAAACCTGGATGAACCCGACTCGTGGAAGATTGCGTGTCCATTGTCTTTGGTGTTTGTGGACTTGTGGTAGCGGCAGCCGAGAGTTGCGGCGCCGGTACCTGGCTGGTGACGCTGACGGCAGGAGAGGCTGGGTCAAGACGCGATCGTGTGACTGCTGGTGACGGAAGGTTTACGCTTTGCCGTACACCAGTAATCTGGGAATCACGTCTGTCCAAAGTCTATTTTCTTGAAATGAACATCTATTCAAAAGTTAGACCCTGACTACGCGCCTCACTCCGTGGAGATGGAGCTAAATACACGGTAAAAGGCGGCCGGATAAGGTTTTGTATTCTAAGCTACATAAAAATGATGAAGTTGATTTTTTTTTTGGAAATTTGAAATTAATATACTCAGATTGACATTTTTATCATTTTTTTGTCCCTAAAAATACAGAACATTTCGAATTGAGATTTTGCATGTTTATGTATACATCATTAGCTTTTTTAGAATCTTGTTACACGACTTTCCTAAACTTGTAAATATAACTTTTGAAGTTTTTAACATGCAGAGAGCATTGAAGCTCAGGAGTCAAAAATCTCCACTCAAAAATATTCGTTGTGATATGTCTAAATCAGGTAACATGTATAACCATAAGCATGGAGAAATACAACTCTCCTGTGCACGGGCCACCTTCTCAATCCTTTTTTTCCTTTTTCTTTGTACAGTTTTAGGTTCCCTCTCACCCTAATTACTACATCTAGTTCTCAATCCTTCTTTTTTTCCTTTTTTTTTTCCTTTTGCTGAATCGCAAGTTCAATTTGCGAACCATTTGAATATTTCGTAGTGAAGGGAGCTTAGAGATGACACCAATACTAAATAATTGTTGAAAGTTTTTGAAAAATCAACTTATAAAACTTGATGAAACATATTAAAATTTTGAATTCTATCAAAACAAACCCTTTTTAGGCTTGTTTAAAAGATATAATTGAATGAAATATATATATTCAAATCAAGAAAATTATATATATATAATTTAATACTACATCTGTCCATAAAAGGATGTTAGAAGTTTATCTAAATTTGAGTGTATCTCGACATTATTTAGTGTATAGATATATCCGAATTTGGACAAACTTCTGATATCCTTTTATAGACGGAGGGAGTATAAGAAAAAAAATCGGTGTGGTAAATAAGGGGAGAAAACGTACTAGTATGAGTTAGGATTCATGCAAAGATTTTCTTGATTTGCTAAATCTCAAAACACACATAATGGACAACAAGCACACTGTAATTAGACCGGACCAGACGTCCGTCCCCCCAAGTGCGACCCTTGTTTCCTCACTTGTGGTCTTTCGAATCGCGAGAGCGGTTTGAGCCATCAAGATCGCCATTGCTTGCTCGTAATTTGAACAGAGTTACAAACTACTCACTCTGTTCATAAAAGATGTCTCAACTTTATCTAAGCTTGCATGTATCTACACATTAAAACATGTCCAAACTTAAGACACCTTTTTGTTGGCAGAAGTATTTCATTTTTTGACGGAAAGATGTCTTAACTTTGTGGACGGAAAGATGTCAACTTTGTCTAAGCATATGTTCATTTTTGAAATCGTACTAAATATTTTATGCTATTAGACAAGGTTTTTAGAGTAGTTTTTCCCGGCTTAGTTTTTTGCCCAGGACTTTGTAATATCCCAGGTTTAGAGACGATCGAGGGGTAGATTTTAGAAAGGGATGTGCATGGCATTGTAAATTACGGGAAAATTTCGCGCTTTTAAAACAAAACTGCATCGAAGGGGGACAGGTTTCTCTCTCGACATCCTACAGGGTTAGGGTTTCGAGAGTGCAATGAACTTATTCCTACTTATCTAAATTAGGGTTTTGAGAAGAGAGAAGTGATATTGCATTGAAATCTTAAGTTGCATGATTGAATTACAAGTTAAGTTGTTTGATTGAATTCAAACCAAATTTGAATTTGAATTTCAAATTCAAACATTAAATGATCATCACATAATTCAAATTTAAGATAATTTCACAAACAATTATCATTAAGCAAGAATATGAGTAATACAACAATTACATTAAGCTCAATAAGGAAAACTTGAGCTTTATTGATCATCACACACATAATACATTGTCTTTACAATATTCAGATTTGAATTATGGAATTACAACACATTACAAGAATTGATGAAATAGAAACTGAAAAAGGAAAAATTACAAGTTATCTAAATGACCTAAACTACATTGTGATCTTCATGAATTCTTTGATCCAGATGATCTTGAGTTCATCCTGATCAGCATTTGATACCTGCACACACACACAACAAAGAGATCATTAAGCCAAGTGGCAAAGCCACTTGGCAGGTTAGCAAATATTGCAAAGGGTGGATATGATCAAGCTGCCGAGCTGATCCATTCCACCAGCCCAAGTTCCAAGTCACACACACACAGGCAGCACACAAGGCCTGCTGCATGTGTAACACACACACAGTGAGTCACCATGGCAAGATGTGGTGCTGTCGACCAAAGAAGCCATGGCTGGCCATATAAAAGCTTTTCACAGCCAAACCCTAGTCACTTGATTCATCCATCGATAGAACTGCACTGGTAAGTCACCAAGAACATCAAGAACACCAAGAACACCAAGAACAGCTAGAACAGATAGAACAGCTCCACTGTTCAATCTGCTCCATAACACCAGAATCCAACCAAGCTTCAGGAGCTCACCAGGTGGAGCAGGGCAAGCAAATTAACCAACAGATCAACACAGAAGCAACACCTCTACACCAACATCAAATTCTAGGAGCTGGAGTGAGGTATACCAAGCATCATGAACAAACCAGATGGTTTTGTTCATATATAAGCATATGCATCAATCACACTTAATCAAAAGGGTGTGATACCCAAGTTGTGTCATCATCTGGCTAATTGTGATCGGGCGACGACAGTGTTTGTGCACTGTTTTCTTCTTGGAGGTGTCGCTTATGGAGAAGCTGATCTTCTGGTGTTGTCCTGGTGGTGTCAGAGTTGTTGTTTACAGTTTTCGATCTCTGTAGCGGGGCTTTTCTTTTTTGTAATTCTTCTATCTTTTTTGGCTGTGTGCATCCTTTATGCCATTAGGGTATGATGTTGTTGCAGAGGCTGGGTGTAATTGGTATCTAAACGATATTAATATATGCTCATTATCGAAAAAATCTGGCTACTAAGGCATATGGTGCAAGCAAGAGCAGTAAGGCCACTGGTAAATCATCTAAAGGGAACAACAACTATGACAATTAATGCATAACTGAAGAAATCCAGCAAGAGATGAGAGCACAAGCTAGCCTAGCTACACACTTAGCACCTACAGCTATTCAGGCCATCAGACATAGACAAATCCGTGTCTATTTGATTTCAACATCAAGGGCTACTGGCAATCCAATAAATGGATTACCCAGAAAGCATTTGGTGAGCCACAGTAAGCCAACACTGGTGGGAGCCACCCTAACAGCATGAATTTACTGTCAGGGTTACCTCAACCACACAATCAATCCAAACAATTAAGCCTTACACATGCATCATCACCCAAGTGGGTTCAGAGTGGGCTAGGGTCCCCAACAATTGTTGGCATCCCTCTAGCCCAAGCAAATCAATTGATATGATCATCACTGTATCCCAGTTCACATCATTTATCCATCAAACAAAGCAAGGTAATACAGATAAATGAATCATACAAGTAACCAAGTCACCAGAACCTTGCACATGATCCAGAGGATCACTTCAAGCAACAGATAAAGCTTGAGTAAGCCATAAACCTCACTAGCACAAGTGTATGTGACACACAGATACCAAAATGAGCACCATATAGACATTGCCAGAAGCATAACAACTAATCATCAAGCAAATGATGATCAGAGGCTCACCAGAGCTTGCTAACACTTGATACAAATGGCTATAAGCAAGCCTAGCAACAGAAATGAGCTAGCCACTGAAGAATTACACACAAACTTTAACTGAATAAACAGATACCATAGTAATAATCATATGATTGTATCCAGAAGCACATCAAAGGCTTGATGAACCACTGGATCTTTCTAAACCAATAAAGCACATACCCATAATCACTAAATCATACAGTTAAGCCCACTGCAATGCTCAATTGAGCATGCTCTTGAATTTGAGCACAAGGAACAGCACACTAATGCTCTGGAACTTGCCAAATTGCAAGTAATACACACAGAACCCAAGCTAGAGCAGCATACATGAACACACTTGATATCTAGCAAGCTTAGTAACAAGAACAGAGCCACAGAGAGAGAATTAAGCAAGAAAGGAGAGCATGGCAACCTATTAGACTAGGAATTCTTGCACAGAGATATGGCAAAGCATCACACAGAAATAGCACATGCCTTAGGCAGGCAAGCACAACACAGTAGTGAAGCTAGCAGGAGCATGAGCATCAGTACAAGCACATGAACCCAAGCTAGGCCATGGCGGCAGCAGTAGCACAACAGCATGTCTAGCTCGATTGGAGCAGCAGAGCATCAGCATGGCAACCACCTCCATGAGGTGGAGCAGCCACGGCCAAAGCTAGAGGATGAAGATGTAGAGCAGGCAAGACAGAGAGAGAGGAGGAGAGCAATAGGACATGTACCTGGAGCAGAGCACCGGCGTGCCATGGCGGCACGGCGGCACAGGCCACCAGGGCAGCGCCAAGCCGCGCCTGGCCTGGTGTCGCCGAGCAGGGGGGCGCTCCAGCACCGCCACGGCGCCTGGATCGACGGCGGGCGACGAAGCGCCAGGAATCGCCACGGCCAGGATCGCAGGCGAGATGAGGACGCCCGATGACGAGGAAGAAGACCGAATCGGCACGGACCACTGTGTTCGCCGTCGAGCGGCGGATCAGATCCACCTGATCTCGCCGGTGGCGACGGCCGGAGCTGGCCGGAACAAATCGGAGAAGACGGCGGCGACGAGAACCGCCAGAGCTCGTTAGGGTTAGGGTTAGGTCGAGCGGCGCGAGAGAGTGAGCGAGTGAGCGACCGCTCGGGTCGGTCGGACCCGAGCCGGTCTAACCCAACCCACTGGGCTCCACTGACAGGTGGGCCCAGGGGCAATTGTGACTTTTCACAATTCATTTAAAAAACCAGTAACTTTAAAATTCAATAGAAAATTGATAAGAGCACTAAAAAAATAATTAAAAATATGAAAATCAATCAGCATAAAATTCTCTATCCAAATAAAATATCAAAGAGAATTTTTGGAGATAATTAAGAATAAGTCTTAATTTGATGAATTAAATAATAATTTAAATATCACATATTATTTTCATTAATGAAAATTAAGTCCATTAATGCAATTGGACTTTAAAAACACCTTGACAATATTTCAAGGTTGTATTTACCCTAAATCAAGTATCTACAAGATGTTCTTAGTATTAACCTCTCTCATAAAATAACAACGACATCGGAAGGGGGGAACAAACCCTAAAACTGGAATCATGCATAATTGCTTCTTTAACCATTGCCCTTATCGGACAATGATGCTATTTTTCAGAGACAGAGGACAAGGGTCAGTCCACACCTTCCAACTGCAAAACTTTGCAGTGTTCAGGCAAGTTCATCACTTGCTCATGTTATTTGAGTATTTCTATCAAATTACTTGCAAAGTACTATGGTTATCACTATTGCATAAAAACCAAAACCACTACTTTCATAACTATGAATATGACTATGTGGTGGGCAATGGAACCGTGGATTGTGTTGATATGGTGGAGGTTCCATTGCAAGGGTTTATATCCATCTAGGATTAAACAACAAATGTCGCCAGTGATTCTTGTGCCGTAACACCCGTGTTAACCATAAGATCCGGAGTGGGACGGAGTGGTCAAAAGTGTTTCCACCTCTCGTTCATCAACGGATGCTCATTACCGGGTGCTCATGATCTTGCGAGACTTGATGCAGGGGTGGGAACCCGTAGAAGTCCCAACGGTAATGAGGTCTATGATGGGTTGCATCTGCCGGCGTAGGAATGTATGGTAGAGCCCTGCATTGACGTCGTGGTCGGAGTCCACCCTGAAATCTATGGGAATAATGGGGCCGGCGTGGACCTAGGGTCGGAGTATGCAACAAAGGGTGGGTGTTCGAGGTAGCGGAGGAACATGATTGGCTAGACCTTATACCGGGCCTCACACCGAAGGAAGTGTGGACGGGAAAGCTGCCCGGTTGGCACCAAGGTTAAGATCTCTTATGGGTAAAGCAACACCCCTCTGCAGAGTGTAAAGAACTGTGACCTGTCACTCCCTGTTCCGGGATAAGGAACTGCGAACGCGGCCGGAAAGGAGCTCCATGAAGTTCTAGTAAACCGGTGAAGGCTGACGGACATAGCTCTTTGGAATAAAAGCAATCTCTTGAAGAAATGTTTATCAAAACTTGCATTGGTATTAGACTTTCTGGTCTAATATCGTAGCTAGAGCATTAAACACCTCTTATCTACAATGAACTTGTTGAGTACGCTCGTACTCATACCACTCTTAAATCCCATGCTTAGATTGTCTGAATCGTCTGGAGGAGGACTACGACAACAATGAAGGAGCCGAAATCATCGGCTATGAAGAACCAGACCTCTCTGGAGGTATCGAAGGCGTAGACTACCTCATCGTCTACGGCACCGGGGAGGCTTCTGGAGGAGATCAAGCCTAAACATCTCGAGTAGTAGTAGTAGCCGAGCAGTCCGAACTCTTAGTATTTAGCTGCTCGGAAGAATAAATGTATAACTTAGTGAGACTTTTATATTGTAAGCTAAGTTGGGTTCGCCTCGAACTCAGGAGTATTCCTCTTCGGACCCAAGAGGAGCTCCGAGACAATATGTGTATCATGTTTGTAATATTAATGGAATGAGTTATGGACCTGCTATGTTCTGTTGTACTACTCTGAGGGATGTAATATTTGCGGAATGGTACTTCGTGAATGTTATATCAACGACTGGCATACTACAACATGCAGTGGTATGCAGGGTCACCACAGTTGGTATCAGAGCAAAAGCTTTGACCTTAGGTTGGAACCTAGTAAATGGGACCAAACGTTAGGAGTCAAATAGGATTAGTAAAGAATTCTCTAAAAATATGGTGTATATTCAATTGAGAATACAACAATCATATCTTTTAGTGCTATAATTCTTTATTATCTCTATTATGATGCATTATTACTAATCTTATAATCTTTCTATTTCTACAGCCAACATGGCAAGTTCACGTCCCGGACGAAACGTGAAAGTGATGGATTCCACACTGAGTGAATACGAAGGAGGACTTGCAGATATTCTACGAGCCATGTTACTTGAATTTGGGTGTGATCCCCAGATCCAAGTAAAGAAATACATGTATTATGATGGTACTGTATTGGCCAAGTGTAGGGTAGGACTGCGACTTCCCGAATCTTTGGGAATGAGCGTAGTAATGCCAGCAGGTGAAGCCAGAACTATCAACACAGCCTACCATATAGCCATTATGAGAGCCATCACAGATATTCGGGAGCATAAGAAGAAAGAGCTTATGGGTTCCGAATTCACCCACATTCCTCATATGCAGGAGGAAGAGGATCCCATGCTTAACCACTACAAATACGCAAAACGCAAACCTATAGCAACTGCAAAATACATGGATAATAGCCGCAACTTAATATCATTGCTCTTTCAGTTGAACCATCATCTGACGGGAGCAATTGATACGATGCTAGAGGAGTTTACTGAACCCAAGGTGGAGACTAGGGGGAAAGAACCCATGGAGAATGTGGTGCACACACCAGTTTACTCAGCTGGTGACTACATTAGTATTGATCCTCTTGAGCGAGAAACTACACCCGTTACACCTGGTAACTATCTTGGGAGTTCCTATGGGGGATATGAGGGTGGAGAGGAATCCGGAAACAATCAGCGTTCCGAGACTCCTATAGAAAATTCCACTGGTTGGCGTTGGGGATCTGATACGGGAACTCATAGTACTTCTGTGTATTATGACGGAGAGATGAATGAGGACGCCACAACCCAGAACCAGAGTTATCCTAGTAATGAAGGAGTAGATGGAGGGTATCCGACACAGGTTGAGTCGGATATGAATGTTGAAAACACCTATGGTGGAGCTACAGGGGAGTACACCCGATGGGTGGACTATGATGCACTTGACGATCAGTTTGTGAACACTGATTTCTCCCTAGGATCATCATCTGATTCCGACTACCAGCCAACGGGGAGACCTTATGTTCCAGGGTCTATCAGGAGGACGACACGTTCGACCGGATGGAAGCCTGGGATGTACCGGGAGTGAAGATCGACTAGAGTCCACCAAGGGAGGCGAGGCTATAATACACAAGTACCACGTGTATTATAGTATGTAATATTTGTAGAAATTTGTACATATACTTTAATAAGTGAGTTTGCGTACTCACATCGACTTGTGTATTGTAATAAGACCACTTAAGTATGTATATACATGGTATATGTTTTGTATGATTTGGATTTGCTTCTTGATTTCCATTGCGTGACTAGTTCTGTGCACAAGGTTGAGCTCAGAAAACTTGCGCATGGAGTAATTATGAGTATCATCTTGTGTTGCAGAACTAGGGGGTTATGTCGGGAACGATAGGTGAGGAGACCGAAGCGCAGCGCATGGAGCGCGAAGCAAAGCAAAAGGAAGAGGCTGATGACGCAGCCAGAAATCAGTTTCCACCACCACCACCACCCATGACGCAGCAGAATTTTGTCCAGTACATGCAGCTGGTGGAGGAGAGACAACATGTAACGTTGGAGCAGCAGAACAAATTCTTTCAGGAGCTGCTGCAACAGAACAGGGTAGAGAGACCCGAGAATCCGGGAGTCACCTTAGCAGACTTCCAGAACACCAAGCCTATATCTTTCGCATACGCGCCCGAGCCAATGGACGCGGAGGATTGGCTTATGGACACTGAGCGAAAGCTCAATACGGTTGGTTGCAATGACCAGGAGAAGGTCCGTTATGCTACACACTTATTGTGTGGACCTGCCACATCATGGTGGGATAACATCGTAGCCGTTTACCCGGCTGGAAAAGTATTCACCTGGGAGGAGTTTGCAAGGAAGTTCAGGGAATCCAATGTCCCTGAGAGTATTGTGGAACTAAAGCGTCGAGAATTTGAAAGTCTCGAGCAGAAGGACAAGGCAATCCTGACTTATGTCAGGGAATTCTCAAAGCTGTCCCGGTATGCTGTTGAAGAAGTCAACACCGAGGACAAGAAAAAGAAGAGGTTTTTGAGGGGGTTAAGTCCCCAGTTTAAGGTACAGCTCCGGATAATGAGAGCGACGGAGTTCCAAGAGTTGGTGGATGCAGCCATCACTCTGGAAGATGATTTCAAGCAACTGCAAGAGGAGAAGAGGAAGAAGGCCAAGTTTGAGCCTAAAAGGTTTGTTAGTAACAAGCCCAATACCAGCTTGAGTTTCAAGCCAAGATACAACAACAACAACAACAGCAACTACTACGGTAGCAGGAAGAACCAAGCATTCCAGACTGCAAATAAGATTGTGTGCCGTAGCTGTGGAGGTACGGGGCATTTCTCCAAGGACTGTAAGAAGCCCAGGATCATTTGCTTCGGTTGCCGTGAGGAAGGACACATGCTTAGGGATTGCCCTAAGAATAAGAATAAAGGAGGTCAATCTGGAGGGGGAGCAAGCCGAGGAGGAAACAACGGAGGGAACTGGAAGAACAGGAAACCCTTTCGGCAAGCTGAACTGCACTAGTCTGGAGGAGGTGGTCAACTCCGATCAGGCGGTGATAGGTACGCTCCAGATACTCACTCATCCTGGCAAAGTACTTTTTGATACTGGTGCAACTATATCATTCATTTCCCAACAATTCATCATCAAACATGGGATTAGCTGCACTAAGTTAGATACACCCATAACCATACTTTCTGCGGGGGGAACGATAGTAGTAACCCATACCAAACAAAAACAAGTCATCATGATCAATAAGTGCGCGTTCGACGCAGACCTGTTCATTTTACCGATGAAGGACATTGATGTCATTCTTGGTATGAACTGGTTAGAAGCTAATGGAGCATTGATCGACTGTGTGAATAAGACGGTATCTTTGAAAAGCCCCGATGGAAGTAGAATGATCTACCAAGGCGACAAACATACACAGATTGAAGTGGAGCTACAGTTGAACAACATGAAGGAGGTGAAGTTAGAGGATATACCTGTAGTGAATGAATTCCAGGATGTGTTTCCTGCGGAATTACCAGGTATGCCACCAGATAGGGAGATAGAATTCACTATCGACCTAATTCCAGGAACAGCTCCGATTGCTAAAGCACCATATAAGATGGGGCCCAAGGAGTTGAAAGAACTTAAGGAGCAACTGGACGACTTGGAACAGAAAGGATTTATACAAGAAAGTGTTTCACCATGGGGATCACCTGTGATCTTCGTGGATAAAAGAGATGGAGGAAGAAGGATGTGTGGAGACTACAGGAATCTGAACAACGTCACAATCAAGAACAAGTATCCACTTCCAAGAATACAAGATCTATTCGATCAAGTTAGAGGCGCGAGAGTCTTTTCCAAAATTGATCTAAGATCCGGTTATCACCAGATAAAGATCAAGAAGGAAGACGTTCCGAAAACTGCCTTTGTTTCAAGGTATGGACATCATGAATACCTTGTAGTGCCTTTTGGATTAACCAATGCCCCAGCAATTTTCATGAATCTCATGAATAAGATTTTCATGCCATATCTAGACAAGTTTGTCATCGTCTTCATTGATGATATCTTGATATATTCCAAAGACAAAGCCGAACATGCTGAAGATCTGAGGTTAGTGTTACAAACACTAAGAGAACATCAACTCTATGCCAAATTTAGCAAGTGTGAATTTTGGCTGGATCAAGTGGAATTTCTTGGGCATGTCATTAGTAAAGATGGAATAGCTGTTAACCCGAGCAAGGTAGCAGAAGTTCTAGAATGGGAAGCACCCAAGACTGTCAAGGAAATCCGAGGATTTCTAGGAATGGCAGGATACTATCGGAGATTCATTGAAGGATTCTCCAAGATAGCAGGACCCATGACAAAGCTGTTAAGAAAGAATACACCATTCGTGTGGTCAGAGGAGTGTGAGAAGAGTTTTCAAACTCTGAAGGAGAAACTCACCACGGCACCGGTGTTAGCAGTTCCTGAAGTTGGCAAGGATTACACCGTGTACTGTGACGCATCCAAGCATGGATTGGGTTGCGTACTCATGCAAGATCGGAAAGTGATATCTTATGGATCGAGGCAATTCAGACCTCATGAAGTGAACTACCCAACACATGATTTGGAGTTAGCCGCAGTTGTATTTGCACTCAAAACTTGGAGACATTCTCTCTATGGAGCCAAGTGTGAGCTCTATACGGATCATAAGAGTCTCAAATATTTCTTCACTCAGAAGGAACTCAACATGAGGCAGAAAAGATGGCTTGAACTGATCAAGGATTATGATTTGATAATCAATTACACTCCAGGAAAGGCCAATGTTGTAGCAGATGCCTTGAGTAGGAAGAGTACCGGAGGAGTGGAACAAGAGATATCACCGGAGTTGAGGAAGGAAATAAGTCAAGCCCAAATACAACTTTGGGAGAAGGAAGCTCATGAAGGACTATCGGCTTTGCAAGTAGCCGATGAGCTAAATGTTAACCTGAAGAATGAGATAATGATGGGTCAGTTGGACGATCCATTAATCGTGGAGGAGACGAGAAGAATAGATGAGGGAAGACCATCAGAATTTCACCGCGGAGAATCGGGATCATTATGGTTCCAGAAGAGAATTTGTGTTCCGGATATTGCTGAAATCAAGGAAGTAATACTTCGGGAAGCCCATCAAACACCATACTCCATTCATCCAGGAAGTACAAAGATGTACATGGACCTAAAGGAGCTATTCTGGTGGAATAACATGAAGAGAGAGATAGCACAATATGTGGCGGAATGCCATACCTGCCAAAGGGTAAAGGCTGAACACCAGAGTCCGGCAGGGAAGTTACAACCTTTACCTATTCCAGAATGGAAATGGGAGGAGATAGGAATGGATTTCATCACCGGACTACCCATGACCAATAAAAAGAAGGACATGATATGGGTAATCGTGGACCGGTTGACGAAGAGTGCACACTTCTTAGCGGTAAATCAGCAGGATAAAGGAGAGAAACTCATCGATCTTTACATCAAAGAGATTGTGAGTAAACATGGAGTGCCCAAGAAGATCGTGTCGGATCGAGGATCCGTGTTCACGTCAGCATTTTGGAAGCAACTACACGAAGCCTTAGGATCCAAGTTGGATTATAGTACCGCCTATCATCCTCAGACAGGTGGACAAACGGAAAGAACTAACCAGATTCTAGAGGATATGCTTAGGGCTTGTGCCCTAGACTTCGGAGGATCATGGGAGGAGCACTTACCACTAGCAGAGTTTTCATACAATACAGCTATCAAAGCAGCATCAAGATGGCACCGTTTGAAGCTCTGTATGGAAGAAAGTGTAGATCACCGATATGTTGGTATGAAGCCGGAGCAAGCAAAGAGTTCAACCCTGATTGTGTCAAGGAAAAGCAACAAATCATTGACATTATCAGGGATAGGCTCAAGATAGCCCAAAGCCGACAGAAGAGTTATGCCGATCAAAAGAGGAGAACTTGGGAGCCACGAGTTGGAGACATGGTATATCTTAAGGTGAGCCCGATGAAAGGACTTCAGAGGTTTGGAGTAAAAGGAAAGCTAAGCCCTAGGTACATCGGACCTTTCAAGATTTTGAGTCAAAACCGAGGGTTAGCCTTCGAATTGGAACTACCGGGAAGGTTATCTCAGGTTCACAACGTATTTCATGTGTCGCAACTCAGAAAATGCTTGAAGACCCCAGATGAACCAGTATCACATGAAGAGCTCGAGTTACAACCAGATTTGACATACATCGAGAAGCCAGCGAAGATTCTCGAGGAAAACTGGAAACAACTCAGGAATCGAGCTATAAAGTATTGCAAGATACAATGGAAGCATCATCCTGAGAGGGAAGCCACATGGGAAAAGGAGGAAGACCTGAGGAAAACATACCCCGAACTTTTCAGGCATTACAACCACAACTTCGGGACGAAGTTTTCTTTAAGGGGGAAAGGCTATAATATCCCAGGTTTAGAGACGATCGAGGGGTAGATTTTAGAAAGGGATGTGCATGGCATTGTAAATTACGGGGAAATTTCGCACTTTTAAAACAAAACTGCATCGAAGGGGGACAGGTTTCTCTCTCGACATCCTACAGGGTTAGGGTTTCGAGAGTGCGATGAACTTGTTCCTACTTATCTAAATTAGGGTTTTGAGAAGAGAGAAGTGATATTGCATTGAAATCTTAAGTTGCATGATTGAATTACAAGTTAAGTTGTTTGATTGAATTCAAACCAAATTTGAATTTGAATTTCAAATTCAAACATTAAATGATCATCACATAATTCAAATTTAAGATAATTTCACAAACAATTATCATTAAGCAAGAATATGAGTAATACAACAATTACATTAAGCTCAATAAGGAAAACTTGAGCTTTATTGATCATCACACACATAATACATTGTCTTTACAATATTCAGATTTGAATTATGGAATTACAACACATTACAAGAATTGATGAAATAGAAACTGAAAAAGGAAAAATTACAAGTTATCTAAATGACCTAAACTACATTGTGATCTTCATGAATTCTTTGATCCAGATGATCTTGAGTTCATCCTGATCAGCATTTGATACCTGCACACACACACAACAAAGAGATCATTAAGCCAAGTGGCGCAGGTTAGCAAATATTGCAAAGGGTGGATATGATCAAGCTGCCGAGCTGATCCATTCCACCAGCCCAAGTTCCAAGTCACACACACACAGGCAGGACACAAGGCCTGCTGCATGTGTAACACACACACAGTGAGTCACCATGGCAAGATGTGGTGCTGTCGACCAAACAAGCCATGGCTGGCCATATAAAAGCTTTTCACAACCAAACCCTAGTCACTTGATTCATCGATCGACAGAACTGCACTGGTAAGTCACCAAGAACATCAAGAACACCAAGAACACCAAGAACAGCTAGAACAGATAGAACAGCTTCACTGTTCAATCTGCTCCATAACACCACAGAATCCAACCAAGCTTCAGGAGCTCACCAGGTGGAGCAGGGCAAGCAAATTAACCAACAGATCAACACAGAAGCAACACCTCTACACCAACATCAAATTCTAGGAGCTGGAGTGAGGTATACCAAGCATCATGAACAAACCAGATGGTTTTGTTCATATATAAGCATATGCATCAATCACACTTAATCAAAAGGGTGTGATACCCAAGTTGTGTCATCATCTGGCTACTAAGCCATATGGTGCAAGCAAGAGCAGTAAGGCCACTGGTAAATCATCTAAAGGGAACAACAGCTATGACAATTAATGCATAACTAAAGAAATCCAGCAAGAGATGAGAGCACAAGCTAGCCTAGCTACACACTTAGCACCTACAGCTATTCAGGCCATCAGACATAGACAAATCCGTGTCTATTTGATTTCAACATCAAGGGCTACTGGCAATCCAATAAATGGATTACCCAGAAAGCATTTGGTGAGCCACAGTAAGCCAACACTGGTGGGAGCCACCCTAACAGCATGAATTTACTGTCAGGGTTACCTCAACCACACAATCAATCCAAACAATTAAGCCTTACACATGCATCATCACCCAAGTGGGTTCAGAGTGGGCTAGGGTCCCCAACAATTGTTGGCATCCCTCTAGCCCAAGCAAATCAATTGATATGATCATCACTGTATCCCATTTCACATCATTTATCCATCAAACAAAGCAAGGTAATACAGATAAATGAATCATACAAGTAACCAAGTCACCAGAACCTTGCACATGATCCAGAGGATCACTGCAAGCAACAGATAAAGCTTGAGTAAGCCATAAACCTCACTAGCACAAGTGTATGTGACACACATATACCAAAATGAGCACCAGATAGGCACTGCCAGAAGCATAACAACTAATCATCAAGCAAATGATGATCAGAGGCTCACCAGATCTTGCTAACACTTGATACAAATGGCTATAAGCAAGCCTAGCAACAGAAATGAGCTAGCCACTGAAGAATTACACACAAACTTTAACTGAATAAACAGATACCATAGTAATAATCATATGATTGTATCCAGAAGCACATCAAAGGCTTGATGAACCACTGGATCTTGCTAAACCAATAAAGCACATACCCATAATCACTGAATCATACAGTTAAGCCCACTGCAATGCTCAATTGAGCATGCTCTTGAATTTGAGCACAAGGAACGGCACACTAATGCTCTGGAACTTGCCAAATTGCAAGTAATACACACAGAACCCAAGCTAGAGCAGCATACATGAACACACTTGATATCTAGCAAGCTTAGTAACAAGAACAGAGCCACAGAGAGAGAATTAAGCAAGAAAGGAGAGCATGGCAACCTATTAGACTAGGAATTCTTGCACAGAGATATGGCAAAGCATCACACAGAAATAGCACATGCCTTAGGCAGGCAAGCACAACACAGTAGTGAAGCTAGCAGGAGCATGAGCATCAGTACAAGCACATGAACCCAAGCTAGGCCATGGCGGCAGCAGTAGCACAGCAGCATGTCTAGCTCGATTGGAGCAGCAGAGCATCAGCATGGCAACCACCTCCATGAGGTGGAGCAGCCACGGCCAAAGCTAGAGGATGAAGATGTAGAGCAGGCAAGACAGAGAGAGAGGAGGAGAGCAATAGGACATGTACCTGGAGCAGAGCACCGGCGTGCCATGGCGGCACGGCGGCACAGGCCACCAGGGCAGCACCAAGCCGCGCCTGGCCTGGTGTCGCCGAGCAGGGGGGGCGCTCCAGCACCGCCACGGCGCCTGGATCGACGGCGGGCGACGAAGCGCCAGGAATCGCCACGGCCAGGATCGCAGGCGAGATGAGGACGCCCGATGACGAGGACGAAGACCGAATCGGCGCGGACCACTGTGTTTGCCGTCGAGCAGCGGATCAGATCCACCTGATCTCGCCGGCGGCGACGGCCGGAGCTGGCCGGAACAAATCGGAGAAGACGACGGCGACGAGAACCGCCAGAGCTCGTTAGGGTTAGGGTTAGGTCGAGCGGCGCGAGAGAGTGAGCGAGTGAGCGACCGCTCGGGTCGGTCGGACCCGAGCCGGTCTAACCCAACCCACTGGGCTCCACTGACAGGTGGGCCCAGGGGCAATTGTGACTTTTCACAATTCATTTAAAAAACCAGTAACTTTAAAATTCAATAGAAAATTGATAAGAGCACTAAAAAAATAATTAAAAATATGAAAATCAATCAGCATAAAATTCTCTATCCAAATAAAATATCAATGAGAATTTTTGGAGATAATTAAGAATAAGTCTTAATTTGATGAATTAAATAATAATTTAAATCTCACATATTATTTTCATTAATGAAAATTAAGTCCATTAATGCAATTGGACTTTAAAAACACCTTGACAATATTTCAAGGTTGTATTTACCCTAAATCAAGTATCTACAAGATGTTCTTAGTATTAACCTCTCTCATAAAATAACAACGACATCGGAAGGGGGGAACAAACCCTAAAACTGGAATCATGCTTAATTGCTTCTTTAACCATTGCCCTTATCGGACAATGATGCTATTTTTCAGAGACAGAGGACAAGGGTCAGTCCACACCTTCCAACTGCAAAACTTTGCAGTGTTCAGGCAAGTTCATCACTTGCTCATGTTATTTGAGTATTTCTATCAAATTACTTGCAAAGTACTATGGTTATCATTATTGCATAAAAACCAAAACCACTACTTTCATAACTATGAATATGACTATGTGGTGGGCAATGGAACCATGGATTGTGTTGATATGGTGGAGGTTCCATTGCAAGGGTTTATATCCATCTAGGATTAAACAACAAATGTCGCCAGTGATTCTTGTGCCGTAACACCCGTGTTAACCATAAGATCCGGAGTGGGACGGAGTAGTCAAAAGTGTTTCCACCTCTCGTTCATCAACGGATGCTCATTACCGGGTGCTCATGATCTTGCGAGACTTGATGCAGGGGTGGGAACCCGTAGAAGTCCCAACGGTAATGAGGTCTATGATGGGTTGCATCTGCCAGCGTAGGAATGTATGGTAGAGCCCTGCATTGACGTCGTGGTCGGAGTCCACCCTAAAATCTATGGGAATAATGGGGCCGGCGTGGACCCAGGGTCGGAGTATGCAACAAAGGGTGGGTGTTCGAGGTAGCGGAGGAACATGATTGGCTAGACCTTATACCGGGCCTCACACCGAAGGAAGTGTGGACGGGAAAGCTGCCCGGTTGGCACCAAGGTTAAGATCTCTTATGGGTAAAGCAACACCCCTCTGCAGAGTGTAAGGGCGTGTTTGGTAGACTGGGGGAGCTCAGATTTTCCCTCCCCATCCGACCTTTTGTTGAGAGAAGTTGTTTGTTAGGTCGGCTCGGGTCAACTCCCCACTGCCCAGCTCATACCAAAAACGGACGAGAGCCCTGCCCGAGAGCGAAGCTCAAATCGAGCTTCGCTACTCGTCCCGGACGAGGTCATCCCGCAAAACACTGTTCGCTGGTCCCGCGAGACCCCCAGACTCCAACCCGACGCCTCATTTCCCCCAATCCTCCTCCTCACGTCTGGCGTCTCCTCGTCTCTCGCATCTCCTCGTCGACGCGTCTCTCGCATCTCCTCGTCGACGCCAGCCACAGCATCACCAGGGGCCGCCGGCGAGCCCAGTCAGGGGCGAGCTCCGCTGCGCCACGGACGAGCCAATCCAGGGGCGAGTTCTGCCACGCCTCGAACGACGGCAAGCTTCGCCAGGGGCCGCCGGCGAGCCCAGCCAGGGGCGAGCTCCGCTGCGCCACGGACGAGCCAAGCCAGGGGCGAGCTCCGCCACGCCTCGAACGATGGCAAGCTTCGCCAGGGGCCGCCGGCTCCTCGACGCCAGGGGCGAGCTCCGCTGCGCCACGGCAAGCTTCGCTAGGGGCCGCCGGCTCCTCGACGCCAGGGGCGAGCTCCGCTGCACGAACGAGGGCAAACTCCGTCAGGGACGCGCCGCCAGAGACGCGCCGCAATGGCCGGATTCTCCACGCCACGGCCTCCAGATCGCGCCGCCATGGCCGGATTTCTCCACGATGCGGTGGTTGGATGAACCAAGGACCCGATTGCTTTTTATTTTTCTCTTTAGGGACGTATTTGCAAAATTTCTTGGCTCAGCTTCATCTCACCTCATACAAGCCACCAAGCAACTTCTGGGTTCAGCGTGGGTGAACACACCCAACCCACCAAACACATGAAAAAATCTGAGAGCAGCTTGTATGCGGTGAGCAAATCTCAGCTGAGAAACACAATCTGAGGGGGACCGATCTACCAAACACACCCTAAAGAACTGTGACCTGTCACTCCCTGTTCCGGGATAAGAAACTACGAACGCGGCCGGAAAGGAGCTCCATGAAGTTCTAGTAAACCGGTGAAGGCTGACGGACATAGCTCTTTGGAATAAAAGCAATCTCTTGAAGAAATGTTTATCAAAACTTGCATTGGTATTAGACTTTCTGGTCTAATATCGTAGCTAGAGCATTAAACACCTCTTATCTACAATGAACTTGTTGAGTACGCTCGTACTCATACCACTCTTAAATCCCATGCTTAGATTGTCTGAATCGTCTGGAGGAGGACTACGACAACAATGAAGGAGCCGAAATCATTGGCTATGAAGAACCAGACCTCTCTGGAGGTATCGAAGGCGTAGACTACCTCATCGTCTACGGCACTGGGGAGGCTTCCGGAGGAGATCAAGCCTAAACATCTCGAGTAGTAGTAGTAGCCGAGCAGTCCGAACTCTTAGTATTTAGCTGCTCGGAAGAATAAATGTATAACTTAGTGAGACTTTTATATTGTAAGCTAAGTTGGGTTCGCCTCGAACTCAGGAGTATTCCTCTTCGGACCCAAGAGGAGCTCCGAGACAATATGTGTATCATGTTTGTAATATTAATGGAATGAGTTATGGACCTGCTATGTTCTGTTGTACTACTCTGAGGGATGTAATATTTGCGGAATGGTACTTCGTGAATGTTATATCAACGACTGGCATACTACAACATGCAGTGGTATGTAGGGTCACCACAGACTTGCTCTAATTCTGGCTCTAACATGTATTTTGATAAAACTCAGACTTGAGAGTTTTTTTTGGACGGAAGGAGTAGACGATGTTAAAAGTATATTATGATGGCGCCACCAAAATTAAAGAATTAATTGTATCTCTTATGTAAACATCATGTATGGCATAGCAACGGATACGAAATGACAACAATGCAACAAGAAAATCGAGACGACAACACCGTAGGACCAAAGATGATCCTAGGAAGCTGTAGCACATGCTTGACAAAGAAGCGTGGAGACTCTGTTATTTAGTCTGGTGACTTTTGAGTACCTTTGATGTGATTTATTATCACGGATCTAGTGCATCCAAGTGAGAAATTTTAAAAAATAAAATCATTCAAGGTGTCCATGTATTATGTCATCTAGTACCACTGAGAATTAACAAACATAAATTTCGACTTTTTTTTGTTGCAAAATTGCGTTGCAAAATCATCAAACTGGATTCTGGTTGCATACGAGCTCGAAAAAAAACGCACAATGTATCAATATAACCGGGAGAAAATTCTACATCCGAAAAACATCTGAATTTTCAGTACTTGCTACTGATGTGAAAACCATCGCCTCAACGCCCAATCAGACACTGCACGGGCAACATGAATCGCTGGTGGTTTCAATAGCCAAATCCATCCCAACTAATGTTGTCTTTCCTCTGTGCGAACTCCACGGACACTTGAAGTAGTTTGTTAAGTGAGGCATGGCATGCATGCCGCCCGATCTCACCCGGGAGCACCACCAGGATCCTGTAACTGCTTCAGGTGTGAATAAATGATGGAGCGCGATGTGTGGATTGGCTGCAGATGTTGTTTTAACTGCCTACTTTAGCCTTAACCAGGTCAGCCATTATCCAATGTAATATTTATCCATCCAACGCACACTCTTGCCATCTATATATTCGTGTGCACTCAATACTTGTTGCTTTCTTTGTCTCCACGACATGACGATCTTCTGCTCGCTCGACATCAACATGGCCAGAGGTTTTGCAGTAGACGGTAAGGCCAGCGCCGGCTGCCACCGAGGATTTAAGGAAAAGATTACATGGTATGTATGGATCTGTGGATTAATCGCGGCTACATGTGGGCTCATATTTGGATACGACATTGGGATCTCTGGTATAGTTGTGTCTCTTCTCCAATTTGATGCAATTTATTATCACGGATCTAGTGCATCCAAGTGAGAAATTTCAAAAAATAAAATCCTTCGAGGTGCCCATGTATTATATCATCTAGTACCACTGAGAATTAACAAACATGAATTTTGACTTTTTTTTTGCAAAATTACGTTGCAAAATCATCAAACTGGATTCCTGGTTGCATACAAACTCGAAAAAACACACAATATATCAAAATGACCAGGAGAAAATTCTACATCCGAATTACATCTGAATTATCAGTCCTTGCCACTGATGTGGAAACCATCGCCTCAACGTCCAATCAGACATCACCCGGGCAACAGGAATCGCTGGTGGTTTCAGTAGCCAAATCCATCCCAACTAATGTTGTCTTTCCTCTATGCCAACTCCACGGACACTTGAAGTAGTTTGTTAAGTGAGGCATGGCATGCATGTCACCCGGTCTCAACCGGGAGCACCATCAGGTGTGAATAAATGATGGAGCGCGATGTGTGGATTGGCTGCAGACGTTTTAACTGCCTACTTTAGCCTTAACCAGGTCAGCCATCATCGAATGTAATATTTATCCATCCAACGCTCCTGCCCTCTATATATTCATGTGCACTCAATGCTTGTTGCTTTCATTGTCTCCACGACCTAACTATCTTCTGCTCGCTCGACATCAACATGGCCGGAGAGGTTTTGTAGTAGACAGTAAGGCCAGCGTCGGTTGCCACCGAGGATCTAAGGCAAAGATTACATGGTATGTATGGATCTGTGGAATAATCACTGCTACCTGTGGGCTCATGTTTGGATACGACATTCGGATCTCCGGTATAGTTGTGCATGTTCTGTAATTTGATGTGATTTATTGTCGCGGATCTAGTGCATCCAAGTGAGAAATTTCAAAAAATACAATCCTTCGAGGTATCCATGTATTATGCAATCTAGTACCACTGAGAATTAACAAACATGAATTTCGACTTTTTTTTGCAAAATTACGTCGCAAAATCTTCAAACTGGATTCCTGGTTGCATACGAACCCGAAAAAAAATGCCCAATATATCAAAATGACCGTGAGAAAATTCTGCATCCGAATTACATCCGAATTTTCAGTACTTGCTACTGATGTGGAAACCATTGCCTCAACAACCAATCAGACACCGCCCGGGCAACAGGAATCACTGGTGGTTTCAGTAGCCAAATCCATCCCAACTAATATCGTCTTTCCTCTATGCGAACTCCATGGAATCTTGAAGTAGCTTGTTAAGTAAGGCATGGCATGCATGCCGCCCGGTCTCACTCGGGAATACCATCGGGATCCTGGTAACTGCTGCAGGTGTGAATAAATGATGGAGCACGATGTGTGGATGGATGCACACGTTTTAACTGCATACTTTAGCCTTAACCAGGTCAGCCATTATCCAATGTAATATTTATCCATCCAACACACACTCATGTGCTCTATATATTCGTGTGCACTCAATGCTTGTTGCTTTCATTGTCTCCACGATCTGACTATCTTCTGCTCGCTCGACATCAACATGGCTGGAGGTTTTTGCAGTACACGGTAAGGTCAGGGACGGCTGCCACCGAGGATTAAGGCAAAGATTACATGGTATGTATGAATCTGTGGAATAATCGCTGCTACCTGTGGGCTCATGTTTGGATACGACATTGGGATTTCTACTATAGTTGTGTCTCTTCTCCATTTTGATGTGATTTATCATCGCGGATCTAGTGCATCCAAGTGAGAAATTTCAAAAAATAAAATCCTTTGAGGTGCCCATGTATTATGTCATCTAGTACCACTGAGAATTAACAAACATGAATTTTGACTCTTTTTTTTTGCAAAATTGCGTTGCAAAATCATCAAACTGGATTCCTGATTGCATACGAACTCAAAAAAACGAACAATATATAAAAATTTCTGGCAGAATATTCTGCATCCGAATTACATCTGAATTTTCAATACTTGCCACTTACGTGGAAACCTTCGCCTCAACGCTCAATCTGACACCGCTCGGGCAACATGAATCGCTGGTGGTTTCAGTAGCCAAATTCATCCCAACTAATGTCCTCTTTACTCTATCCAAACTCCACATACTCTTGAAGTATTTTGTTAAGTGAGGCATGGCATGCATGCTGCCCGGTCTCACCCGGGAGCACCATCGGGATCCTGGTAACTGCTTCAGGTGTGAATAAATGATGGAGCGCGATGTGTCGATTGGCTGCGGACGTTTTAACTGCCTACTTCAGCCGTAACTAGGCCAGCCATTATCCAATGTAATATTTATCCATCCAACGCACACTCATGCACTCTATATATTCGTGTGCACTCAATGCTTGTTGCTTTCATTGTCTCCATGACATGACTATCTTCTGCTCGCTCGACATCAACATGGCTGGAGGTTTTGCAGTAAACGGTAAGGCCAGCTTCGGCTGGCACCGAGGATTTAAGGAAAAGATTACATGGTGGCTCATGTTTGGATACGACATTGGAATCTCTGGTATAGTTGTGTCTCTTCTCCAATTTTATGTGATTTATTATCGCGGATCTAGTGCATCCAAGTGAGAAATTTCAAAAAATAAAATCCTTCGAGGTGCCCATATATTATGTCATCTAGTACCACTAGGAATTAACAAACATGAATTTCGACTTTTTTAAAAAAAATTGTGTTGTAAAATTATCAAACTAGATTCCCGGTTGCATACAAACTAAAAAAAAACGCACAATATGTGAAAATGATCGGGAGAAAATTCTACATCCGATTACATCTGAATTTTTTCAGTACTTGCCACTAATGTGGAAACCATCGCCACAATGCCCAATCAGACACCGTCCGGGTAACAGGAATCGCTGGTGGTTTTAGTAGCCAAATCCATCCCAACTAATGCCGTCTTTCCTCTATGCGAACTCCACGAACTCTTGAAGTAGTTTGTTAAGTGAGGCATGGCATGCATGCCGCCCGGTCTGACCCGGGAGCACCATCGGGATCCTGGTAACTGCTTCAGGTGTGAATAAATGATGGAGCGTGATGTGTGGATTGGCTGCGCATGTTTTAACTGCCTACTTTAGTCTTAATTAGGTCATCCATTATCCAATGTAATATTTATCCATCCAACGAGCACTCATGCCCTCTATATATTCGTGTGCACTCAACGCTTGTTCCTTTCATTGTCTCCACGACCTGACTATCTTCTGCTCGCTCGACATCAACATGCCCGGAGGTTTTGCAGCAGACGGTAAGGCCAGCGTTGGCTGCCACCGAGGATTTAAGGCAAAACTACATGGTATGTATGGATCTGTGGAATAATCGATGCTACCAGTGGGCTCATGTTTGGATACGACATTGGGATCTCTGGTATAGTTGCGTCTCTTCTCCAATTTGATGTGATTTATTAAAGCGCATCTAGTGCATCCAAGTGAGAAATTTCAAAAAATGAAATCCTTCGAGGTGCCCATGTATTATGTCATCTAGTACCACTGAGAAGTAACAAACATGAATTTCGATTTTTTTTGCAAAATTGCGTTGCAAAATTATCAAACTGGATTCCAGGTTGCATACGAACTCGAACAAAAACGCACAATATATCAAAATGACCGGGAGAAAATTCTACATCCGAATTACATATGAATTTTCAGTACTTGCCACTGATGTGGAAACCATCGCGTCAACACCCAATCAGACACCGCCCGGGCAACAAGAATCGCTGGTGGTTTCAGTAGCCAAATCCATCCCAAGTAATGTCGTCTTTCCTCTATGCGAACTCCACGGACTCTTGAAGTAGTTTGTTAAGTGAGGCATGGGATGCATGCCGCCCGGTCTCACCCAGGAGCACCATCGGGATCTTGGTAACTGCTTCAGTTGTGAATAAATGATGGAGCACGATGTGTGGATTGGCTGCGGACGTTTTAACTGCCAACTTAGGCTTAACCATGTCAGCCATTATCCAATGTAATATTTAACCATCCAACGAACACTCATGCCCTCTATATATTCGTGTGCACTCAATGCTTGTCGCTTTCATTGTCTCCACGACCTGACTATCTTCTGCTCGCTCGACATCAACATGGCCGAAGGTTTTGCAGTAGATGGTAAGGCCAACGCCAGCTGCCACCGAGGATTTAAAGCAAAGATTACATGGTATGTATGGATCTATGGAATAATCGCTGCTACCTGTGGGCTCATGTTTGGATACGACATTGGGATCTCTGATATAGTTGTGTCTCTTCTCAAATTTGATGTGATTTATTATCGCGGATCTAGTGCATCCAAGTGAGAAATTTCAAAAAATAAAATCCTTCGAGGTGCCCATGTATTATGTCATCTAGTACCACTGAGAATTAGCAAACATGAATTTTGACTTTTTTTTTGCAAAACTGCGTTGCAAAATCATCTAACGGGATTCCTGGTTGTATAAGAACTCGAAAAAAGACACAATATATCAAAATGACCGGGAGAAAATTCTACATCCAAATTACATCTAAACTTTCAGTACTTTCCACTGATGTGGAAACCATCGCCTCAATGCCCAATCAGACACCGCCCGAGCAACATGAATCGCTGGTGGTTTCAGTAGCCAAATCCATCCCAACTAATATCGTCTTTCCTCTATGCAAACTCCACGAACTCTTGAAGTAGTTTGTTAAGTGAGGCATGGCATGCATGCTGCTGGGTCTCACCCGGTAGTACCATCGGAATCCTGGTAACTGCTTCAGGTGTGAATAAATAATGGAGCGCGATGTGTAGAATGGTTGCGGACGTTTTAACTGCCTACTTTATCCTTAACCAGGTCAGCCATTATCCAAGGTAATATTTATCCATCCAACGCACACTCATGCCCTCTATATATTCGTGTGGACTCAATGCTTGTTGCTTTCATTGTTTCCACGAGCTGACTATCTTCTGCTCGCTCGACATCAACATGGCCCGAGGTTTTGCAGTAGATGGTATGGCCAGCGTCGGCTGCCACCGAGGCTTTAAGGCAAAGATTACATGCATGGTATGTATGGATTTAAGGCAAACATGAATTTTTACTTTTTTTTACAAAATTGTGTTGCAAAATCATCAAAGTGGATTCCTGGTTGCACACGAACTCGAAAAAACCCGCACAATGTATCAAAATGATTGGTAGAAAATTCTACATCCGAGTTACTTGCCACTGATGTGGAAACCATCGCCTCAGCGTCCATACAGGCACTGCCCGGGAAACAGGAATCGCTGGTGGTTTCAGTAGCCAAACCCATCTCAACTAATGTCGTCTTTCCTCTATGCGAACTCCACAGACTTTTGAAGTAGTTTGTTAAGTGAGGCAAGGCATGCATACCGCCCGGTCTCACTCGGGAGCACCATCGGGATCCTGGTAACTGCTTGAGGTGTGAATAATTGATGGAGCGCGATGTGTGGATTGGCCTAGGACGTTTTAACTGCCAACTTAGGCTTAATCAGGTTAGCCATTGTCCAATATAATATTTATCCATCCAACGAACACTCCTGCCCTATATATATTCGTGTGCACTCAACGCTTGTTACTTTGATTGTCTCCACGACCTGACTATGTTCTGCTCGCTCGACATCAACATGATCGGAGGTTTTGCAGTAGACGGTAATGCTAGCGCCGGCTGCCACCGAGGATTGAAGGCAAAGATTACATGGTATAGTTGTGTCTCTTCTCCAATTTTATGTGATTTATTATCGCGGATCTAGTGCATCCAAGTGAGAAATTTCAAAAAATAAAATCCTTCAAGGTGTCCATGTATCATGTCATCTAGTACCACTAAGAATTAACAAACAGAATTTCGACTTTTTTTCAAAATTGAGTTGCAAAATCATCAAATTGGATTCCTGGTTGCATACGAACTCGAAAAAAGCACAATATGTCAAAATGACCGGCAGAAAATTGTACATCCAAATTACATCTGAATTTTCAGTACTTGCCACTGATGTGAAAACCATCGCCTCAACGCCCAATCAGACACCGCCCGGGCAACAAAAATCGATGGTGGTTTCAGTAGCCAAATCCATCCCAACTAATGGTGTCTTTCCTCTATGCGAACTCCACAGACTCTTGAAGTAGTTTGTTAAGTGAGGCATGGCATGCATGCCGTCCGATCTCTCCCGGGAGCACAATCGGGATCCTGGTAACTGCTTCAGGTGTGAATAAATGATGGAGCGCGATGTGTCGATTGGATGCAGACATTTTAACTGCCTACTATAGCCTTAACCAGGTCAGCCATTATCCAATGTAATATTTATCCATCCAACGCACACTCATGCCCTCCATATATTCGTGTGCACTCAATGCTTGTTTTGATTTCATTGTCTCCACGACCTGACTATCTTCTGCTCGCTCGACATCAACCTGGCTGGAGGTTTTGCAGTAGACGGTAAGGCAAGCGTCGGTTAGCACCGAGGATTTAAGGCAAAGATTACATGGTATGTATGGATCTGTGGAATAATCGCTGCTACCTGTGGGCTCATGTTTGGATACGACATTGGGATCACTGCTATAGTTGTGTCTCTTCTCCAATTTGATGCGATTTATTACCGTGGATCTAGTGCATCCAAGTGAGAAATTTCAAACAATAAAATCTTTTGAGGTGCCCATGTATTATGTCATCTAGTACCACTGAGAATTTACAACCATGAATTTCGACTTTGTTTGCAAAATTACGTTGCAAAATCATCAAACTGGATTCCTGGTTGCATACAAACTCGAAAAAACGCACAATATATCAAAATGACTGGGAGAAAATTCAACATATGAATTACATTTGAATTTTAAGTACTTACCACTGATGTGGAAACCATCGCCTCAACGCCCAATCAGACACCGCCCGGGCAACGGGAATCGCTGGTGGTTTTAGTAGCCAGGTCCATCACAACTAATGTCGTCTTTCCTCTATGCGATCTCCACAGACTCTTGATGTAGTTTTTAAGTGAGGCATAGCATGCATGCCGCCCGGTCTCACCCGGGAGCACCATCGGGATCCTGGTAACTACTTCAGGTGTGAATAAATGATGGAGCGTGATGTGTGGATTGGCTGCAGAAATTTTAACTACCTACCTTAGCCTTAACCATATCAGCCATTATTCCAATGTAATATTTATCCATCCAACGCACACTCCCTCTATACATTCGCGGGAACTCAATGCTTGTTGCTTTCAACGTCTCCACGACCTGACTATATTGTGCTCGCTCGACATCAACATGGCCGGAGGTTTTGCAGTAGACGGTAAGGCCAGCGTTAGCTGCGACCGAGGATTTAAGACAAAGATTACATGGTATGTATGAATCTGTGGAATAATCGCTGCTACATGTGGGTTCATGTTTGGATACGACAATGGGATCTCTGGTATAGTTGTGTCTCTTCTCCAATTTGATGTGATTTATTATCGCGGATCTAGTGCATCCAAGTGAGAAATTTTAGAAAATAAAATCTTTTGAGGTGGCCATGTACTATGTCATCTAGTGCTACTCAGAATTTACAAACATGAATTTCGATTTTTTTTTGCAAAATTGCGTTGCAAAATCATCAAACTGGATTACTGGTTGCATACGAACTCGAAAAAAACGCACAATATATCAAAATGACCGGGAGAAATTCTACGTCGGAATTACATCTGAATTTTCAGTACTTGTCACTGATGTGGAAACCATCGCCTCAACCCCCAATCAGACACCACCCGGGCTCGCTGGTGGTTTCAGTAGCCAAATCCATCCCAACTAATGCCGTCTTTCCTCTATGCGAACTCCACAAAATCTTTAGTAGTTTGTTAAGTGAGGCTTGGCATGCATGCCGCCCGGTCTCACCCGGGAGCACC